>NC_140514.1:28088229-28688229 GCF_964339955.1 Pipistrellus hanaki
GACAGCTTTCAAATGAATCTCCATGGTCACTGTTGTTTATAAAAGAAGAATTAAGCACTTAAATGTGCTTTGAGTGTGACCAGAATGTCACAGTATTAAGCTCACTGCTTAGTCCTGGTCCCCTGTTGTCTGCTATTAGAGAATTAGATTGGCATAGCACATTTACCTTAATTTCATCCCCACCTCGTAGATACAAGCTCGGATGGCTTGGGTGGTAAGACAGTGCGGAAGCAATTGAGATCCACTGTCTCTGTCAATTTTGCTGTAATTGGCAGTAGATTCTTTGTGTTGCCAAGAACTGTAGCTAAAATTACCTGTGTGTCAAAACAAAAGGAGTTCTTCTAGGAACTGGCTTTTTCTAAGGAGGCTGGAGGAAGAGAAGAAAGGGATGACTTTTGTCTGAATACCCACACTCGAGGATGTGGGCCAAGCAGGGGTTGAGCTGCCTCTTAAAATTTTTATTATTATGCACTCTAGGAACCTCTTGAAAAGAGACTAATGCACTTTTAATGACTGGATATTAAAGAGTATTTATTTCAAGTTTTAAAAAAAAGTCGCTGTCGAAGTGATTTTCTTTTCTCCCAGAAAGTAACAAAATCTAGTCACTGAAAATAGAACCACCAAAAATAGTCTCTTCTCATAAGTATAACCTGATCACAGATGACTGGTTTGGATGGGGCATTTGGAACTGGTAGTGAGTTGGAATTTTGGGGAGAGGGCACCCAGTCGGCAGCAGGAAACGGCAGGTGGATGGAATGCCGGGATACAGTACACAGACCTGTGCCCAATGAGGCTTGAATTGGCACTGGGAACAGGGCTTGGTTGATAATAGATGGTGATCTCAAACACTCGGCTGAGATAAGACTTCACAGCTAAGCACAGTGTCCTGGGGAAAAGTTGACATTAGTATATATAACATGCAAAGAATAAGTGCTCTGAGGCCAGACAAGATTTTGAGTCTTGGATACATGAATGGCCTTTGACAAGGTATGTAACCTCTTTGGGCCTCAGCTTCTTATTTACAGGGAGAGGATGGTAAACATTTCTACCTTCATGGGGATTTTCTGAACATTAAGAAAGTCCATGTATTTATAGCAACTAGATTGATCTCTGCCCATAGTAAGGGCTGCATAAATGGCTGAGTTATTAGGATTTTCCACCAATTGCCACAGGTGAGGATCAATGGCTGCATAGGTAAAAAGCTTTATCTGGTTATTAATTACCCAGTGGGTAAATTTTCTTTTATCTTGCTGGCCAAATTACTGTATTTATTTCCTAGATAGATGCTGGTATCTAAGCTAAGCTGAAGGTGGTCCAGTTAAAGGAGAAAATGGGAAAGAAAGAGCCTGTGTAAATAAATCATGGTTAACCATTGTATTGATTTGCTGGTCAAAGGCAGACTTGCTTTCAAACTCAGTAGTTTGAGCCTAGAGTCTGAACTTTCAAACTCATTAAAGTGAAAGGTGATATGGTTCTCCTTCTCTGCTACCCCCTAAGAATGACTTTATTTTTTGTAAAAATGGAACATGATTATAATAAAAGTAAGCAACTCAGAAAGAATAAAGAAAAAAAAAAAAAAAGACTAAATCATATAATCAGAAATAAACACATTCAGATTTATGAAACTTCCACACATCTCCCCATGGGTAATAGAGATGAAGATGGATTGAAATTGTTTTACAAACTGAGATAATTACACCCCCTGCCTTTTATGAGGATTGCTGTGGAGAAATATGAGCCAGTCTTTTTTCCTCCCCATGAATTGGACTTGCCTTTTTCTGCCTAGAAAACTTTTAGCTAACTCCCCCGCTCTCCCCCTCCCCCCCATGTCTGTCTTCATGGTGATGCTTCAGAATTGTTTTTTCTTGGGTTGGAGTGAGCCTTGTTGTTGTGGTCACTTTTTAAGGAAATTACCTTCTATTATGTTAAAACTAGAGGCCCAGTGCATGAAATTCATGCATGGGAAGGGTCCCTAGTGGCTTCTGGCTGCTGGCCGGGGTGCCTCCCTTCCCCTGGCTACCTGCCTCCACCAGCGGCCCCGACCCCCAGTCTAACTCCCGGTCGAGGGGACAATTTGCATATTAGGCTTTCATTATACAGGATGTTTAAGTCTTATTGTGCAGTTCCAAGTATTGTTCATAAAGCACACAAATTGTAAATGTCTCCTCCAAATTCCCCATTATCCCTTCCCAATCACAACCTCTCCTTTGGTATATTTTGGTTACAGGTACTTTGGGAAAAAATATTTGCACAACATATATTTCATAGTGTGTGGTTTGTCTTTTCATTTTCTTAACAGTGTATTTTGCATAACAGTAGAATGTTTTAGTTTTAATGAATTCTAACTTATCAGTTCTTTCATGGATTGTTCTTGGTGGTGTATCTAAAAATTCATCGTCAAATTCAAGGTCACCTAGTTTTTCACTTATGTTATTTTCTAAGTGTTTTCTACTCTTCTGTTTGACCTATAGACCTATGATACAGTTGGAGTTAATTTTAATGCTAATTTTTTTTCTTTATCGTGTGGGTAGTGCCATTTGTTGGAAGCACCGTTTTTTCTCTATTTACCTTTGCTGCTTGTCTAAGATCAGTTGACTGTATTTATGTTGGTCTATTTCTGAGCTCTCTATTCTGTTTCATTAATGTATTTTTCTGGTTATATGTTTTGTTCCTAATTCTGTAGTCTCGATTGCCATAGCTCTGTATTCACAGAATTTGGGTTATATGAGTCTAGTTAAAATTTGTTCTTCAGTATTATGTTGGCTATTTTTAGACTTTATCTTTTTATATAAACTTCAGAATCAGTTTATTGATATCCACAAAATAGTTTTCTGGGACTCTGATTGGGATCCCATCGAACCTGTAAATCAGGTTGGGAAGAATTGATGTCTTAATGCTAAATCTTCAGTCTACAAACACAATATCTCTCCATTGATTGTAAAGGGTATTGCATTGTAAATTTCAAATTCTAGTTAATTTCTGTTACTAGTGCACTAGGGGCCCAGTACACAAATTTGTGCACCTTGTGGGCTGCAAGGCTGTGAGATGGTCACAGGGGTGGGTTTCAGCGCATCCCCTGTGCCTCCTCCCAGCCCCTCCCACCATGGCCCCTGGACCCTGTCTGCCAGCAGCCCTGTGCCCACCACTGCCACTCCCACGTACTGATAGTGCCAGCCCGCTCACACCTGCTGACAGCATGAAGCAATTGGGGCTGGTGCCAGCAGCAGGTGCGAGCAGGCCAGCTGCCTCAGCAGGTTTGATTGGTGGCTGCTGCCCCTATTGCTCCGTGGGGGGTGGGGGTGGGGGGCAATCAGGACTGCTGATGGCGCCAAGCAATTGGGGCCAGTGCCGGATGTGGCAATGTGTGTGAACAGCGGCTCTGGCACTGGCAGTGGGTGCCTGCCGTAGCAAAGAATTTTCAGTAACCACCAGAGGCTCACCCCAATGACAGCAACTGGCGCCCCGCCTTGGTCTGGTGCTCCCACTCATCTGCTCCATCTTCCCGCTGCGGCCCATGCCTGCCATGTTCCATGTGTCCCTGTTGTTTGGTGGTTCCGCTGTTTGGTCTACTTGCACATTAGGGTTTTATATAGATAAGAAAACAGTTGACTTTTATGTATTACTCTTATATACTGCAACCTTCACTGTACTGACTTATTAGTTCCAGGTGGTGTTTCCCACCCCTTTTGGCATAGACAATCATGTCACCTGTAAGCATAGACAGTGTTATTTCTTCTTTTCCAGTTTGTATATTTTTTATTTCCTCTTCTTATCATCTTAGCTAGAACTTCTGGTATGATGTTAAATGGGCTTGGTGAGGGAGGACATTCTTGCCTTGTTTTGGATATTAGGGTTAAAGGATCCAAATTGCTAGTTGTAGGCTTTATCAAGTTGAGGAAATTCCCCTCTGTTCCTAGTTTATTAAGAGTTTTATCAAGAATGGATGTTGGGTTTGGTTAAATGCTTTTTCCATATCAATATGATCATCTGATTTTTCTTTAGTGTATGTTCTTTTTGAACTTGCTCACTTTTAAAAGAAACCTCAATCTTATGTTTGGATTTTATGTATCTCAATCTTACGTACAGGTGGTTGTGCTTTGTACATGTTTATTGCTATTTAGCAAGGATCGGTAAACTGGCTGAGTCTAGCCTGCTGCCTGTTTCTATGACTTGCCAACTGAAAATGATTTTTAAGTTGTTAAATGATTGAAAAGATCTAAAGAAAATTATCCTGTGATGTGAAAATGATGGCATTCGGATT
Organism: Pipistrellus hanaki; assembly: GCF_964339955.1. NCBI lineage: Eukaryota > Metazoa > Chordata > Mammalia > Chiroptera > Vespertilionidae > Pipistrellus > Pipistrellus hanaki. Next base: position 28,092,491 of record NC_140514.1, read on the forward strand.
TCATTGTCCCTAAGTAAAGTTTAATTGGCGTACAGCCACATTCGTTTGGGTCTGTGGCTGCTTTTGTGCTCCTGTGGCAGAGTTGAGTAGTTGCAGCAGAGACCAGAGGCTCTCAAAGTGGAAACCATTTACTATCTGGCCTTCACAGGAAAAGTTTGCTGACCCTGCAGCAGAGTCGTTCATCGCATGAGTATTCCACAAGTATGTGTCCGTTCTACTGCTCATGGGCTTAGGGTGCTCTTAGGGTGTTTGCAGCTATAAAAAAAGTCATCCTGAACATTTTCATCTGTGTGTACGGGTGCATGTCCGCATGTGTACCATTGCTGGGTATATACTTAGGAGCGGCATTGCTGAGTCATGGAGTGTGTCTATATTGTGGGTGGATATTTCTAGTTACATTCGCACTAGCAGTTGAAGCTCTCATTGCTCCATATGCTCACTACTCATTGCTATTTATATAACTTAACACTTTTGTCAGTTTGATGGGCGTAACCTTGTACTTAATTTAAATGTTAATTTGTTCCTTCCTGACCACCAATGAGGCCTATTATATTTTTAGCATTTTTCTGCTTTAATTCTTTTCTTCCAAAACACCCCTTATAGGTCTGTTGTCTTTTCTTCCCCCACCCACTTTTACAGTGACAGACTTAATCCTGTCCACTGCGTTTTTTTATTGTGATTTTTATGTGTAGTCATTCCATTTGTGTTTTTTCTCCTAATGTTTTTCATCTCAGTAATATTTTAATTTTTCTCTTCAATCTTTTAAACCTGGATTTTACTGCCTTACTTTTTTTTTTTTTTTTTAAACTATTTCCCTCAATTTCCTGTTTCATTGTGTTTTTATGTTCTTCATCTTTTGTTCATGGGGCAAGGGGGAATGTGAACTGGGACAGTCTGAAGTTTAAGTTTTGATCTTGTTTCAAAAGTCCTCTCACCAAATAGTTTATTTCCTTTGTCCTGTGAGTTTGTCTTCTGTTAGAGTTTAGCCAGGGGAGATAGGACTCAGAGCAGAATCACTGACTGTCTGTGTATTTTCTTGTTTGGCTGCTTTTCCGTTGGCAGTCTCCTTCCTCCAAGGTTAGGTCAGAGGTCATAGAAATGCAGAGTTTAAAAGTGTTTCTATTGGCCCTGGCTGGGTAGCTCATTTGGTTAGAGAGTCATCCTGATACTCTTAAGGTTGTGGTTTAATACCTGGTCAGGGCACATACGAGAATCAACCAATCAATGCATAAATAAGTGGAACAACAAATCGATGTTTATCATCTCTCTCCCTTTCCCTTTTCTCTGTAAAATCAATCAATAATTTTTTTAAAAGGGTTTCTGTTCTAGCTGTATCTCCCGTGACATTCTGTGTCTGTGTCTTGTTCTGTATCTTTATTGCTTCCAGATATATTCCCTTCGCCCACTCCCCTGGCCCTGTACCTCACAGGGCATTGGACAGGCCTCTCCCTGGAGGGGAAGGTTTCAGGGAAACCCTTTCCCACCGGGGTGTGAAGAGGTACAGGTGGCAAAATTACCCTCCATTGCTTAGGTCTGCTTCATAGTTTGCATTTTGGGAGTTGTCACTGTGTCCTTGTTCCAGAAAATTTTCTTCTATATTTAATTTTTAGGTTGTTTTCGAAGGAGAATTAATCCCTTTGCTTAGCCATTTTTAACTGGAAGTCACGACTTATCTTGTTGGTGTTGTAAATTACATGAATGATTGGTGTTAGAAAGATAAAAATAAGTGGATTAATAATTCACCCTTGTTATGCATATATGTTCATGTAAGGAGAGCCAGAATTTGTAAGGTGCTTCTTCCCTCCCTCCCTCTCTCTCTTTCTCTTTTTCTGGTTAATCCTTACTATTGATTTTTAGAGAGAGGGGAGGGGGGAGAGGGGGGAGAGGGGGGAGGGAGAGAGAGAGAGAAAGAGAAGGGGAGAGAGAGAGAGAGAGAGAGAGAGAGAGAGAGAGAGAGAGAGAGAGAAGGGAAGGGAAGGGGAAGGGGAAGGGGAAGAGGAAGAGGGACATCTATGTGAGAGACATGGTCCATAGGTTCCCTCTCATATGGGCCCTAACTGGGGTCAGGAATCTAATTTGTAACCAACTTGACAGGGAATCGACTCCTTGATCCTTAAGTGTGTGGGCCGATGATCTAACAACTGAGCCACTTCTGTCAGGGCTGTAAGGCGTTTTCTTTTCAAGGGTATAAACATCTAGAATGGGAGAAAACCATTTTTTCTATATGAAATAAAAGCTAAATACTCCAAATAATGATGTTATTTCTAAAAGCTTAATGTGGTGTATCTTAATTATCCAAGGATTAAAGCACCTGATGTATAGTTATTATATTAATTGTATATGAATCATGGCAGACATCCGAATATATATCTCCGAATGTGATTTGCCAACCCTTTTTTGTTAGTCATAATGATCTCTCTCCTAATTAGGTTTGCCTGATTATTTGTTTCTTAAAATAATGCACATATTTTAAGCATCACGGGAAGTCAGTTTATGAAAAAGCATCATTAAATTTGTTTTACAAACTTGAGTTGTTCCTGCTGAGGTTTGGAAACATATGGCATCTTGTCTGATACAACATCTTGTGTGAAAAAATCTTAACAAAACAAAAGCAACAAAAAATTAGAATAAACTTCAGAAACATAAAAAATTTCCTCAGTCAAAATGCTTTTAAGTAATTTTAGCAAATAGATCATACATGCAATTGTGGATACAGTGATAAATATTGTATCTTCTATTTGTGTGAAAGAAGAGTTTAAAAATGAAAATGGAAACTATAGTCTTAATATAGTCACTTAAACTATTTTAGAGCAAAACTATACTTGTTAAAGAAGCAGCTAAGTAATTCCCTCTTTTTTTTAAAAAAATAGATTTTATTGATTTTTTACAGAGAAGAAGGGAGAGAGAGATAGAGAACTAGAAACGTCGATGAGAGAGTAACATCGACCAGCTGCCTCTTGCACACCCCCTACCGAGGATGTGCCCGCAACCAAGGTACATGCCCTTGACCGGAATCGAACCCGGGACCTTTCAGTCTGCAGACCGACCCTCTACCACTGAGCCAAACCAGTTTTGGCTAATTCCCTCTTTTGTTAAATTAAAAATTACTATATTATTACAATAGCAATCGTTATACCCTGTAGAAAATTAGAAATACAGGAATATGAAAACACCATCTTCCTACCGCCAGTGATATCATTAACACTGCACATTTTTCATATCCATTTTTGTGTACACATATCTGTTTTTAACCAAAAAACACATACTCTACATGCTATTTTATAATCTGCTTCTCTTCCCCCATCCCCCAGTTATCACCAGCTTTTCATGTCAGTAAATTTACTTCTTACATATTAACCTGGTTTATATTAAAAATTTAACAACTGCACACAAAATAACCTTTTGATCTTTTGTCCAGTCGGGATTCTACCCAGTCCACCCTTTGCCTCTAATTATGTCCCTTAAGTTTCTAGCATCCAGGTGTGAAGTCCCACCTTTTAAAATTTTTTTTCTATGAGACTGACTTGTTAAGAGGCTGGGCAAGAAGAAATGAGCAAAGTGTCTTGTCATAGATATTAGAATATTAAGTTTGTGGAGATATTAGAATATTAAATTTGTGGAGATAATGTTTAACTTCTTAAGTCATTAAAAATTCTCTTGCCGAAACCAGTTTGTCTCAGTGGAGAGAGCATCGGCCTGCGGACTGAAAGGTCCCGGGTTAGATTCTGATCAAGGGCATGTACTTTGGTTGCGGGCACATCCCCAGTAGGGGGTGTGCAAGAGGCAGCTGATCGATGATTCTCTTTCATCGATGTTTCTAGCTCTCTATCTCTCTCTCTTCCTCTCTGTAAAAAATCAATGAAATATATTAAAAAATAAAATAAAATCATCCATACGGAGGTATCATTTACATACAATAAAAGGCAACCGTTTTATGCGTCTAGTCTCATTTCTTTGACCACTTCCTGCTTCATCCTGCTCCAGTAACAAACTGCTCATAAAGTCTATTTCAACTGTTCAGTATTGGGGGTGGCTTTGCTGCTTGCATCTGTCAGGAATGCCCTTTACCCCACTTTTCTTTTTAGCATGTTTTGCTCCCCAACTTTTAGCTTACACCTGGCTGCCTATTGCTCCTCAGTGCTCTCGCTTTCTTGTGCATATCACCATTCACCAAAGAAAGTGTCTACATGATAACTTCTACTCCAAATATTATAATATCTTTTTATTATTTGCCCTCTGTTCCTTTTTTCTATTTCACCTATTTTGTAAATACTTTTTCAATATTCAGAATATATAATACCAGGCTTAATGCTAGATGCCAGGGTAGATACAACTTAGAATACAACTTTGTTTCTTTCTTCATGGGGTGAAATATAGTTGGGATGAGAGAAACATTGTGCAGTATGATAAATGTCATAGAGATAAGTGTGATCTATGGGAGCAAGGAGTCAGGAGCCATCAACCATGTGGGGAGAAGGAGCGCTTCATGGAGGTTAGTCCCAAAGATTTAGTGGCTTGGATTTGCTCGACAGAAGTCCAGGCCGTATGTATAGGAAGAGTGTGTATAAACACTGTGTTCTGAAGTGAAGACATCATTCAAGGAATTCTGAGAAGCTAGTGTTCTTGGAAGATCCTTTCTTCATTCGAATCTGTCAGTATAAACACAAATATTCTTCTATCATCCCTTTTAATTCCATTTATATTTATTATTATACTCCCTTGCCCACCAATATTATTTCCTTAAAAGGCTGTTACTCTCAACATGCTGAATAACTATTTTAGGGAATTTTAAAAAGTAATGCCAAGCTTGTATAATATGAAGACAAAATACAAACTACTGACATGGCAAAGCATAACATATGATTATTTATAGCCAATCAGTAAGCTGTCACCAAGCTTTTGAAAACAGCTTACCTTTATAATAGATTCTGAAGAAAGACAAATTGATTTCAAAGAATAAACTAGAGAATACACACACACACACACACGGAGTGGTGCCTTGTTTTCCGGAAACTCTATCACTTAATATTCTCTTTATTGCAGACCGTTTAGCAGGCCAGCCATTTCTGAGAAGGCAGCTTATATTTCATCATTTTTTCTCAGAGCTAAGTGGCATTCTGGAAGATCCCTCTTCAGAATGTCAGCGTGTTTAATGATAGGACAAACCACAAATGGGTTGTCTAAAAGCTAAGTAAGACTTCCTTTACCTAACAAAATAGCAATAAAAGTTGATCTCTATTGATAACCTCTTCTTTGGTTTCCTGGCTGCCAAGAATAGTATGTAATAACCTTTTTTCATGAATCTAGAAGGAAAGAAATATGCTGGTAGCTGAGCAGGCCAGGTCTCTTGATTGTCTCTTTAATGTGACCTCCTCATTCCCACAATAGCCTTCATGACCTCTGTCCCCTATCATCTCTGACATTGACCTGCTGGATTGGACTACCTCTTCCTCTCTCTTCACAACAAGTTCCCATTTTGTGAAAACATCTATATTTACTGTCCTAATTCTGTTGATGTTTTCTGTGGTTCTTGGCTTTTCTGACTCCATTTCCTGGTACACCAATAACGAGCACTAGCTTATGAATAAGAGATGAGCCACATTGTTTCACAGAAACGTCTTAGATGAGTTTGGGCTCATAGTAAGGCCACTCTATACAGTAGAATGAATGAGCTTGTGTGCAAGGTTTCTCTTGGCATTTGAAACCGTTGGCTGTCAGGGCATTTATGTCCCACCAAAAAGTTGTGCATCAAACATACACTTACTGTGTAGTTGGCGTGCACTTAAGTTACTTCCACTTATCCTACCTAACAGACTAACTGCTGCTTCCCATCTACACTAATAGAAGAGAAAGATGCAAATTGACCATACCATAGTGACATCCACCAGCCAATCAGGATTGAGTATGCAAATTAACCCAACAAAGATGGTGGGTTACTTTGTATACACATAGGTGCTGAGCCTCTCCGGGCTTCTGGACTGCATGGGAAGGCAGAAAGGCAGCTCCGGGCTCAGCGAAGACAGCCATTGGCTCTGGGCTGGAGCAAAGGCAGGAAGGTGGTGCCGTCAGCCAGGGGAACGAAGGCCCGTTCTTGCATGAATCTTTGTGCATCGGGCCTCTAGTTGTGCTATAAAACATGCTGACTGGTGTCCATAGCACATGCAGCGAGAAGGACACTCTTTGGGGAGCTCATTTACTTCTTTCACTAGTTGAATTGTTGGCTTAGGAGTTGGTTGTGTGTATCCCGAACCTGTTATGTCAGTGGCACTTGTTATTGTAATCTTGAAGTTTAATGAGGTAATGCATAGGTTGATGCCCTATGCCTGTGAAGTGAGTTATTTTTCTATGAAAACTAAATAAAATGCTATGGAAATATTCAGTAAAGGGGTAAGGTTGTTTGCCGAGAATTGCTGTCAAATTAGAGATGGACAAGAAAATGGTAAAATATTTGAAAGCAGAATCAGGAAAATTTAGATTTTGCCAGATGACAGATTTCTCACTCAGTGTTTTTAGATGTTATTTTCTCACTATACTTTAAAGGAGAAAGCAAAACTAGAAAGTCTAGGTAATACACTTGCTTGGGTTTTTATGGTGACTTTTGAGAAAAACTTCTTTCTCTGTATGTATCATTTAAAAATGATTCCCAACTTTTGAAACCAATGGAATAACCCCAGTTATGCTGTCTCTTAGGCAGAAAGACTTGGGAAGCATCTGAAATGCAAAGACACCCCAGCCCCCTTTTCTGTGCAGTCTGCAAAATGCAGTGTTTCCTGTCAGGGCCACGGGGCTTGCACACTTCTCTTTACAGGAGAATGAATTTCTGGACCTCGTCAGGGAAGACGTGCAGCCCTTTCAGCTATTAAGGAGCCCATCTAGGATAATTGAACCATGGAGAGTTAATGTCTTTGTAAATCTGTTTTCCTGACACATACTATTCAGGGGCATACCAGACACATTTCCTTACCTTTTGGTAATATAGTAAATGTCTCCTAAGTCCAGGGTATGAAATGTGACTGGGAAGTAAAGAGACAGATTTAGCCAACATACCAGAATTTATATATCCAGATGAGTTTTCCTTTTCAAAATAGAGGGTTTAACAGTTATTCCAAAGATGCTGTCTTTACTCAAAAAACGTTTTTTGGAACTCATTTAAAATTGCCTTTGAAGGTAATTTACAAACTTTATGGTAATTCCAGCTAAATTGTTTCGGAGTCATACCTGATTTTAAAACAATGGTAGTTTTATCCATCTTGATTTGTCACCTTTGGTCCAAATGGCTGCCTACTTACTAGAGGCCTGGTGCACGAAAGTCATGCATGGGTAGGGTCCCTAGGCCTGACCCACGATCAGGGCCGATTGGGGCCTTCCTGCTGCTGGCTGGGGCCTTCCTATGTTCCTTGCACAAATTTGTGCAAGGGTGGGGTCCTTTGGGGCGGCCTGCGGGGGTTAGGCCCAAAACAGCTTTGACTCATGGTGGCATCACTGAAATAAATATAAGTAATGTAATGATGTGAATGCTTTGCAGATGATAGTGTTAATTTGAATGTATACTTACTTGTTTAAACAAATTAGACCTATTGCTCCAGAGCAGTAATCAACAAACTTTTTCAGTATCTAGTCCGTCTTTGCAGGCCATAGGTCTCTGTCATAACTATTTAATGTGCACAATAGCAGTCATAGACATAATGTAAAGGAATGGGCATGGCTCTTTTCCAATAAAACTTTATTTACAAATATGGACAGCAGGTTGAATTTGGCCCATGGGCCATAGATTGTCAACTATTGCTCTATAGAGTTTTGAAAAACAAATGACCTTCAATAGTTCTGAATCCATCTCATTTCACTGAAAATATAGATTGGAATCATTTTTATCTTTGATGTAATAACCACAATTTTAATGGACAGCTACTAATACAAAGTAAAAAAAATTCTGACTATGCTAACATAATTACAATCTGATATTCTTAGCTAGATGTACAGCCATCACTACAAAAAATTTTAGAACATTATCTCCCCAAAATAATTTATATTTAATTCATTAGTAGTCAATCACCATCCTAGTGGGTATGATGTAGTATCTTATTGTTTTGATTTTGTTTTCCTTGATTTCTAATGATGTTGAATATTTTTTATGTGCTTATTTTTTAAAAAAATATATTTTTATTGATTTCAGATAGAAAAGGAGAGGGGGAGAGAGATAGAAATATCCATGATGAGAGAGAATCATGGATTAGCTGCCTCCTGCACGCCCCTTACTGGGGATCCAGCCCGCAACCCGGGCATGTATCCCCAACCTGGAATTGAACCTGGGAGCCTTCAGTCTGCAGTTTGATGCTCCATCCACTGAGCCAAGCCAGCCAGGGCTTTATGTGCATATTGATTATTTGAATATCTTCTTTGGAGAAAGGCCTGTTTAAAGCTTTTTCCCAGTTTAAAATTTGGGTTGTCTTCATTATTGAGTTGTATAATTTTCCCCAAATCTTTAGGACATCTTTACTTTCTTGATAGTGAAAGTATCAAGCTCAAAGTTTTTAATTTCAATGAAGTCCAATTTATATTTCTTTTGTTGCTTATGCTTTATATATATTATTGATTTTTTACAGAGAGGAAGGGAGAGAGATAGAGAGCTAGAAACGTCGATGAGAGAGAAACATCGACCAGCTGCCTCCTGCACACCCCCCACCGAGGATGTGCCCACAACTAATGTACATGCCCTTGACCAGAATCGAACCTGGGACCCTTCAGTCCACAGACCGATGCTGTATCACTGAGCCAAACCGGTTTCGGCTGTTGCTTATGCTTTTAATGTCATATATAAGAAACCACTGCTTGACCCAAGGTCATGAAGGTCTACATTTGTTTTGCTTTTTTCAAATTTTATAGATTTAGCTTTTACATTTAAATCTATGATCTATTTTGTTTTTGTGTATGTATGGTGTGAGGTAGGGAGTCTAAATTCATTGCTTTGCTATTCAGTTGCCCAGCACAATTTGTTGACAAGACTATTCTCCATTGTTCATAAAACTAAGGGTTTATTTCTGACTCTTGCTTCTCTTCCATTGATCTAGGTGTCTGTCTGTATAAATCATAGTTTCTTGATTACTGTAGCTATGTAATAAGTTTTGAAATCAGAAAAATGTGAATCCTTTAAATTTGTTCTTTTTCAAGATTATTTTGGTTCTTCTGGGTCCTTGAATTAACATATGGATTTTAGTATTGGCTTATTAACACATTGCGGACCAGTAGTTTTTATTGCTAGCTTTACCCAATGGCCAGATAAGTTTCTATTGAACGAGTACAAAAAAAGGTTTTACATAAATGTTAAAGGCACGCTTTAAAATTAAATGCCCATTGCATTTTGAAGTTACTTATTACATGATCTTACAAGCTAATATCTTTTTAAAGTATGATACTTTGTAAAAACACTGTGTAATGTGAAGCGAGAATTCTCGTGATCCATCTGCAATGTGTTAATTACATCAATAAAGGCAGCTGAGGTTATGATAGGGATTACGCTGAATCTGTACATCGATTTGGGGCATATTGCCAGCTTAACAATATCAAGTCTCTTATTCGTTAACATGGAATTTCTTTCCACTTATTTAGGTCATGTTTAATTTCTTTGTGTTTTTAAAAAAATTAAATTTATTGGGGTGATATTGGTTAATATTATATAGGTTTCAAGTATACAGTTCTATAATGGCACCATCTGTATATTGCATTGTGTACTCACCACCCAAAGTAAAATCTGTCACTTCACACTCGACTCCCCTCACTGCCCCCACAGTGCTTTTCCTCTGGTGACCACCATACTTTTCCAATAATGCTTCATAGCTTTCAGTGTGCAAGCCTTATACTTCTGCTGTTAAACTTCTTTATAGGTGTTTTATTTTTTTTAATGCCTTTGTAAATGGAATTGATTTTTAAATTTCATTTTGGATTGTTCATCGCTAATCTATAGAAATATAATTGATTTGTTGTATTTATTTTGGTTTTTGCAGTCTCATTGAATTCATTTATAAATTCTGATATTTTAATGAATTCATTAGTTTTCTACATGTGAGATTATGTCATCTACAAATCAGGAGATTTTTAAATAACCTTATTTCATTGGACTTGGTAGCCTTCTGTGACTGTTTTCGGATTTCCATTACCATAGCTGTTTCCTTCCCAGCAGCTTCACCCTCTGCTCTCAGCATGGATGACAAAGGGAAACCTCAAGGAATTTTGCATTCATAGGACCTTAACCACAAGTCAAGGAATGGCTGAAAAAAAAAACACAAACAAACTTCATCTTTTGTAGCTGGTTTGTAAAAATTTTCAAGGTCAGACTAGTAGTGGGAGCTTTGAAAAATAAATTAGTGTTTCTTATTCTCGAGCTTTTGGGGTAGGGGATTGCTTATTTGTTTTGATCATCACCAAACAAGTTGCTTGCTTAGATTATTTCATTAAAGCAGCGCCAGTGAGATCAGGATCATTAATTAGATTCTGTGTTAGCCAGTCTTATAATTAAGTACCCTCATCTACAATATCTGTCTTGAGATGGTGATGAGCTTATGAGACTTGGGCACCGTGGAAATGGAACTCAGTGTGTCCATCATCACTGGAAGAGGGGCAGTCATGTTCTCTCGGTTTATGAAGGATAGGCAGGGTTGGGCATACGGCCTGGCACACTGCATGGCACATCTCCAGGGAGTGCGGTACACATAGACTGAAATGCACAGTTGTGCACTGTTGGTCCTGGGATAGGTTTAAATACCTTGTCAGAATTGGAACCTTTCAGATTTGCTGGTAGAGAATTCAGAGTTTTGAATATCCATTTATACTCATCAACTCATCTTAGATTCCTGGTGCTTGGGTTAGCTTCAGCCCACTCCTGCCACTTCTTGGAGATTATGGTGTTTTGAGTTTTTTCAGCAAATGTATAAAGGGAGTTTTAAAAATAGATGGGCATCTAACTGAGTGAGGTTTTCTCATTTATGCAGTTAACATAATTTAAAAAGAAAACTAAAAATAAATGTAGCACATTTTTTTCTTTCTATATACAAAAATATGTCCAGTTACACAATTTTGTATGTTTGTGTGTCAGAAAATAAAGTATATGAGTTTCTTCTGAAATAATAAGATATTCAAGTGGATGGATTTTTAGAAAGGATTTTATCCAATCTCCAAGCAGACATGTCAGTCATCCGCATTGCAGTCAGTGGTTTATTGGCCATTCTCCACTAGAGGACTCTTAGTTCATGGGACCTTAGTTTGTTTTAAAGGCACCTATCGTCAATTTGGGACACATTTTGTGTTAAAAAAAATTGTTCTTTATGTTGAACAGAAATCGGCTCCCTTGCTGCCCTCCTCCCATTATATTAGCTCTTTGGTTCTAAGCTTGTTTTAAGGCTTTAGAGAGTAAGTCTCACACTTTCTACTTAAAAATCCTTCTGTCATATAAATATGCTTATCACATATACACATGGTTAAACAATCTGGAGACTATTCCTGACATGTTTTCCAGATTACCCATTATCCTGATTGGCACACTGGAATGCATCTAGAAGAACTCGGTGCCTCTCTAAAAATGAGTCATAGAGAACCGAATACAAGTATGATATTGTACTGACAAGTATGATATCATTGCTAAATGCTGTGGAATTATCACCTCCTAAGTCAGGCTGTGTGCCATGAACTGTGGCTAAGACTCTAGGCTTTGAAGTTAAACAGACTTAAGTTAAAACTCCAAGCCTGCCACTTATTAACTCTGTGGGGAAGTCACTTAAATGTGCTTTCATTCCCTTACCCATAAAATAAAGATGTGAAGTAGGGGAGCTCCGCTGGACTGGGGATTCATGAGGACAGGAACTGCATCTGCTTTGCTTTGCTCATCATCAGCTACCCAGTGCTTGGAACAGTGTCTGTAGACCGTAGTACATGCTCATTAAGTGTCAGTGGGATGGATGAGTGAATGGGTGCCTGTCACATAGATTGAAAGTACTTAGCATGATGCCCAGAACTTAGCAAGCATTTATTCATTTTAAAAAAAGGCTTTTTAAACAACTGTCTTGCAACTTTATCTGACATAAAACCTCCATTCAACTAAAAGCCCACTATCTTTCATTGATGGAAGTATTTTAAATCGTATTTCCCCACTTTGGTCTTTTTAACCTCAGTGCACTTCATTGCATTTGGTGTTCATTAACTACTTTGGTATTATGAATTTTCTCTTTTGTTTTATTGAACTCTTGCATCTCCCAACCTATTAGTGGAAACCATTCCAGAGTCTTCCCACTCTCCTCATTGGCTTTACAGGATTAAACAACCATATAGAATTCACCGACCATGGTAGTCACCTCTTTCAATATCTCTCTGAAACTTCTGACCACAGTTTTCATATCTGACTTCATAGTTCAAGTAGAAGGCTATTAAGATGGACTGGGCATGCAGTTTTGTACCTAAGTGTTGGTGGCTTAACCCATGGGGATACATCCCGAGTAATTTCAACAGGCAAACCCCAGCACTTAAAGATGCAAAAGCTAACAAAAAACCATTTAGTAATTGAAAATTCGTTATGGCGAATGTGGTATGAATGGCATTGCTATGGTTTTACATAGTTGCAGCAATTTTAGTAGCTGCATGGGATTTTCCTTCATTATTAGCTCTGCACATGAGTTTTCTGAAATTGAGGAATCCATGGCTTGCTTTTTCCAGTGTAGAATCAAATGATTTCATATGAGTCCTATTTCTTTTATTTTTTATTTTTATTCATTTTTAAAAACTTTATTTGGTAGTCCAGATATCCTGTTTCTCTATGCTTTCTATACAACGGAGAATGTTGATCAAGGTCTCAAGATTGTTGCTTGGCAACAGAAGGAGAGAGATAATGTTTTCATATTTTAAAAATAATCCAGGGATTATCATTCTTTTTTTTTATTTTTATTAAAATGATTTCATTTTTGTGTGGAAAAATAGCCTAGAGGGAGAGGAAAACAGACCAAGGCATCAATATCTTTTTTGTATTTGTCTTCTGAGAAATGTTTTAAGCAGGAATTGGTTTTGTCCCGCTGACCTGTACAGACGCTCCGGCTGGAGCTCGGTTTACAGATTTGCCCTGTCTCCCCATTCACTAAGAACCTTCTTTGGGAAGCCAGGCAGGCCAAACTCTGCTACTTACAAGTTGTGTGATGTGAACAAAACTTTTAACTTTTCTATGCCCCCATCCCGTTTCCTTATCTGTAAACGAGGGTGACAGTATTACCTACCTTAGAAGGTTGTTCTCAGAATTAAGCGAGACAGCACACGGTCTGGCACACAGCAAGTGTGCAGTATGTTTGCTTTTATTATTGGTATTGGCGGTCAAAGGCAGTAACATAAAAGCTTGCACATTATCTTCTTCCTTTTATTTTTTAATCCCACTCTAGTTGACTATATTAAGGTTCAATATCAAGTGGAGAGAGCTTTTATCTACCTTTGAAACTATACTTTCATTGTACCAGTATGTTTAAATGATGACTTTCACATTAAGGCTTTCTTAGTGCACAACTGAAACAAAAGGAGAACTGGATACCTGTGATGATTGCAAAGGCTTCTGAAAATCTCGGTTTCTATGCAAAACCAGGCCGACAACAGGGTTTCCTACCATAGTCTAGGATTGCTGTGACCAGCAGAATTAAAACCTATCCCATCTGTATGAAAATTTTGGTGTATTTTTGGGGGGTTGGGGGGAAGAGGGTATGAATGTATCTAAAGTTTCATTTGTTGTTTCATATCCAGTTTTTTTTTTTTTTTTTAAATCCTTCCAGTATTATTTATAAGGAGCTTAATCCTACCTGAGCAAGACAAAGACTTCTGTCTGTGTCATAAAATATTTCATCTATTTTATGTCCTCCTTTTGATTGGCTGAGTTTTTTGGACATGTGTGATGTTTTTGCTGGTTTTTAAGAGAGGACCTTAAAAAAGCATTTTTTAGGTAATATTAACAGTGTAGCTAGAAAGTGACAAAAGCTATGGGTCAGTGATTGCCAGTCATTTTGGACTTGAGTTTTGCAAAGTTTTATAATATGGTTTTAGGGGCAAGCCTGAGGTATAGAGAAGGGGAGAGGAAAAGTAAGAAGAGGAAAGGAGAGGAAGGTAGGAGAAAGAGAAAAACGATCAGCATGTTTGCTGGTGTCCTAGACCATCAACTTGTTTCATTTGTTTGTTTTTAAACATAGAAGAACAATGTTGAAGCATAGCTACAGCCAAATCTATAAGTCTAGAGCTTTTCCAGATGAAGTATGAAAAGCAGTCAATTTTTCAAAACAATATATGAAACAAATTAGGGTTTAAGGGCCTACCTACACTGTCTTTTGTTCTATCTGTTGCAAAGATGAATCGGTCCTGACAAATGGGTTTTCACTTGGGAATCAATATGAGTTTCACCTTGAACTAACTTTGCTTTAGCAGCAAGATGTATCTGAATTTTGATTCTGAGATTACACTAGGATAACTTGTTTCTTTGTTGTTAGATAATTTTGGTGAAGTTGATGCAGATATTAATTTTGTCAATAAAATTATGCTGGAGTAAGTATTGCTAGGCCATTTTTTTTTAAAGCAAAAATACCGTATCATTATCAGAATCATCCAATGAACTTTAACAAGGTATTTGGCAACATTTAGCCTGGCATATTAAACATTCTATTTTCTGTATCTCATGTTTAGTCTGATTTTCTGTGGTTTCAAACATTTGATTGAGGCTGGATGAAAATTTTCCAAATTGTCCAAATTATGTAGACTAATTGAACTGAACCCTTCCTTCTCTGCTTGCGGCATAAGTAGCTCATGACTGATGATGATTTAGAAACATTGGTTTCCTTTAAGGATGCATACCTAGGGCAGATGACGTAATTCCTGAACACAGGCAGTAAAAGTATAGCTGTTGTTATTTTCCTGTGCTCTCAACTCTCATCATTAGTCATTGAAAACATTATAAAAGAAATAATGACTCATTCCTTTTTATAAGTGTTCCCAGGAGTTCATACTTCCTTCCCTGCTATTAGAAATGCTGTTACTAAACTGCAAAATGAACATTATTTCCAGTTGTTTTAACTTTGGTGTTGGCCTCAGATTTTAAAAGCATCAATGAAGTCTGGCTGGTGTGGCTCTGTGGTTGAGCATGGACCTATGAACAAGGGTTGTGGTTCAATTCCTCATCAGGGCACATGCTTGGGTTGCAGGGTCCATCCCCAGTGTGGGGTATGCAGGAAGCATATGTATGTATAATTTGAGATGTTTATGAATGTATGAATGTTATAGGGATCCATGTTTGTGTTTGCTGGCTGTTTCCCCACAGAATGTCAGTTGTTTAGTGCTCTGTCTCCAAAGTGCCTACAATGTACCCTGCACATCAAGAGAGCTATTTGTTGAATAAATGAATGAATGAATGACTACATGATTATATGCAGAGGGGTCTGTGATTAGAAAAGGCGTTAAGAATGACATGACAGCAATACTGTTGATTCATGGTTCAGGATTTGTCTTTTGTGCCATTGTATGGGCAATGCCTTCTGTGTGATTGTGACACCTCAGAAATATGCATGTGAAAGAAGAACGACTTGCTTGTGAGCTGGAAGGAAAGGCCAAGAACTCACCAGCCTGTCCAGTTCCTAGTAAACGTCGGCTGCTGATTGGTTGGTGTGGATTGTAGCACTCTCCTGGACATGTGGGGAAACTGAGGCTCTTACAAGTGAAATCACGTGGCTGATGACATAGTTGGTGACTGAGGGGCCTATACCGGAACCCTGTCCTTCTCACTTCAGAGTCTGTCCTGTAACAGCTTTCTTAAAAAACAGCAGAGGGAATTCATGCTGAATATTTGTGTTGAGGAATCCTGACACTGTAAAGCAGGAGTTGGCCAACTTTTCTGTAAAAAAACAAACAAACAACTAGATAGTTAATATTTAGGCTGGGTTTCTGGGCCAAAAGGTCTGTCATAACTACTTAGCTCTTCTGTTACAGTGCCAAAGAAACCATGGACAGGGGTATAAAATGGATGTGACTGTGTTCCAATAAAACTTTATGGATACTAAGTTTGAATTTTATATAGTTTTCCCATCAGAAAAGAATATGTTTAAGAAACTTTCTTTTAATTATTTAAAAACATAAAGCACATTCTTAGCTTGTGGGCTAGATTTGGCCCAAGGGCCTTGGTTGGCTGCCCCTGCTGTCAGGGGTGTTTTCAGGGTTCTTATAAGCTGTATTTGTGAGTCTGAGAGTGGCCTCTATTATCAAGGCCTCAGCTGCAGCTCCTGTAACCTCCTTGAGAGGAGGCCCTTGTGGTGTGTTTCTTACCACTTTCTTTTACTGATACTTGATTGAATTAACCCCATTTTGTTGAGTCTTGGTTTGTAGTCTTTGTGGGGGAAAAAGATCCTACATTTTAGGTTTAAAAATATGGGAAAAATCAGCTGGTGTATAATCAATGCAGTAAGGGCTGAGTTGTTTTTAAATATTATTTTTAAACTTCTAAGCTAAAACTTCCAGGGTTAAGATTTACACTAAAGGTTCAATAGCATTGTATCTGAAAAAAATGTTTTCTCCACTAAGGCTAGCTAGAATGTCTTCTCATTTCGTGCTGCTATTCATCAGCATTTAAAACAGGGCTATCTGTCCCTATAGTTAATACGATATGTACAGGACGGGTAGTCCTTGTTCTGGTCATTTTTTTTTCTAAATTCTTTCTTCTTAATCTAACCCTGTTGAATTGAGAAAGTCTAGTTTTTGCTTATTCATCAAGGGTTTTTGGTTCTGGTTATTTTTTTATTTTTATTATTATTTGCATGGTTACTGAACTCTTTTTTTCCTCCATGAATGAGAACAGCATGCATACAAATGATGAGTGAATTCTTTCATGGGGGAAGTTTTTCCTTTTTCTCATTCTCTCTCCTGATGGTCCCCTATACTGCCATCTAGCTTGGCTTTGTTTTTCTCATTATTTCACTGGCCTTCTGGGGGCAGGGTCTTTCTTTAGTCTCTGTGGTCTCAGCATAGCCTCTTGCCCAAAATAAGACCTCCGTAAGTAACTGTAGTATTGAACCTGGCCCCACTCTGAGTTGCTCAGCCTTTTATTTCCAGCTACTGGTCTTATCACTTAAAAATGTCTTGGTTACAGGTATTTCTTCTGATATTAATAAAAAATTAAACCTCTATGGATTTTCATTTTCTCTCATATTTCATAGTTACTTATATCTTGGTTCCTCTTGTAACTCCTCAATTATTTTTTCTCTCAGATTTGCCTGTTCATGTCAGTCATTCATTATTTATCATTTACCTTTTTTCCTGCCTTGGTTTCATTTCCCTTTCAAACATGCACATTCTCCAGGGCCATCTTAGATCTGTCTTATTAAAGGTACTCAGAACTGATATAATCTTTCTAACCCCTTGATTATGTATGCATCTCCCTTCACTAGAGTGTTTACACATTCTTTTCTTGTCCTGTTTGTTTGCTGACTTAGGAAAGACACAATGTTTTAATTATTTGAAGGATAATTACCACATTATAAAAGGTTGAATAGTTTGTATCATCTCTGCTGATAAAAATAGCTTAGTACTTGTTCCCATATACCTAAAAGCCCACGCATAAATGAATTGATTTAAGGTTGTGAAAAAATAGTTTACTAAAATCTGAAACAAATCAAAACAGATGTAAGGTTTTGGGATCATTAATTTCCATTAAAATTCCATAGAGACCACAAATGAGCTAAAAATACCTTCAGTGAATTATATAAATTGCCATGTTCCAGAGTGTGCTATGTGTTAGGGGGAAAGTATGAAGCTAATACTAATTTATTACTCCCAATCTGTAAGCTTGTCTAAATGAAAATGTGGATAATCTCATTACTTGGAATGGTTAATAGAGTAGGCAAAGGATGTTTTATGCATAGATTCCCCCTAATTTCTTGTCAAGTTCCATTTAGTTGAACCAACTAGAGTTTTGATTAAAAAAACCATCATTAGATGTATTTTGAAAAACAATATAGTATAGGAGGCTTATTTTGATACTGGTTTTTACACATGAATGACAAAGGTATATTAGGAAAAAGACAAAACTAATCAGTAAAAGAAGCAGAATTCATAAGATACAAAAAGAGATAGTTTTTTTTGTTTTTTGTTTTTTTCCTCCTCAAAGTTAGTATTTATTGATAAGATACTCTTTGGGCAAATGTGTGTTGCACATTGAATGCCAAACATGAAAAAATGGACAGTCAGCAGAGGACAGAGATATGACAAAACCAAATGAAAGTTCCATAAAGGTACAAAAATTACCTAGATCATAAAAGGCCTGTGGTAACGGTGTGACACCCAAACAACCTGTCACCAGGGGGTGCTGGAGAACCTCTCGGGCCCTCCCCACTCCCGGAGCACCAGCAGCATTCATGGGGTTGTGAGGCATCATGGGGTGGGGCGCCATCAGCATACGTGGAGCATGTGAGGCGTCTCGGGATGGCGGACATGGCCCTGATTACAGGCTAGGCCTAGGGGACCCTACGTGCACATGATTAATTATGCGCTGGGCCTCTAGTCTATATATAACAGAGGCTAATATGCTAAATGTCTGTCCAGGTAATGATGTCACATAGCAATGCCCACTTCCTCTCCCTAGTGATGACTCACCTCTTTACAGTTTCTTCAGCCCAGGAACTGTTTTATACCTAGGTGCAAACATTTCACTTTAACCAAATGTTTGTGAAGCATTTTCCTGTGCCTCATCTCATTTGATCCTCACAGAAGCCTTGGAGTAGGTAGATAGGAGGCTCAGTAGAATTCTATTTTCTTTTCATTAGCCAGAAAATGGAGATTTAGAAAGCTTAGAAACTTGACCCGCCTGAAAAGAAGTAAGAAACGGTGGACCTTGAAAATGACTTCAGGTTTTTTCACTGTGCAGAATATAGTCAAACACTACTGCAGTTAAATATTTTACCCTTTGTTCTCCCTGCATGATCTATGATGGTAATCTGCTTCATGTTGATATTTATTGCTGCGTTTCTGACAATTACCTAAAAGAGAAGTTGGGGGTGCTTCACTGGGCTGGAAAAAGTTTACCTACATTAGAAAGCAGGTCTAATTAAGCAAGCTTATTCTATATATATAAAAGGCTAAATTGACTCACGCATGCACGATATATATAAAACTCTCACTGGCGCCAATTGGCATGCGTGTGTTTCGATCTGTCATTGTTGATCATGAATTTGGTTGACACTTCTATTATAGAGAAAGAGTGAATAGTGATATTAAAATATTTCTTCTAATGAATTTCCCTTCAATGTGCATGAATCTGTGCACCGGGCTACTAGTCTGTGATAAAAAGGGAAAACTTAAGATGCATGAGAAGGCATTGTGGAGGAGGAACCTTTAAAGAGGAGGTACATGGTAAATGGAGCATTTCTGTTGGAGGGAAGGAGAACCACAGGGAAGAACCAAAGGGGAAGAACTAAAAGGCATGAATAGAAAACAGTGAGTAGTTAAGTTGGTTGGTGTTCAAGGAATGATGCTGAAGATACAGATCTGGTCAGATGCAGAGTTTGAATAATACTGGAGACAATGACAATAATAACGGAATAGTAACTTCCTTTCAAAGCATTGCAAGCATTGGAAATAATGAAGAAAACACCCTGGCCCCAAATATGTACTGAGTTAGTCTGACTGGTATCAGAGGCTGTTGGACACTTTTCTGTGCTTGAGCAGAGCAGTGATGCAGGCATGGCCCTGATGGAATGTAGTGTAGACAGACTTTGGGAAGCTGGGAGACCAGGGAGGTCAGAAGGTGTGATCTGCATCTGACTTCTGTAATCATTTATGGACTTGGCCTCTTTCTTGAGTCAGAAGGCAGGTTCAGATGATCATGAGAGGAGGTGAGAAGATTTTCTGTGGAGGAAAGAAGAGTAAGGAAGGATAAGGAGGTGAGAGACATCACACTTCTTGACCTTTTATGAGGAAGTCATTTTACATTTTCTGACTCTCCATCCACATTTAACACATTCCATTTCAGATTCTAAAAAAGTCCAGTGTGGTGACAAGGGGTGGTGACTCAGGCCAGAGGAGATAACATGAGCATCCCACTTACCTGGGGATGGAATGAATGGGACCCAGGTCTCCCCAATGAGTCCCTCTCTCTCTGTAAGTGACTGCTTCAGTATTTTGGCCTCATATTTGTGCAAATTGTGTCCCCATCATTCTCATTTCTGTTTTCATGCCTGAAAGAGAGAAAGATGCAGAGTTACCCAAAGGGGCATCACACACAGACCTTCTCCACTCAGGAATGTTGATTCTATGAGATTCTTCCATCTTGTCCAGATTTCCTATGAGCTCATTTACATAGCTCATCAAAAATGTTTTTAGTTGGTTGCTAATCCATGCAAAATGCTGCTTTGGTGCAAAGGGACTTTTCTAAGTGGTGCTTATTTCAGCACTTCTGTCTTAGTGGGCTTTTCGCTGGGGAGGAACCTGGAATCCGATGGCCTTGCTGAGAGGGCTGACCTCAAACCTCGCCCGGCGTGGAGAACCCCTCGCTCAGATGTGGCGGGTGCACTTTGCCAAAGCTGACACCCTATCCAGATTCCTGGCATGACTTAAGAGAGGGCACGCCATTAGTTCTACCATGAGTCCTTCAAGCTTATTCCTGTTGTGATCCATAAAGCAGGCAGGCCTGGCTTATTTGGCTGGGGAGGTTGGGAGGCAGAAAGCAGGTGGTTTGCAGGTGTTCCTGTCGTGATGTTGCTTTTGTGTAACACGCTGGAGATTCAGCACATTTATACCTAAAGAAACTTAGTAGAAGAAAAATCCGCAGGAATCTCGATGTGTAATAATAACAATCACTAAATGAGTCTCAAGCTCTTTGTTAATTAGTTGTCTGAATGTCTCATCTCTATTTTAAAGACGGGGATACTGAGTTACAGAGGTTAAGAAACTCAGCCGAGTATCTCACCAGTATGCAGTGGAGCTAAGGTTCAAACTCAAGTCTCCTAGGTTTACTGATACTCATAACTGTGATGCTTGACTCCCTGCAGCCACTGAATAACAATAAAGAAAAACAAATGTAGGGTGCTTAATAACGGGTCATTTCTTTTGTAAATGAAGAAAAAAATGTTGGTTAGGTCTCTATTATGGGTGGTCTGATAGGGATTGGTGGCTTGCTCTCCAGTGCCACATGCTGTGTACATATGTCTTGTATCTGCATGGAAACTTAGTGGATGGATATCTCTATTTTAGAGCTGAAATATAAGGTTTGAAGAGGTAGAGTGGCTTTTTCAAGTTCACACACAGCCAGTTCTTGGCAGAGCAGGGCTTTGAGCTCAGGTCTGCCTGACTGTCCAGTTTTCACTCTGCTCTTTCCACTGTGCCATGAAGCATCCTACAAAAGCAGCGCTAAGCATTCAACTTTGTCATTAGAAATGAACGAACATAATAGATGATCTATCCTTTTGTTAAAAATAGGTCTCGTTAATTGTGACTCATTTCTGGCATAGACTGGGAAGCCCATATTTTGGTTCATTGAGCTTTGTACAAATAAATACATTTAGAATCCTAAAAGAATCTTTGGAAATTATTAGGAGGCTTTGTCTTTATGGGACTACTTGGTTAATGGCAGTGATCAAGTTGTGCAATTTGTTCACATAATCAGAGATTTGTTTTCCCTTCAAAGAGTTGATCATTTCTTTGTGCTGTGCCACTTAATTAGGAGCTATGCAAGAGTGAGTGGTAAGCTTGTACTATTTTGAGTCATGGGCTCCATCTACACAAAGCAAGCCCTTTTCATGGAGGACTGACTCATTTGGTAGGCATTGTGGTTGTATGGCTCTGAAATGGGTGCTTACTAAAGGTTATATAACTACTTTAATCTTGCTTTGTATTTTATGCTTTACCCACGAGATAGAACAGCATACTCAAATGTTTGGTACTTATCCAAGAGCAAAATGGACCCCTATACTCAAGAATTTTCTTGGAAGCTGAAGATAGATTCAAAGAAGCTTGAAAAGAGAGACAGGTTTCCTCTGCGAAGTGCACTGAAATTTAAAATATTAAAGAGAGAAAAGTGTGCCTTTAGAGGTACCCTGAATAGATGTTTCAGTGTATTTTTATCGATCCAGATGTCGAGGTCATTCTGTGACTATGGAGTCTGCACAGATAGTCTGACAGTCTTGTTTGGGTCACAAAGAGAGACACATGTCCTCATATTCACTCAAGGTACATGTCAGACTGTTCTCTTCGTTTGAAAGTGGGCAACAGAGAGAAATCTCTGGATGATGAAACCCAAAAGAGAAATGGCACAAAGTGATCTGCTCATGAAGCCAGGCTGCCTACAGCCTTGTGTTGGCTGATAGATTACTCTCTGTAGGTTTTATCTGGCTTGTTTGTTTTTCCTCTTCAAGATCACTTTGTAGGAAACTACATGTTGCTGGGAGGTAGCCAAGATCATTTAATTTCAAATTGCTTAGTAGATTAGAGTCTGTAGCCTGGAAAACCATCTCTGAAGTAGACAGAGGCATATAACTCAACTTGAGAAATAAATTGAAGGCATTCATTTTTATGCTGAAGATTTCACTAAACAATTTTGGTGTGATTTTTGCTTTACTCAAGGCCTTCCTTCTTATGGAGTTAGAGTCTTTAGGTTATTTTCAGGTTTTGGATTTTGGAAAGGACATGGCCTGGCCTCATGCAGCAAGCACATTGTCCTGACCATTCAGCGGTAACTACTGGCAGTATGATGTAACTTGTTGGAGAATTCTCTCAGAAGGATTTTAGAATCACAGTTTTAAGGATCATCATAGCTTGATCTTTTTATCAACTTGTCATTTAGTGTATTTATTTCTGTTCCATGGTAAGTTTTTAATGGAATTGCTTGATTTTATTTTTACCAAGATGTGCATATTCATTTGAATGTTTGCATATCAATCATTTTTTTAAAAAAATTGAGATATAGTTCACATATAATAATTTTAAAAAATGGAGATATAGTTCACATACAATGAAATTCACTCTTTGAAAGTGTACAATTTGATGGTTTAAAGTAAATTTTAAAAATTATACATCAACATTATCCAATCCCAGAATATGTTCATTACTCCCAAGAAAAACACCATACCCATTAGCACTTGCTCCTCAATTCCTCCTATTACAATCCCTAGCAACCACTCTCACTTTATGAATTTGCCTATTCTGGACATTTTTTACAAATGGAACCATATGTGTAATGTCTTGTCTGCATCTTTTAATATAATGCTCTCAAGGTTCATTCATGTTGTAGCATGTATCAATACTTTATTCCTTTTTTTAAGGCTGAGTAATAGTCCATTGTGTGGATGCATCACATTTATTCATTCATCAGTTGATGGATATTTCTGTTTCTATTTTTTTGCTTACAAATAGTGCCACTGAATGTTTGTGTAGAAGTGTTTGTATGGACATATGTTTTGCATTCTCTTACGAGTGGAAATACTGAACCATATGGTGACTCTGTTAAACTTTTTGAAGAATTGCCAAACTGTTCTCCAAAGTAGCTGCACCGTGTTACATTCCCACCAGCAATCCATGAGGGTTCCAATTTCTCCACATCCTTGCTGACACTTGTTACTGCTCGTCTTTTGTATCATTGCCAACCTAGTAGGTGTAAATGATATCTCTTGTAGTTGATGTGCATTTCTATAATACCTACTAAACATATTTTCATGCCTTACTGACCATTTTCATACATTCTTTGAATAAAATTTTATTTAAGTCTATGATAAAGATTTTTTATTTTATTTTACCCATCTTTTAAGTTGGGTTGTCTTTTTATTGCTTGAGTCATGAGTTCTTGATACAATTTAGATACAAGTTGCTTATCAGATATATAGGACTTGCAAATGCTTTATATTATTCTGTGGATTGTCTTTTCAGTTTCTTGATAGTATCCATTGAAACACAACAAAATTTTAATTTTTATGAAATCAAGTTTATTTTTTACTTTGATTGTGCTATTGGTGTTATAGGCAAGAAATTACTGTCTAATCCATAGTTATGAATATTTATGCCTATGTTTCCCCTTTAGAGATGAGTAGCTTTGCCTCTTAGGTCTTTAATCCATTTTGGGTTAATATTTGTATATGGTGTGAGGTAGAGTTTCAACTTCTTCTTCTTCTTTTTTTTTTTTTTTTTTCTATCCTGTTGTCCCAGCACTGTTTGGTTGAAAATGATTCTTTCTCTATTGTATTGTCTTGGACCCTATTTCTTATTGAAAATAAGTTGACCATTAATGTAAGAGTTTATTTCTGGACTCTGAATTTTATTTTTTATATATAAAATAAAACTCAGATATATATATATATATCTGTTCTTATTCCAGTACCAAATGGTCTTGATTATTGCAACTTTGTAGTAAGTTGGAAAGTATGAGTCTTTCAATTTTTTTTTTAAAGATTATTTTGGTTATTCTGGGTCCCTTGAATTTCTATATATCTCTTTCTATATAGATATCTCCCTCTCTCTCTCTCTCTCTCTCTCTCTCTATATATATATATATATATATATACACACATATATATATACACACACATATATATGTGTATATATATATAAATGTGTATATATATGTGTGTGTGTATATATATATATATACACACACACACATATATATACATATACATACGTATGCATACATCTTCACCTAAGGATATTTTTCCATTGATTTTTAGAGATCAAGGAAGGGAGAGGGAGAAACATTGATGTGAGAGAGAGAGACTTCGATTGGTTGCCTTCCACACGTGCCCTGATCAGGGTCAGGAATCAAGCCTGTAACCTTGATTGGAATTGAGCTCAGGACCCTTTTAATCTACAGGCCAATGCTCTATTCACTGAGTCAAACTGACTAGGGCTTGATAATATATTTTAATATCAACTTATCAATTTCTATAAAGAAGCCACTTGGGATTTTGAAAGGGATTGTGTTGAATCCAAAGGTCAGTTTGGGGAGTATCGCCATATTAACAATATAAAGTCTTCTGATTGCTGAACATGTGATATCTTTCCATTTGTTGTAAGAAATAAAAGAAGACCTCAATAATGTTTCATACTTTTCAATGTATGTTATTTTTTGCACTTATTTTGTTATTCTTACATATTTAATTCTTTTTTTTTAATTTAAAAAATATATTTTATTGATTTCAGAGAAGGGAAGGGAGAAAGCGATAGAAACATCAATGAGGGAGAATCATTGATCAGCTGCTTTCTGCAGACCCCCCACTGGGGATTTGATCCCACACTCAGGCATTTGTTCTTGATTGGAATTGAACCCAAGACCATTCTATCAGAGGAAGAAGAAGATGAAGATAAAAATTATGAATAACAAATACGTAACTAGCAACAAGTGAATCTAAAAACCAAGGTAATAAAAAATCTGAATAGTGTTAACTGGTGAATATAATAGAATCAGGGGCATAGAAAGGGACTGATAATTCTCGGGAGTGGGGGGTGGGGGAGGAAGGGGGGGTGCAGAAAGATACTGAACAAAAATTGTACATTTATGGCTGAGGACAGTGGGGGGGAAGTAAGGGCAGAGGGTGGGGTAGGAACTTGGTGGAGGGGAGCTATGGAGGCAAAAAAAGGAACAATTGTAATAATCTGAACAATAAAGATTTATTAAATAAATAAATAAATAAGTCAATTCTATCCACTGAGCCAAGCTAGTGAGGCTGTATTTTATTCTTTTTGATGCCTTTGTAAATGGAATTATTCTCTTAATTTCATTTTTTGGATTTTTTCATTGCTAGTGTATGGAAATATAATTAATTTTTATATCCTGCAAACTTTCTGAACTTATTAGCCCCAATAGTTTATTTCTAGAATCCTTAGGATTTTCATATACAAAATCATGTCCTCTGCTAAGAGAAATGTCTACTCTTCTTGTCCAATCTGTATGCTTTTCATGTTCTTGCCCAGTTTCCCTCCCTCAAACCTTCAAATGCTAAGTGGCAGTAGTGTGAAGGGACATCTTTATTTTCCCCTATTTTTAGAGGAAATATTTCAGACTAACTACTAAGGATAATGTTAGCTATGGGTTTTTCATAGGTGCCGCTCATAAGTTTGAGGACACTTCCTTTCATTTTTAGTTTCTGTTTTAATTTGGAAAGGTATTAGATTTTATAGATGTGCTCTTTTGTTCTTTAGTCTATTAGTATGGTTTATTACACTGATTTTTTTAAAATGTTGAACCAACCTTGTAATCCTAAAACAAATTCCACTGGGTCATGGTGTATAATCCTTTTTATGTTTAAACTCAACTTGATGTTCTGGCTGCCTTGAGAGGACAAGGTTTGCCATTGGAATGTTTTCTATCACTTCTAACATAATTTAGTGAGCGTTGGGCTGTGAGGAGGGAGGATGGAGGTGTGTGATATGAATTGTTATTTGAAAACAAATCATAGCATCAGCAGTGGGCTGCTATGGGAGGATTCGTGCTTCCTTTGGTTTTAGGTGGGTTACTAGATAGCCAGGCTGTCCCTAAGGCTAGAAAGATATGCCTAGAAACGTTCCCCTAGTGTGGGCATTTTTCTCTTTTACTAGTAAACTGCATCCACCTTCAAAATCTTTGGTGGTGACACTTGGAGAAAGGAAAGGAGTCTTTTGTTGTGTTAGCATTTTGAAAACAACTTGTTGGAAAGATCAGTGCAAGTTCTGAAGGAAGGAGAACAGGTAAAAAGGAAGAGAGGACTCAGAACATGGTAGGAGAGTTAGCTTAGATTTGGACATTGTAATTTTCCAATGCACGCATAGACTTCTTTCATTAAGATGAAAACAAAAAAAATGAAAACTTGTTGAATTTGTCCTGTTCTCTTTTTTGAAGGTTGATGACTTTTAAGACATTTCACTTCTAAATTAAGCTTTTAAAATGTGTTTATATTGAGAAAGAACAATCCATTCCAGTTGCCTCACCTTGCAACCCAAGTACGTATGGAGGATTTGGAGTTGTGATTATTATAATTTTCAACAACATTTTTTTTTTCCCCATGAAAACTCAATGAAATTCTACTCTGCATTTTTATTGTGAGGAGTCAAATATGCTGCATGTTAAATGATGCTTTCTCAAAAAATGATTATGCCATAATAGTATAGGTTCTTCCCAGAAACCAAGACTGGCCCGGGTGTGTGCAGAGGGTGATTTCCTAATGTGGGATAATCTGAAGATGACCAGAACACAGTGGGTTTCCAGATATTTTCCTGTCTGTGTTAGTATTCCTTATCTGGGTTGCACTGGGGCTCTCTGACTTTGGGTTGCAGTGAAAATACATTGCTTGGGAAGAGAGAAAGAGAGAAAGTTGCTTGGGAAGAGAGAAAGAGAGAAAGTTGCTTGGGAAGAGAGAAAGAGAGAAAGTTGGTAAATAACAACAACCCACTGATATCCAGTGACAATGAGTAATGAGAAATTTAAAATTTATTTTAATACTTATCTGGGGATTACAAGCATAGAATATGACAGATACCATTTGTTCCTGGCAGGAAATGGAAGGGAATTTGGGAGAAACATGCTGCTTCTGCAAATCTGCCTCGCATGGGTTACACCTAAGACTATTAAAAGGGTGATTCTCTACGGTCTTAAAGTAATTGGGGTGTTGTCCTGTTTTCTCCCCCCACTCAGAATATTTAGGCAGAATATTTTAATCCAGTAGGAGCTCACAGAGAGAAATAGTGTCCTTGAATCCACCCTGTTTAAATTTGAAGTGTTTTGGTTGGGTATCTCCAAACTGAATCTTATTTTGATGGCAACTGATAAGTGTCTCCTTTTGTGCTTTGAACAACTATGAAATGGAAAAGACTAGACCATTAAAAAATGTAAACAAAAAAATATAGAAGCCATGAAGAACACTGAAGACGGAAGGTACATTTTCCTTTTCCAATACAGTTTTGTAAAATACCTTACTTCTCCTTTGATCACAAGAGCAGGGAAGGGATGCATTGTTTAGTAAATAAGTGGGACATCTGAGGATGTTGGAATGTTTTGCTGATATCGGAGCTGTTTAGAGAGGCACAAGCCACTTAGAGAGGAAAGAGAGTTCTGAAACTCCACTCATTCACTGGGGAGCAGGGAGACGTGCCAGGTGCACTCTGCTTTACCTCCTCGGCAGAAAATCACGGCAACTTTCTCTTTCTCTCACTGGATCGTTTCAGAAAGTGACGGGACGAAAGTGATATCACTCAGATGGCTGTTTCAACATGTCTCAATTTCTGGAAGTCGGGATCTATCACTGTGATAAATGCTTCTGCTCTCCAAATAATCCCACAGAAGCATCACCTCTGGAGGGAGAATGCCCTGCCACCTGTGGGGAGGATGATGGATTTAGGGTGAAGGGCCTATTCTGGGCATGGATGGCCCCGAAAGGAGGTCCCTTGCTCGGGTCTCCACCCATAGTGACTTCTGTTTTGGGGACAGCCCTGGCCTCAGGATCAGGTGCTCGGGTGAGGCAGCATGCTCAGGAGATGCACAGGCTCATTAGACCAGTATGACGTGCGCTCAGGAAAGTGGGGAAGCAGGTCACATAGGCCCTTGATGCTGTAGGGGAGGGAAATTTTTCTTTGACCCCTCTAGGTTCCTTCTGCCTGGTCTAATCACTAACCTGACAGAAGACAGATCAACAGGGGGGAAAAGAAAATAATTTTATATGTATGGGAACCCCAAATGTATGAAGCTCAAAAAGTAACCAAAGCAGGCAGCTTTTATACCTTTTAGACAAAGAAACTGTTATTTGACAAAACACAGGGGTTTTTACTTGGGATAGCAAGTCGGTGAAGCAGTAACAACGTTTATTTACCAGTATACAGCTCTCTCAGCCTTGAATTCCCCATCGGTGGCGATGAGGATGCTCTCTCTCCTCCGGTGCAGGGAGGGTACCTTCCCCGGGGAGACTTAGCCCCTGCTTTCATGGGAACCAAAGAGGGTCAGAGTGTCTTCTCCAGCTGTTTCTCAAGTGACATTTATTAAAACTAATCGATATGGCATATTTGGGGGCAGCCTGCCCTGCGTCCCGTCAGTGCCCGCCGCCTCCCTTCCAGCGCCCGTTCTCTGCCCTGTGGCTGCCTGTCCCTCAAGGCCTCAGCTTCCACTGAAAGGCGCTGGCATCTGAAGGCTCCCATTGTGGCAATCCAGACAGCCCTGCCTGTCCGGGTCCACGTGCTGGTCCTTCTGGGTGGATTCCTGGTTAGGGTGATGGGTAAGCATAGGTGTTGAATGTGTTATGTCTACCTAAGGTTTTATATATATATATATATATATATATATATATATATATATATATATATATATATATGTATATATTTAAAAATATATTTATTTATTTATTTATTTATTTATTTTTTACGTAGTTCTTTTTAAAGAGCAGTTTCCTATTCATAAGCAAAACTGAACAGAAAGGAGAGATTTCCCATTTGCTCCCAGGTGTTTCTGTTCTAACACGTAGCTTCTAGCAGTGCAGAGCCTCGTCACCACATGAGGGATTCCAAGCAATTGGACCAGTCAGTGAGCAAGAGCGAGGGAGCGATCATAGTAAATAATAGCTATGGTGCTAATAATGACATTTAACGAGCACTTTCCCATGGCAGGGTCTGAGCTAAATGTCACACACATGACTCAATTGTGATGACAACACTCTGAGCTGGGTTCCATTAAAATCCCCTTGGTGTGGAAGCTTGAAAAGGGCAGATCGCTAATCTAGGGTCGCAGGGATAAGGACTGGCAAGATCAAAATTTATATCAGGGCTGAAACCGGTTTGGCTCAGTGGATAGAATGTCGGTCTGTGGACTGAAGGGTCTCAGGTTCGATTCCTGTCAAGGGCATGTACATTGGTTGCAGGCACATCCCTGGTAGGGGGTGTGCAGGAGGCAGCTGGTCGATGTTTCTCTCTCATCTATGTTTCTGGCTATCTCTCTCCCTTCCTCTCTGTAAAAAATCAATAAAATATATTTAAAAATTTTTTTATATCAGGGAGTCAGATACCAAAACCCACGCCGTTAGCTCTAGTCCTGAAGATCCTCTCCGGTGGGTGGCAGCATCAGTCAGGGCCCCCTAAGAGTAGGTGGGAGACTCTGCAAAGCTAAGGGCATGGGCTGTCACCTTCCTAGTCCCGGGAATAGCTCACCAGCCCCAGGTGACACCGGAGGGAGGAGCCAGGGAAATAAATCCCAGGACCTGTCTCTTCCCTCTGTCCTGGCTCTGCTCAGTGACCAGGCCCAGGGGGACCCAGAGGTGGGAGGGTCCCTCGCTGCAGTCCATGCAGATCAGACCTGCAGGGACAAGGAAAGGAGGTGGCTGTGGCCATGGGTGAGGGCCCAGTGGACATAAGCTCTGCCTTATGGGGGGGATGTACATACTGCCCAACCACAGCCTGGCAGTGAAACAGCCCCTGTTTTTCTTCACTCCCATCTCCTGCCAGGACCTCTACTGGCTGGGTTCAGGGAGAAGCTGGAAGGCAGGCAAGCTGAGGTCTTGCAGCCTCCTGGGGCAAAGAGCAGGGGCAGAGGAGGATATAGTGAATCTGGAGTGGGAAGGGGGTGGGGAGGAGAGGAGAGGTGGAAGGCACAGAAAAGATCTTGCTCATGGCTCATCTGCAAATCCTTCCCTGAAGAACAACCTCAGCAGATGCACTGTGGCAGCTCCAAAGTCACTGGGTTGTTGGTCAGCAGCTGCAGTGAGGTCACTTGCTTTGTGTATACAGCATCTTTCACTTGACCTTGTGACTGATGAGTTTTCTCTGAATTTTCCGTGAGAAGCTGCATCAGTTTGCTTTGCCTTCTGAGTGAAAGCCTGCGTGGCTGCAGGGGGCTGTCTCCCCTCGTGTGGATGTCTGTGTAGTTTGCAAGTTCGTGACCTTGAGTGGCCCTGACATGTAGTTATCCCTCTACGTCTCCACCTGTGCTGGGGGCATTTGTGTCCTTCAGACGCCCTTTCCTCTGATAAACTTTCTGAAGGTTCAGCGTTTTCCTTGTCTCATTAAAATGTAACTTTATGGCTGAAACCGGTTTGGCTCAGTGGATAGAGAGTCGGCCTGCGGACTGAAAGGTCCCAGGTTCGATTCCGGTCAAGGGCATATACATTGGTTGTGGGCACATCCCCAGTAGGGGGTGTGCAGGAGGCAGCTGGTGGATGTTTCTAACTCTCTATCCCTCTCCCTTCCTCTCCATAAAAAATCAGTAAAATATATTTTTTTTAAAAATGTAACTTTCTGTAACATTGCCAAGCCCAGCCACAGCTACATTTAAATGGCTTTGTTGCCTCGCTCTTTGCATTCTCTTTGCTTTTGAGGATCTTGAGGTGGTAAAAGCCTTCGGAGTGCCCAGTGGCCATGAAGGGCAGGCCGGCCTAGTAGATGAGATTTATGTGTTCACGGGCTTTGCTTCTCTACAGCGTGCAGGCGAGGTCTAGGAAGTTATTGTAAGGGTGAAGCGGATGGGAGGGGCCTAGTGGGACAGCAGGATGCCTCTGGAAGCAAATGTTAATTCATTTAGGGGATTGGTAGGAACCTTTTGATTTTGGGGAGGCCCACTTAAACTATAGTAAGATTTTAAATTTGAACGTTCTTCTGAGCATTAGCATGGAGACGTCCCCTGGCCTCTTGTTTTGTAAATGGCGTAGAGACTGCAGTGGATTCTTATAATTACTTCCATGCAGGCCGGTATATGTGCAACCTTTGAAAATAGTCTTAGGTTGAAGTTAGAAAACAGTGGGAACTTTCTGTTGGGAACATAGTTGAGAAGGATACTGCAGTGTGTCTCAGGAATGAGATGATTACAGAGCTGGCCAGAAAGAAGTAAAGGACAAGCCCTCCTTGGGTTCCCAGCCTAGCAGCCGCTGAACTAGGGGGAAAGCAGGATGTATAGAGCAGGTGAAAATTGAGGGAAGTGTGCAGAAAAGGGGCCCAGTGACAGGAAGGCCCAGGAAGCAATTGAGAGGCTAAAAGATGAGAAGAGAGGGCTCCGGGTATTGAATGAGGCTGGAGAGGAAGGTAAGGCTGGTTCTCATGGACCATTGGATGTATGGGGTTTTGACTCCTTCTCAAGTCAGTGGAGTTGGAGGGCGGGGCAATCACAGGGTGGGGTGGAGAGTGGATTGGGCGTGTTTAACAAAGAGATCACCCTGGA
This sequence comes from Pipistrellus hanaki, assembly GCF_964339955.1. Taxonomy (NCBI): domain Eukaryota; kingdom Metazoa; phylum Chordata; class Mammalia; order Chiroptera; family Vespertilionidae; genus Pipistrellus; species Pipistrellus hanaki. The sequence continues at coordinate 28,124,619 of NC_140514.1, forward strand.
TGCAGGGTAAAAAGTAGATTGGAGAAGGGTCAGAGTGAAGGTAGGGAGACCAGTTAGGAGGCTGTATTCTAAGCCGGGGAGGAGGTGGCTTGATCCAGGATAATGGTGGCAATGCAGAGAAGTGGGTGGGTCTGGAATGTTTCAGAGCAAAGATTGACAGGACTTGTTGCTGGGTTGCCACGGAGGCCAGAAGAGGAAGCTGTCAGGGAAGACATGGAAGTTTCTGATTTGGAGAGAATGGCGATGCCAGTGCTGAGATCGTTTGCCAAGTCAATTAAAATGCCTCTGCAGATTGTATTTTTGGGACAAAGTTGGCAGAACAAAGGACAAATGTAACTCGTCGTGTGCCCATCCAAGCACATGTTGGCTGTGAAAGCCCTAAGCACAGAGTGGTGCATTTGGGTATTAAAAGAATGTGCCACGTTTACTCCGAACTTACTCCCCCCAACTCTGCTCGAGGAAGAGGTCCACATACACATACCTACATCTATACATACTGTGTTTCCCCGAAAATAAGACATCCCCTGAAAATAAGACCTAGCACAACTTTGGGAGAAAAAATTAACATAAGACACTGTCTTATTTTCGGGGAAACAGGGTATATACCCATCACATGTATATGTATCTCAATGTGTAGAGTAGGTGTGTTTTTCCTCTGAGCAGACAGGAGTTAGCTGGAGCAGTTGTGCAGGTATTTGGATGAATGATGAGGGCTGTTCAGTTTGATGACTATGAAAGGATTAATGCCTTGTTCTTGTTCACAGCTCATAAAACACCCTTAAGTAAACTCTCAGGGGGGGGGGGGGGGGGGTCCAGCAGTCTCTTTGGTGTTGCTGTGCAGCTTTTATGTTGTGTTTATTCTGGAGTATTAGTTAGGAAATGTCCCGCAGGCAGTGGGAAATGCAGGACTATCACTCGCAGAAGTGAGGGTTAGAGATGACATTTTGAGATTAGTACAGATTAGGAGTGATGGGTGAAACTAAAGCAGAGCGATAGTGATGCTATCTCCCTGTACCTGGGGATTGCGGGGGGTGGGGGGGGGGTCGTTAGTAGTGGTGTCAACGATAGAAATGTACATACTGCCCTGAGAGTGTTGCGTAGAGGTGACTAGACATTCACAGTAGTAAGGATCATAGTTATGTTTAAGGAGTAAAGCATGTCAGTGTCCATGCAAATGATGTCTCAGAAGGACTTAGTGGCTGACAACATGTGGGTGGGAAGGAGTCCAGGAGAAAGAGGCAGCCTTCAGCCTCTGGGTGAAGGGTACCACTGGACGTTTATTATGGTGCTGTGTTTGTGGGAACGTAGAACCAGGATGCTGGGGGGAATTGTCCACAGAACTTTGTAGCAGAGTCAAGGTACCTGTAGGACAGTGTGTGAGAAGATGTCAGGCACCTGCTTATTATTGCTATTTATTAAGTGGCCACAGGGTCTCCTCAGTGACCTATTGATCAGTGTTATCAGTTTAACACCTGTCAGTCTGCCTAGCTGTGAATTGCCTAAAGAAAATTCAATTACAAGGTGGTTGACTAAAATAACTCATGCATAAGGAGGGAATGAATTACACCCATCAGAATTCATTTGCAGTACTAAGTCAGATTTTTTTTTTTTTTTTTTTTTTTTTTTTTTTTTTTTAAGAGAATTAGGCCTTCAGTGCTCACTTTGCAAATCCAAAGAAGGACAGGGCATTTCTGTCCTGATTTAAGAGCAACACAGGTGACTTGGATACGGTTTGGCTGGATGTGACTCCTGCCCAGCCCGATGAGCGTGGACCTTCTAGCCCAGTGCCTAAGCCATGGGAGTGACTGCCACATACAGTTGCTAAAACAGGGAACAGCTCTGTAGAATTATCAGAAAAGATTGAAGAAGATCAGACACCAGTTGTTCACAGTGCCTGACTTATTTTATTTTTATTTTTTTAAAGTGTTGTTGGGTGAGTGCCATTTATTTTTTCTTTTGTGCTGGAGCATTTTAAAATAACTGGTAGTAACCTCAGACCGACTCCTCGTGTCAGGGACGTTTGAGAAGGGAAAGGAGAGAGGTCGCACACAGGAAAACATGAACTGAAGTCCACCCTAGTACCACTCTCCCAGTACCATCGGTGCGGAATACCTCCAATGAGCGGGGCACCCAGGACCTTAGAAGTTACCCCATAAACCTCAGTTTGATTTTCCTCAGTGTATACACAATTAATAAACACCCTCCTTTTGCAAGGTGCTAGGACATGTACACTCTGGAAGCATAAACTTAAGACTCAATTCTTTAGAGAGCTTATACTATCATATCATATGTGTGCATAGGGGAGATGGTGACAAGGCACGTATAATAATAAAAGCATAATATGCTAGTTAGACTGGAGAGCCGAACGACCTTATAGACGACCTTTTAGACCAGTGGTCGGCAAACTCATTAGTCAACAGAGCCAAATATCAACAGTACAACTATTGAAATTTCTTTTTAGAGAGAGTAAAAATTTTTAAACTTATTTTAACACCACTTTTCCAAAATAGACTCGCCCAGGCCATGGTATTTTGTGGAAGAGCCACACTCAAGGGGCCAAAGAGCCGCATGTGAGCCACAGTTTGCTGACCTCTATTCTAGGCGAAGCCAGGGCTGCGAGGGCTGAGCCCCTTTGCGTGAATTGCGTGCGTTGGGTCTCTAGTAAATAAATAAAAATGCAACCCAGAATGTGATGGATGACACAAATGAGACATAAAGTACTATGGGAGTCCCAGATAGGTAGGCAGTGTTTTCAATGAGGAGATTAGGAAAGTTTTATTTAGGAGGCAGTATTTAAAGTGAACCCTACATCGTAAGGTGAATCCAAATGATGGGATAGTGAAAGGGGCGATAGGGGTAGGGTACACGAAGAGCAGAAGCAGTGGGAGGAAACAAGATAGGAAAGGGCGCAGTGTATGTGGTCACGTGTCTGGCAGAAGCAAGGGCTAGGGGTAGAGAAGTCACAGGAAAAAGCAACTGGGATTATGGTAGGTTTGGGCATAATTTCCAGTATCTTACATACCTTTCACCCCTTTTGCTTACCCCCACCCCAGCCTCTAGCAAGCACTAGTCTGTTCTATGTATCTATGAGCATTTTTTTTAGATTGCACATATAAGTGGTATCGTATGATATTTCTTTCTTTTAAAAAATATATTTTTATTAATTTTAGAAGAGAAGGGAGAGGGAGAGAGAGATAGAAACATCAATGAGAGAGACTCATTGATCGGTTGCCTCTTGCATGTCCCCCACTGCCATGTGCCCTTGACCTGAATTGAACCCTGGGCCCTTCAGTCTGCCACTGAACCAAACAGCCTAGGGCGATCATATGATATTTCTCTTTCTCAGACTGACTTATTTCCCTTTGCATAAGACCCTCAAGGTCACCCATGTCCTCACAAATGAGACTTTTCCTTCTTTTACTTAAGTCTTGATTGAGGTTCAAATAACTGAAGGGTGGGTTAATGCAGAATTAACTTAATGTTGGTTTTGGGTTTTTAAAAAATTATGAATAGGAAGGCAGCATATTCTGGGAATTTATTTCAAGCAGAATAATAAGGCTTGCTCATAAAGACGTGTTCTGCTCTTTTCTACAACTAATGGCTAGAAATCTCTCTAATACAAAATTGGCTTTCACCAGCTTCCTGATTTCTGCGGGCTTTCCTGCCAGAGGGGGCTAGGATGAGGCGGTTAGGTCTGCTGGGTCAACTGGTGTCACTCTAGTGCCCCAGGGAATCAAGAACGTCCCTCACCTCCCTGGGAGATGCTCCTCTCCAGCGGTGGCCATCGATAAACAATCCACACGTTGCCCAGGGTTCATTAAATTCTCTGTGGTGTCTGCTAACCTGGGCCGGTGGTGTCTGTGAGAGACAGCGGCAGGGTCACACCTCGTGTTCGAAGCAAGGTGAAGGCAGGTGGGACATTGCTGTCTCCCTCATCTTCGGCATTGCCATCACCGGCAGGCTCCAGGCACAGAGCATGTCCACGTGAGGCCAGCACCACAGCCCACAAGAAATGTTAAGTGCTTGGCCCTGGGTCTCCAAACAGGGCATTTGATGTGCCCACCTCTCCCTTGGCTGGATCATTCCATTACTTTGGCAGAGCCGTAGTTGTAAGGCTTCAATTACGTTGCTTAGAAAATAAGAGGCGCCTCAGAGAACATTTTTTTTTCAAGACCACTTAAAGCCTTGATTAACAAAGGAGACCAGCGGGGACCAGATGAATACTAGTTCGGAGCAGCCCTGGAAATACTGCAAGCAGCACAAAGCCAGTGAAAGTACTTAATTAGCGAGTGGGGAACTTGACCTTTCCCAGGCACAAGGCGTCCTGTGGAAACACTAGGAATGTGGTGCAGTAGAATCCCCAGGCAGGAGTCCCTCTGGGGAGCCCAGCCCCCAGGATGGCTCATGTCCCAGGTGCACAGGAAGCTGAGGTCCGGGAGCTTTGTCTGACACTCCCACACGCTGAGAGGAGAGCTTCTCCATGTTGCTAGTTTCTGTAAGTGCTAAAACTCAACTGAGAAATACATTCTTTACAACTGGAATGTTTGGAGACAAGTAGAATCATTTACTTTTTTGGCTTTGTCCCCTTCGGGAAAAGATTCTGTGCAATTGGGTCAGAACAGGCCCTTGAAATTCATAGTGAGATTCCCATCCCCTTCCTCCACTCTGCCTGGTAGATCATCTCTAGTGAGTGCAGTGATGCTCTGAGGTCGCTCTTGGCTCCATAGAGCCTTGCCAGTGTCAGCCCAAGTGTGTTCTCCTAAGGTTGCGCTCTAGGTGTGTGTAATGGGCCGGTCCTTGGAGGTGCAATCTGGATGCGAGGGGGCGTGTGTGCCTGAGAATGTGAGTGCGTGTCTCCTTACAGGAGGAACCTGTCCGAATGTGAGTAAGTGGGCCAGTGGACACTTGAGCAGCCCTCTTCCTGCAGTAGAGAGCATGGCTCTTGGAAGCTGAGAACTGATTCATTCTCCCTTACAGTGGGGCCAGTAGGATAAAATACGACGGACTCCTTCCCAGACCCCTTTCCTGACTCCTTTTCATCTTCCCCAACTTACATAGAAGCATTGGACCCAGGGCTTCAGTGCTCGATCCTCTCCCCTTTTCTATTTCCGTCCACTCACTCCCGAGGTGGTTTTATCCATTTCTCACAGTGATCGTGCCTTCTTAATATCATCTCTATGCTTGCAACTTCCAGCCTCCCTCCAGAACTCCAGAGTCTTGATCTACCTGCCTGTTTGGTATTTCTTCTTGACTATCCAATCAGTTTTCAAAGTTACCACGTCCAAAAACAAATGCTTACTACCCCCTTCCTCTGCCCCCACCCCCAGCCCCCAACCTGCTCCTCTGGCTGCCTGGACAGTCTCTGTAGCTAGTAAAGCCATCTCTTCTTCACCAGGAACCCTGGAGTCACGCTTGACTTGCTCACATCCTGTCTTATGTGAAATTTCATATCTGAAACTGAATCCTATTGGCTCTGCTTTCAAAACATTTGGAATCCACCCACCTTCCCCACCTATCCTACAAGTACTCTGTTCTACATCACCATCATTTCTCTCCTGGGTTATTGCGGTGGCTTCAAAACTGGCCCTCCTGCATGTATCTATTCTTTATGTGGCAGCCAGTGAGGTCCTGTCGCTGTAGTACGCGTCTGTTGGACTGTTCACAACCCTCCTAACCGCTTCCCTTATTTTAGTTCTTAAAGGACTGAAAAGGCAGGCCCTCTGTGATCTGGCCCCTGCCTTCTCTCTGACCTCACCTCCCAACACTCTTTACCTCTCTCTTCCACCCCTCTAGGCAGGCCTTGCATTTGGTGGTCTCTTCAGTCACACCCAGTATGCTTTTGCCTCGGGGCCTTTGCTTGTGCTATTCCCTTTGTCTTTCATCTTTGCATGGTTTGGGCCCTAAATTAGATCTCTGGTGAAATGTCACCTCTTTAAGGAGGCCTTCCTGGACTTGCCTATGTAAAATAATGCAGTAATGACCCCCCTAATCCTAGCATTACCTCTGTCCCTTACCTTAATTTTTCTCTGAAGTGCAAACCATTATGACTTAAAGAACCAGTGGGGAAGAGAGGGGCAGGCAGTTGCTCCTGGATGCTGTTGGCACTCCCAAGCCTTCAGAAGTAGGAACAGGGGCAAAGAGAGAGAGAAGGGAAAGATAAGCTATAGAAAGAAGAGCTGTCCTTGTGATGCCAGAAGTGCCTGGAATTGAACCAGTTGACTGGAGCAGTCTCTTCTGTGGAGAACAGTTCTACTAACACAGCTACCAGTGAGGATTAGCCATGATTTAGATGAAACGAAGGAAGCCTTGACACTTACAATTTACCGTTCCTGACTTTGAATGTTTACTGAGAATCTTCATGGGTAAGGCAGCTTCCCGGCTCCTTGTTACCCAAGCTTCTCTGTCCCTTTGCCTCTTTCTCTGGCTGCAGCTGTCCTGAACCTCAGTTATGTCTCCTCATTAGGAAAGACGGTTGGCCAGTTGTACATATGAGGATGTTTAAGACACATTAGCAGTGCATTAGGAATTCTCTGCTCTTCTTATACGAAGACCAGAACAAAGATCATTGCCACTAAAGGGGTCTAGAGTAGGGGTGTCGAACTCAATCAGAGAAGGGGCCAAAATCTAAAATCCAGCCTAAATCGCGGGCCGAATGGTTTACTGAACAGTCATAAACTGACAATGTCATAAACTGACAGCGGAGTGCAGTGATGACAGCGCGGTGCGGGCCACATTGCAAGGCCTGGCGGGCTGGATTTGGCCCGCGGGCCTTGTGTTTGACACATGTGGTCTAGAGTATTGTTTGCTTTAAATAAAAACCGAGTAGCTGAGAACAAGATCGATGAAGGTTTTTTTATTTGTGAGCCTCCGTGTGCTCGTACACATGAGGACAGCCTTGTTATCTTTTTAATGTGCAGTGTAGAGAGAGTGTAGTAGGTAATCATAGGACAATGAAGTACGCTCACAGGCTTGGTTTGTGGTGTTTCCAACTGAGAAGCTGAATCTGTTCTAAAATGGAACAATTTTCGCAGGCCCTAAAAATAGAGATTAACTCCTCCTCCTCCTCCCCTAGACCCCTCTTCCCTGCCAGTCCTTGGGTTCTCACCAGCCCTGGCCAAGGCCTCCAGCACAGGAGAAATTTCATATCTGAAACCGAATCCTGTTCAGCCAGCTCCCTGGGCAGATCTTTAACCACCAGTACTGCTTTTCTGATTTTTTTTTTTTTTTTTTTTAAGCAAAAATTCCGATGTGTGACAAGATTAATTGAACCTATTAGGAAACGGTGGTGTTTCAAGTGCTGGGTGCCTTTTCACACAAGACGCACACCTGAATTGTTTCCACTGTCTTTTGTTCCATTCAGTTTTTGATTCCACTTCAAAAAAGTAATTGGTGTATTCATTACAGTGCACAGACCCTCGCGCTCGTTCTGAGCGGGACCAGATGGGATGGATGTGAGACGCCAGCATGGCTCGGGCGTGTTGGCACCCAGCGTGAGCTCAGGGGGCTTTTGAGGAGGTTTATTGAGTGTTCGCGGCCCCCACGGAGCATAAAACCGGTTGTGTTTTACATAGTTGACCTTGGAAGACAACCAAATAGACCTGGATTTCACTAGGCACACTCGAGGGTGTACTTCAGAATTAATTTGAACTGCCCCACCTCCCCCACTCGAATTGCAGTGACAATATAAGGTTCGTTAGCCAGAATCTAACTAGCAGGATTTAGAAATACCAGAAATTACTCCTTGAACGTAGTTTTGGGAAGCAGGCTAAATGGACAGTGGTGCTTTAGAGCTTGTGATGTTTGGTGGGAAGTTTGTTAGGTTCAGAAAACCTACATCAACAGTTTTCCTCAATCAATTTCAGGGTAAATCTCATTCTATTCTGACTCTTTTGTCTGATGGCTAGATGATGCCCTTAATGCGTTATATACAAATTAAAGAAATCTTACATCAAATAATACTTTTACTATATACTAGGTTAATGTATTCAATATTTTCTGAAGATTTATACAAGCTATTCAGGCTACACCAAGTTTCTAAGTTTCTGTGGCTTTCACATATATATCAGGAATGATATTTAATTATCCTATGGAATGTTGAAGACAAAGATCTAATATGCAGTGGCAGATCCTGGTTTTGTGAGACTTGAAACATAAAATTTCTTAAAGAAAAACAAAAGATTAACTTCAAATGAAGTATTTAGAAGAAAAGAAATCACAACAAATTATAGATTTTAAAACAACTGACAAATACCATCATTATCCTATAATCCATAAGAATTATGTAATATTTTAATGAATTGCCTTCATTACTCATTTTTTGGAAAAAACATTTTTGGCTGTAGAGTCTCTTATTACTTGATATGACAACAATTTTTGTAATATTTCCTACCGAGAGCTTAGAAAGTTCATTGTCTCCCCTCTGAGGTTGATTGAACTTTGTATTTATTGCTAGTGTAGCCACATTTGAGAGTTTATTAGAAATGTCATATACATTTTTTTTTAGCATTGCTGTCAAGTTAACGAAACTCAATCACATTTCTTTCACTGTAAATATCTTTCTGTAAGATTTGGAAGGTTTTTCCGTAGACTGATTTCCTGTTCTGAACATTTATTTCAAGCCTTGTTTTCTCCTTCCCCCACTCCATTCCTTTTATGGTGCAGGGCAATATGGGCCACATTTACTTTGCAGTCTCTGGCCCTGCGTCTCCGGGTCATGACACAGAGGATTTGGGACTGTGTGTGGCAGAGTTGTACCCAGAAGACATTTCTCTAGTAGGACCGCTTGTCATGACCTACCTCATATGGAAGCACAGAAACGGGTACTGCTAACACCCAACTAAATGTACTCCCAATTCAGCTGCTCCTTAGCTGGGTGCCAGAACAGCCATAGATGTGACCACACCCCATGGCAGGTGTCTGTCAGCCTTGGACAGGGCATAAATGGAGGAAACCTTGGAGTAGAAGGAAGCACTTTTTTATTTTTATAATTTATTGACTTTTTACACAGAGAGAGAGAGAGAGAGAGAGAGAGAGAGAGAGAGAGAGAGAGAGAGAGAGAGAGAGAGAGGGGGGGGAGGAGGGAGGGAGAGAGAGAATTAGAAACATCGAATAGAGAGAAACATAAATCAGCTGCCTCCTGCACTCCCCCAACTGGGGATGCACCTGCAACCAAGACACATGCCCTTGACTGGAATGGAACCCGGGACCCTTGAGTCCGCAGGCCAACGCTCTATCCACTGAGCCAAACCAGTTAGGGCGAAGGGAGCACTCTTAATGGCAGTGCTAATAGATGGCAGTTCTGCAGCATTTCCAAAAATGTACATTGTGAGTGCTCCTCCCAAGGCCTTGGAAGAGGCCCGTGCAAGTGAGAGCCCTAAAGCTTAAGCGTCATTATCCCCGCAGTAAATCTGCCTTTGCTAATAGGTATTAATGACTCAACACATCCATCACGGAGAGTGCTCTCCAGAGGAGAGAGGAGGGCTTTTCCTCACCAGCAGCGCCAGCCCCAGGGTTGCATTCCATTCTCATCATCTAAGCTTGTGATTGGAAAATCTCCTCATGTTTAATGGTGCCTTCTCACTCCTCCCCTTGGCACCAGCCTCCCCCTCAGTAACAAAGTGCTGGGAAAGAGAGCCATTTTTATTTTAATGAGAGTATGCAAATGTGAGGCTGACTGTGGGTATGTGATGGAGTGAACACCCATTCATTCCCTTGGGTTAGTTCAGATGATTCATTACCACAAATAGCACTGTTATATTTTCCTTCCACACTGGCTTTGCTGGTGATTTTTATTTTATACTCGACACGGAGTGTGCATATCTGTCAGTGGGACTGCTGTGAGGAATCTTGTCTGCTAAATGCTCCCACAGTAATGGCGCTGTCAGGCTAAGTGAGTGTCAGATTTCATTTTGAGCAGAAACAACCTGTCGGGTCTGCCTCGCCTGCTTTCATTCCACGGGAGGAATTACTGAGACCTTGGCGGGTCAATGTATACGTGTGTTCACGTCAGTCCGGGTTGGTGGATTTGACCTGTTCATTACACAGATTAGTGGTAGGATCCAGAAAGGTTGCATGATATAGCTCAGTGATTGGAAGTTGACAACACTTCAGGAATTATGTATAGTTATTTTGTTAAGTATTCATATAATTTCTTAATTAGATAACAAAAAACAATACCTAAAATATTTTAGTTTTACTCTACTAGATATTTTTCAAGGCTTATTTTTAAAAAATCTGTACCCGAAGGTATGTTTTTATTGATTTCAGAGAGAGAGGAAGAGAGACATTGATGTGAGAGAGACATTGATCAGTTACCTCCCATATGCATGGAATGAAGCATGCTCTAACCAACTGAGCCACTCATCCAGGGCTGATGGCTGATTCTTTTTTTCTTTTTTTCCTCCCAGAAAATAGAGAAGTAAACATGTCCTCCAAAGTGTTTTTTGTAATTGATTAAGGTATTGCATATGTGTCCTTATTCCCCCATTGCCTCTCTTCCCCATTCATGCCCTCACCTCCTGGTGTCTGTGTCCATTGGTTATGCTTATATCCATGCATACAAGTTCTCTGATTGATCTCCTTCCACTTATCCCCACCCTCCCCTGCCTTCCCTCTGAGGTTTGAACATCTGATTGATGCTTCTCTGTCTCTGGATCTGTTTTTGTTCATCAGTTTATGTTGCTCATTACAATCCACAAATGAATGATTTCATGTGATATTTATCTGTCTCTGACTGACTTATTTCACTTAGCATAATGCTCTCCAGCTCCATCCATGCTGTTGCAAGTGGTAGGAGTTCCTTCCTTTTGCAGGTGGGGCAGCAGGATTTTGGCTGTAGTGGCTGCAGGGTCACGGGCAGTGTCCAAGGCTAGTCTGGGTGGTGGTGCTGATGAGTTCCTAGAAAAGGCCACCTGAAGGCTGATCCTTAAGAGTCCTGGAAAGTCTCTTAAGAGGTAGAATGTTGCTACTATTCAGATTTCCAAAGGAAATGTGAGCATAAAATACCGAAGAGCAAGAAGAGCTTTGAATGGGATAGATTCCTACCTTTCCATTTAAACACCCGGGATTAAAAGTAATAGATACTTTGTAGATACCTGCAATATATGTCAATTATTCTGTAAACCTGAGCAGTTGATTTTCCATTTAAATTAAGAGCTGTTAAAACTTTAACATTAGGGGCTCAACATAGGGAATTTTGAGGGAATACAATTTAGTTTGTAGCAAATGTTCATTGTGAACCTTCGAAGTAAATGTGTCTTTTGTAGCTCTAGTTTTTGCTCAAAAGAGAGAGAGAAAAAAGATTTGTCAAACAGTGAGTTAGAAAAATTAATCTTATGGGCAGCTTCGTGATTTTTTTTCATTCTCTGTAAGTGTCTTGTTTAATATTCCTATTAGTAAATTTGGAAACTCATTCTTTTTTTAATCTACTGGAAATTGTGGGTATAAATGTAGAATTATTCCCATGAATAGGCCCAGATAAAGGTACAAGGTTACAGACCTAGGCATTTATCCTTCTTCTATGGTGCTTTTTATTTGCTTATTGGTTCTTGAGTGGTACACTGCGTTGGGGATGGCTGGTGAGAACGGCAGGGGTTGTTTTTAAGTCTTGGTGATTGTATTTTAACTTGAAAGATAATATATATCTGGATTGTACATGCAAACTAGTGATCACTGAGGCAAGCATCCCCTGCTTCAGCAACTGACTGTGTGTCCAGCTTGGATACAATGCTGGGAAGGAGGAAAGGAAGCAAAATTGAATAATCATCTTGCATGGCCCCTTATTTGGGGAGAATGATTAAACCATATAAAGCAGATGGTCGTCTTCCTCCTGAAAATTCTAGGGACAAATCCCCCCCCCCCCCCCAAATGTCCCTTATCTTCCTTGTTAAGATATTTTTCTTCTGACCAATTAGATGTCTCCTGCTTTAAGTCAAGCCCCTTTTCTCAATTCTGCATTAACGTAGAATAATAGCACCAACGAACTTTAGAGCTGAAAACAGTTCTTAACTAATCTCTCCATATAACATGGGAGACAGAAGCATAAGTTTACATGGCTTATTTGGAGTCATAGGGTAGTGATCAAAATAGGACTTTTTATATATGATTAGAGGCCTGGTGCATGAAATTTGTGCACTGGGGGAAGGGGAGGTTCCCTCAGCCCAGCCTGCACCCTCTTGCAGTCTGGGACCCATTGGAAGATGTCCGCCTGCCGACTTAGGCTGACTCCCACAAGGAGTCCTAAGCCAGCAGTTAGACATCCCTCTCACAGTTTGGGATCCCTCGCTCCTTACTGCCTGCCTGCTCACTGTTCCTTACCACTCAGCTTGCTGCTTCTTAACACTTCCACAGAGGCAGGAGAGGCCTCTGCCATCACCACCACCAGGCATGAGCTCGGCTTCTGGCTGAGGGGCACTCTCCTTGTGGGGGTACACTGACCACCAGAGGGCAGCTCCTGCATCAAACGTCTGCCCCCTGGTGGTCAAACCGCATGATAGCCACTGGTGGTTCTATCAGTGTTTCCCAAAGTGTGATACACGTACCCCCAGGGGTACAGGAAGAGTTTGGTGGGGGTACGCATTGCACCGGAGTTTGGTGGGGATATGCACTGCACCGTGCTTAGCTGCGCCTAATTCTACGTTCTCGTGAGTACGAGGGGTACTCAGTGTCACGAAAATTATAGAAGGGGTTACACATATGTCAAAAGTTTGGGAAACCGCCGAACCCGGTTTGGCTCAGTGGATAGAGCGTCGCCCTGAAGACTCAAGGGTTCCAGGTTCGATTTCGATCAAGGGCATGTATGTTAGTTGCGGGCACATCCCCAGTAGGAGATGTGCAGGAGGCAGCTGGTAGATGTCTCTCTCTCATCGATGTTTCTGGCTCTCTATCTCTCTCCCTTCCTCTCTTTAAAAAAATCAATAAAATATATTTTAAAAAAAGTTTGGGAAACACTGTTAAGTCATTCTTCCATTAAGGTCACTTAGACTTGTATTATATAGATTAGAGACCCGGTAAATTTGTGCATGGGGGCAGAAGAGGGGGGGCAGTGGTATCTCTCAGCCCAGACTGCACCCTCTCCAATCTGGGACATCCCCCTCATAATCCGGGACTGCTGGCTCCTAACAGCTTGCCTGCCTGCCTGCCTGATTGCCCCTAGCCACTTCTGCCTACCAACCTGATCAGCCCCTAGCCATTCCTCTGCCGGCCTGATTGAAGCCTAACTGTTCCCCTGCTGGCCCCCAACTGCCCTCCCCTGCCAGCCTGATGGCCCCCAACTGCCCTCCCCTGCTGACCTTCTTGTGTCAGCCTTCTTGTGGTGGCATGAGGGTGTCCATCTTGTGTTGACGTGAGGGTGTTGCGTGAGGGCACGAGGACCGCATAGGCTTTTATTAGTATAGATTGCTTCGTATATTACATTTAGAATTTTCTGGAAGAAATTCTCGACAGAATTCTATCTTCATTGGTTCAGTCATTTTTCTTCTTCCAGATAACGTTTTTTTGTAGGATCACCATCTAAGTTCAAGACCTCTGATGAGCATAGGAAATGCTAACATGAATAAGATGACACTCTGGACTGTTGGAAGGTCTCTTAAGGAGCTGCCCTAAGTATTTTCTTCATTGCAAACAACACAGTGAGTGAGGGTGGCACTTAGCTCTGCAATGTTTCTTAGAGGGGGACTCCTGCTCTCGTGTAGGAAGATGAGTTGGAGCAACTCAAACAAATGTATTAGGAAAGGACATATTGGGCAGAGAAAGTAGCATGCAGGGAAAGGACCTGGAGAGACGCCCTGAGGTCCCAAGCAACTTGGCATGGCTGAGGTTAGGTCAGCATGTGAGGACATGTGGAGGTAAGGCAGGACCCATATCCTCAAGGACCCTGCGTACTTCATGTTGTAGATGAGGAACAGCACGTGATCATACTTGCTTTTCGGAAGGATGCATGTGACAGTCCCGTGGAGAATGACTCTGAGACTGGGGCCAGCGGGGTGAGAGCTGATGGAGGTTAGCAAGGACCCCTGAGCTGCACGGCGGGTGTCTCTATAAAAGGCAGCTTTTGCACACAGGCCACGGCAGAAGCGGGCTGATTTGTAGCCTGATGATAGCTTTTCACTCTGCGATGCAGAGACTCGGCCCACATGTGGTTCATGGAAAGGACGGTGACCTCTTTCTGAAAGGAGGTTGCTGGAGTCCACCCTACGGGCCCCCAGGGGCTGGCGGTAGGTGTGGGTGGCAGGTGCCTGCCTGCAGTAAGGAGAAATACCTCTCTGGCTAGGGTGAGGGATTCTGCTGCCTCTCACTCCCGTTCCAGTTCATTTCTGTCCAAATTAAGAAGGTGGTGACTGTGTAGTGACTGCTCCCCTTGAGCTTTAGCCTCATTAGCTAATGCCGGGAAAGTCTGTGGGGACAGAACAAGAGGAAGAAGTATGCGCCTGGAGGAATCCCTCGCCCTCGCAAGCCTTACCTGCTTCTGGCTTCAGGCAAAGGCCTGGTGAGTGTGTGAGGGGCAGAGCCACCCGGGTCCCTGCCCCGGTGCTGCATGTCTGAGGATTTCCATCAGGATTCTGCAAACCTAGTTGACAGGGTTTCCTTCTACTTTCCAATTAAGTCTGTCAAGTATTGACATCTTCCTTATGTACACACTGAGGGGAGGGAAGGCAGGCAGCCCTGGACAGGGAAAGGGAGAGGTGGGTGTTTGAACTGTGAAATCTACAGGCGGCATTTCCTTTCCTGTGCGATGACAGCGTCAGGAACTTTGCACGTCGGCAGGATCCCTGGGGACAGCGTCATTGCCTCTGTATTCCCCTCACTGTTTCCCACGTAACGGAAGCTTCCAGGTGTGTGTCTAACGGCCATGGTGCCTCTTTGGCCACCATCACAGAACCTTCATAAAAGGTCCATCCCAAAGAGTTATTCCTAGTTTAGAAAAGGATTTCTTTCTGCTACACTGTCAGGGTGTTATGAAGTAACTGAAATTGTTTATAACATGTCGACTGAGAAGTCCCTGGAAGGCAATTGTTTTCCTATCCTCAAATGGCAACGAGAAAAGGAGAGTGGAAGCCTGTCCGAGGAGAAGGCAGCGTTGCCCTGTCATTACTGTATGAGTTATTTCAGTGACCCCCACAGTGACTTTTCCTAGAGGAAGGAAAGGAATTTGGGTGCATTTTGACAGTAAATGAGCATTAAGTAGGCAATGTACTGAATGCTTTTCATCAATGTACTGAATGCTTTTCATTCCTTTATTTTATAAAGGAATCCTAGGACAGAGTACCTGGATTGTATATCTTTTTAAAAATACTTTTGTATTGATTTTAGAGAGAAAGGGGAGAGAGAGAGAGAGAGAGAGAGAGAGAGAGAGAGAGAGAGAGAGAAAGAGAAAGAGAGATAGAAGAGAGAAACATTGTTCTGCCTTCTGTAAGGCCCCTACCAGGGATCGAGCCTACAACCTGGTCAGGAATCAAACTGGCAACCTTTTGGTGCATGGGTCGATGCTCAACCAACTCGGCCACACTGACCAGGGCTGGATTGTATGTCTTGGACATGAGGGAGGTAGCAGTTTATTTTGGAGGGAAATTTTGCATTTTCCTTGGGAAGGAATGGACCATCTCTAATTATGGAAAGAGGAGTTAGCAATTTAAACAGTCTATAATACATAGCAAATGAATAGCACGATAATTATCCATTTGCTTATTTAAAATGGGCCAGAAATGCCTACTTTTTTTTTTTTTAAATGGAAGATTATTTCATTGCATGTGCAAAAAAATGGAAGCATGCCATACAAAAAAAGCAGTAAAATGAAATAAGACTTTTGGAAACATATTAATGTATAAAATATTTATTATGGAGGCTCGGTAGTGTTTGCATTTAATCATTTTTATTGTATATCAGGGCTTAGTCACTTCATTTTGAATTCTGAAAAATGAACATGAGATGTATTGCAAGCACTGCTTTTTCTGGAGCTCACTCTCGGTGGGATTTACCCAGGAAATACTTATTTGTTGAGAGGCGGGGCATTTATCTGTAAAGACATGACAAATGCTTCCACAGTGGCACTGAAATGATCAGGGAATGAGAAGCCAGCCCAGCGAGGTTGCCTCATTGAAGTGGATTCTTACGAGGTGTTAATGGAGCATGCGCGAGTTGGGGGAACTCAGGCCAATAGCAAGGAGTTGCCTTTCCTCTAGCTCTGTGTTTAGGAAACCTCATGCTTCTCTTGGGGTTTTCGTGCACCAGCCTTCGTAGTAGCTTCTATTTCCCATTGTGTGATGTGTATTTTCCTTTTTCGAAATAATGCATGGGTGATTGCTCAAGTTTTAGGGCCAAGAGTTTTGGGGCGTTTGTGATGTAGCTACTCAAGAAGCAAGAGTTAATGGACTACTCATCTACTGATGGGCACTTACGCTGTTTCCAAATCTTAGCTATGGCGAATTGTGCTGCTATGAACATAGGGGTGTTTCTGGTTTCTTGGGATATATTTCTAGAAGTGGAATCACTGGGTCAAATGGAAGTTCCATTTTTTTAGTTTTTTTGAGGAAACTCCATACTGTTCTCCACAGTGGCTGCACCAGTCTGCATCCCCACCAGCAGTGCACTAGGGTTCCTTTTTCTCCGCATCCTCGTCAGCACTTGTCGTTTGTTGATTTGTTGATGAGAGCCATTCTGACAGGTGTGAGACACAATGGAATACTATGCTGCAGTAAAAAGAAAAGAACTCCTACCATTTGCAACAGCATGGACGGAGCTGGAGAACATTATGCTAAGTGAAATAAGTCAGTCAGAGAAAGATAAATATCACATGATCTCAGTCATCTGTGGATTATAATGAACAACATAACTGGATGCACAAAAACAGATCTAGAGACAGAGAAGCGTCTGTCAGATGCTCAAACCTCAGAGGGAAGGTAGGGGAGGGTGGGGGCAAATGGGAGAGATCAACCAAAGGACTTGTATGCATGCATATAAGCGTAAGCAATGGACACAGACATCATGGGGTAAGGGTGAGGGCTGGACTGGGGGGATGAGGGGACAATGAAGAGATAAGGACACATTTGTAATACATTAATCAATAAAAAATACATTAAAAATGGGGGAAAAGAATTAATAGACTAAATGGCGATACATTTCTAGTGGAATCACAGTGCAGGGCCAGGAAAGTGGCTCCTCGTTGGTAGGTTTCTGTGCTCAATTGCCAGTCCCCCAAGGACGAGAGTGTACCCTATCCCCAGTCGATTCCAAAAGCACAGGGCAGTGGAAGGATTTGCTCACGGAGTCTAGGCGAGTGTCAGAGCTTGCTGCTGGTGATGACTCGGGGACCTTGGATGCCGGTGCATGGAACTGCACCCAGAGCTCCATCCTCCTTCGTTTGGCTAAACTGGATGACACTTGGCAGATGGTTCGCTGGAACTTGGCACCGGCCACTGGCAATGTGTGTGGCTGTGGAATGGTACTACCTTCCAACCTGTTCCATGCTTGAGACACTCTGATCTGCTGTCAGCAATATATTCCTGTCTGGGAAAGGCTTCAGCTGTGATTCCCAGGCTGTGCCATCCCACACAGAGAGCAGAAGATACTTACTCTCATGGTCCTGGCTTGGGTACCAGCGCCATCCTGCATAGCCACGGAACCTTCCGGGGTGGATGGTACGTCCAGGAATGATGATGCCTTGTTTGTGAATGCGAGAGCTGAATGGCACCTTGTGCCAGGAGGTATTTTGAAGCTGCTTGAGGAATGGCAGCGGGAGATAGGATAGACCAGACTTACGTGATACCCAGTGCTCTGCCTTTGCTAGAGAGGTAATAGCAGAAGTCAGGGTTCTGTTGTGTGAACGAGTTCTAGTCAGACACCTGCATTGGCTAGGAAGTGTGGAGGCTAAAAAAATATTAATGCTTTTCTCCCATCTTCTAAGTTCTTCTAGGCTGGGCTCATAACCAAATTAATAGAGACAGTTTAATAGGAGAAAAATCAAGTCTTAATACATGCACATGGAGAATTCATATAAGCATGACAGTTTCCTACTCAGTGAGGCAGCATGAGGTATTTAAGACATTTTGGACAAAGGAGAAAAGAGGAGGGATGGGGCCTTAGGTTTCGGAAGTGAGAACGGGCAATTCACAGGTAATTGAGGAAGAGTGGAACACCCATGACAGGCAAGTCCTTGCTAGGCGACTCAGAAACAGTGGCCTGTGTAACACTGTCCAAGCCCTCTCTCTATTTACCACACCTAATGCACTTTAGGCTACGGTGAACATGCTAATAGCTTCCTCCGGAAGCAGATTTCTGTGTCTGACTCTCGTGGGCAGGAAAGGAGAGAGGGTCACACTCTCCATCTTTGAGTCTTATCGTCAGTATTCCTTAAAGCAGCTTTGGGGCTGCAAAACGTGGGTTCCCTTCGGGAGCATCACGGGATTCCAGGTCTGAAAGGGACCAAATGCAGGCGGCTCCTCATTTCAGCCGCCTGACAGACTGCATTGTGGAGAAAGGACGGACGGCCTTGTTCCAGGTTTGGTTCAAAGAACAAACTCACACCTCCAGTTAGTCTTTAGGCCCTGAATTCTGTTTCAGGGCTTAGCTGAACTTTCAATTCAGAAATTCTTAAGGAAAATCTGTCTAATACAGGATGGGGCAAAGTAAGTTTACAGTTGTGAGTACATGAAACACAGCTGTATATATGGTGCCATGCATTCCCCGAGAATGGGATGAGTTTAGGGAATCTTTTCAGCCCTTTATTCCTTTTCTACTTTCAAATGTTCTTCAACTCTTTCTGGGACATCTGGAGTCCAGGAAGGTCACCGGAATGGTTTATGGTGACATCACTAATGTGAAGAGTAGAGAACAGTTGGGAATGAGGAAAGTCATCTAATTTAATTGCAAATAAGCTTTGCAAGCACCTTTGGGGCCTTACTAACAGAGCAAGTATTTAACCACACATGTCAGTTCTGTTTGTCTTTCGTGGCCTTTCAAATGCTGTGATTGTATCAGCCGAATTTTTAAAGGTCTGGAGGGGAGAGTCCCGGGAGGGAGTTGCAATGCAAGGTGGACAGAACGGCCGGCGAGAGGCTAAGCACCGGATCAGAGGCCCAGGTTCTCCCTCAACGACTGCAGACCCACAGAGTAGCAAGTCCAGTCCCATCGTAGCCAGTGCCGGGCGTAGGCATGCATTAGTGTGACGGGGAGGAATAAGGCTTCCGGCACCTGTCGTCCTCATGCATTATTTATTGCTTGTACCTCCGCTCTTGCCCCTCTTCTAACTGCACTCGGTCTGGTGAAGGGTGCGCAGGAAATCCTGAGCTCTTGGCCTAGTGCACTTAGAGAATATTGCCTGCCAATTTGCACACTGTGATAACTGCTGCAATATCTTCGGGGAGCTTGTTTCCAGGGCACCTTGAATGGCAGGAGAGGCTGTAAGGAGGCCATTAGGCTTGGCTGTGCTAAGTTTAGAGCGCTGTCACTGAGCCACAGCACAGAGGCCCCCCGCCGGTTTCTCCCTTGATTAGTCTTCTCTCATGCTCTTGCCTCTCATGCTCATGCATCTGTGCTGTGATTGAGAATTAAAATTCATGCTCTCTCTCTCTGGGATCCCGAGGCTGTGCTCTGTTCTGGAGCCCAGACGTCTTTTGTTTCCGAGCTTTGCCACTGTAAACAAACTTCCTGGCAAGCTGGCTGATGGTTGGATGAGCAGCAGGAACATGAAAAAGAAAATGCTGGGCCCGGAGGATGGTCACTTACAGTCCGTCTGGCTCAGAGGAGGAGATTCCAGCGCCTGGGAGGTTAGGAGGGACAATAGCCAGTGGACACTCTTAGTCCTGAACCAGAAGCTGGGGAAGGTGAGGAACAGATCGTTGTGAGCAAAACAAAGTCATGGTGGCTGTGCTTCCCTCCCATTGTCTTTAGGAAATCAGCTGATGCTTCTGTCCCACATCCCACTGCTTTATGCAGCTGTATTTGTCCATTTGACATGGGGCTGGGGAGTGAGGTTTTACTAGCTAAAGATCTGCAGCGATTCCTTGGTTCCTTTCAAATGGGATTACAAGCAGCACACATTTCTTAGAGGCCTCAGGTGCAATGACTCGGATGACATAATGGGGACTAAAAGAGTTAACCAGGTTGGGAAGACTGAGCGAGGGGAGCAGCTGGACAGGAGACTTGCCTTTTGTCACAGTCCATAGGCCCTGTTCTAGGGAAGAAGGGAGCACAGTGGAGAGGATGGTGGCAGGTAAGAGGCACTAGGTTACACAAAGGTGTGTCCTAGTGGTGGCCTGAGGAGTGACCGGCATTTAGGAACAGAGCGTGCACAGGGATCCACACAGACCATGCCGCAGGTGACTGATTCAGAGGCACTGGCTTGTTGGACCAGTTATCAAGACATAGCATCAGGTATTAGGAAAATAAAACAGGATATGGTTCTCCTATAGGGAGGGGTGGGTGGAGTTGGATTTTAGTATCTCGGATCCTAAAACCCTTGAGGGGTAAAGATACATTACACAAAGCAGGCTCTAAAGAAGTAATTTGTTAAATAGGTAAATGAACATGGAAAAAAAGCTATTTCTTGATGCTGAAAAGAGACTTGAAGTCTGTTCATAGAGAGGCTATAATTTGGTGCTAATTAATTAGAGTCCACTTAGGTATTCCCAGCAATCTCCTCCACTCCCTTCCCCAACCAGGCAGCTGCTGTAGTCTCCTGGGGCCAGAGCTCAGCCTGATGGGCGGAAGAAGCTTATTAGCCTCTGATCAAGTGGTCCCAGTGGGGTGGAAGGGAAGTGTAAGGGGCAGAAAATACTGGTTCCTCTAGCACACCACTGCCTGATTTTCAGTTTATAAACTCAATACATTTATATACTCTTTCCCCAGAGGCTTTAGGAAGCTATCAAAGAACATGTAACATAGCCTCTTGTAATAAAAACAGGTTTCAGTATTGGGCACCACTCAGTGTGGGCAGGCTTGCCCATTCTTGTGGCCTTCCATTTGGGGACAGTGTTTGTGGAGTGTGACTGCATTTCTGAAGTTTACCCTGGAAGTTCGTGAATCTTCCTTTACCACTTTCAGTTTTGAACATCATTTAATCGCATTAATTTTCCCTTCAAGCACAAATTATGAACTTCAGTCTAGAATACCATTTTAAGTAATCTAGATTTTGAAACCCTGATTTTATTTTATAAGCAGCACTGAATGGAGTCAACCCTCTCCCTTCTAAAAATTATCTGAACAAGCTGCAAATGAAATAATTTTTGCACCAGAAACTTTGTAAAAGAAGCCAACCAAGACTTTAGATGCATTTCCTGAAATAATAGAAAGCTCTATCCTAAAATTTCCCCCACTCAACATATTTGTTTGTGTTGTATAAAGTATTTATAAGGCAAATCAAATTACTTGGTGGTCACTAAATGTGTGCTGTGTGTTTCTGTGTGTTTGTATGGTTGTCTGTTGTGTAGTGGGTGTGTGTTGTATATGTGTTGTGGGTGGATGTGGGTGAGGGTGTTGTGTGTGGAATGTATTTGTGTGTGGTGTAAATTTGTGTGTGTTGTGTATGTGGTGTGTGAATGCATTGTGTGTGTGGTGTATGTGTTTGAGGGGGTATTGTGCGTGACTCTGTTGTATGTGGGTGTGTGAGTGTGTGCTCTGGGGGTGTGTTGTGGGGTATATGGTGCCTGAGTGTGTTGTATGTGTAAGTGTACACATGTGACTGTGTAGAATTCTGTCATAGGATGAATCTGTGGCAGGACACTTCCCCTGAGTATGACCTTCTTCTCACCTGAGTCAGAATCACCTTGAGTGCTGGTTCAAATGTAGTTCTCTGGCCACACCTTTCCAATTGGAATTTCTTGGGGCTAGACTTGCTAGAATATGGGAATCTCTATTTTAAACACACCCCTGCCACATTTGATTCTAATACACAGGAGATATCAGGCTGAATAATTGTTTTGGACGATATGTGCTTAACACAAAAAGAACAGGAATAAAAAAGGAGGACCCTGGAGACGGTGTTTGGAGTATTGAGCAAAACTTAATAGACAATGTGGAATTTGCATTTTCCTGGTGCTGCAGCAGGAGGTAGACAATTTATGCATAAAGAATGGCTAAAACAGAAGGTGGAGTTTAAAAGAAAGTAGACAGATCTCATCAGATCAAAGACTTGGTTTCACCAGGGCAGTAGAAGAAGATACATGGTTACGTAAGATGAGGGGCTTCGGAGAGAAACTGGCTGGTGTTGAGCTTGGGGGAAAATGAGGCTGGGTTGTAAGACCACTGAGAATAACCTGTGATACCTCAGCCCATGTAGGTTTTCTTCCTGCATCCCACCTATCAGAAGATGGAGTAGGCATGGCCTCAAGAATTTGGGGCCAGAAAAACTAACCACACGATAATAGGAGGAAAACTACATGGGAGGAAGATTGGTTTTGTACTGTGCTTAATACAAGGAGGTCTGGACCATCTTTCCCATATAATGACATCTTTGTTTCTCATGTTTTGAACCTAATCTTAGACTAATGCAGTCATTTCCACATACAGCTCATTTTACAAACATCTAAGTCAGACTCACTGCGTGCATGTGCATTATTATGCTTATTTGTGGATGTTAGGCAGGCTGTTCTGAGCCTTTCTTTTATCCTCTTCTCCACGGCCAGCCTAGTGAGAGAACTGAAAACAAGGTCTTAAGAAATTGCATTTCTTTTTCCTCCCATTTGATGGTCATATGAACCTTGTGAGACAGATGAAATCGACAGGCTTTGGTTTTGTTGTTTTGTTTTTCTTTTATCTCTGTACAGACTGTTTTTTAAATTGAATTTATTGGGGTGACATTGGTTAATAAAATTAATATAGGTTTCAGGTATACAATTCGATAGTGCATTACCTGTATTTATGTCCAGAGAAAGACAAGATTCACTCACGTGTGGAATCTAATGAACAAAATAAAGCTACAAACACAATAGAAACAGAGCCATAGACAGAGAACAGCAGACTGTCAGAGGGGGATTGTGGGCTGAGGGGAGGTGAGAAGCTATGTTGAGAACATTTAAGCTGAGAGCCTGGGTGTGTGAGAAGTTAGGCCATGTGCTTGGCAGGGGTAGGCCAGGTTTTCTGGTTCCCAGGCCCGTGCATGTCCATTCTTCAGGCCTCCTTTGAATGGACCACCTGATTTCCTTTCTGGAACTCCGTAGATAGTCCATCCTTGACTACAGGTGTGAAGCCTGTAGGCAGCTGGCAATAATGGTAGTTTGGTTCCCAGCTAGAGATTTCTCACAAAACACAGAGTCTTGGAACATTCTTTGGATTTCATTGTAGGATTAGGTTCATCATCCTATATAATAAAAGCTCGTTCATTCAAACAATCAAAACATAATATGCTAATGATATGCTAAGGCCACTCAACTGCTCACTGATGTTCACTGACCACAAGGCAGATGCTCCAACAGATAGGTTAGCTTGCTGCTGGGGTCCAGCCAATCAGGACTGAGTGAGACGGGCAGGACATGCCCTGGAGCCCTCCTATGGACGGTCCCTCTCCAGCTGGCCAACCTCTCGCATCTCTCCCTAGCCCTGATCATGTGCCAATGGGGTCCTGTGGCCTGGCCTGTACCTCTCACAATCCGGGACCCCTCGGGATGTCAGAGAGCCAGTTTCGGCCTGATCCCACAGGCCAGGCTGAAGGACCCCACTGGTGCACGAATTTTGGGGGGCCTCTAATTAAAAATAATAAGAAATATTAAACACTTAGTGGTTTTCCTAATACTTTATACACATTGACTTACTTAAATTCTTACATTAACCCTAAGAAGTAAAAACTATTTCTATCCCCATTTTAGAGATCAAGGAAACGGAGACCCAGAACTTTTTGTGTAACTTGTTTAAGATTGTTCAGGGGCAAGGAAGATAACTGGGTACAAGGGGCCACCTAGGTTGGAGTGAAATGTTGTTAATGTGAGCACTCAGTGGACCTTGATTTCTCTTGTGTGACTTTCCCCTTGTGTACTGTCTGTCTCCTGAGATCCTGATTAGTGTCTAACTTGTAGGGTAGGCTGGCAATCGCAGCGGAGTGCACGAACTTAGGGGTTTAGAGATTTCTAATTGAATTTACTTCTGATAATTGCAGTGTCACGGGACTCTTTCCTCTTGTACTTAGTAACTTCCATAGTAAGGCATTTGGGATTTATATAGTGTTATACATTGCATGTCCCCAAAAGCTTACCATGACATTTTTAATGTATATGTTCTGGGGCTGAAAATAAAGGAGGTTTAAACTTTCCACGGAATAATTCCTTTCCCAGTGAAAATAAAATTTCAACCATTTGGAAGTGATATTATTAAATATCTTATCAGTAGACTTGACCTCATTATTTTTATTTTACCGTATCTTAGTTCTTTTGTTTTTCCATAGACTTTGCTTAAACCAGGTTAAATAAAAGGTTTTTTTGTTTTGTTCTGTTTTCTAAAATGCTCAGCTGGCTGCATTTTATTGAAGGCCTCTTCTATGGGTTGTACATCTGCTTCCATAGGTAAGATGTTTGAAACCTGGTGCCCGCTATGAAGAAATGTAAAGTATGGATGGGAACATGGGTCTCTCCATATATCACCTTCCTCCCGCACCCCTCATGTGGACTCTGTCCTATTTTCCATCAGTCCTCTGAGTATTTCTTTAATGTTTTCTTACTCCCCATCAGTTACCTACAGAATTATACTGTCTTCTTAACTATTTTACTAGTCTCTTAGATTGTTATATTCCTATTCTCCTATGATGCAAATCTGGTCTAGTCTTCATCCATGTATTACTTTTCTCTATTGCCTTGGACAAGGGATATGGTGAAGGTTGGGCAGAGGGTTTTCATCACCTGACCTCCACCCTCCTGTTGGGCCTCTCTGCCACCTCCTTGGCGCTGCTTTTGCTCCCTGTGTCTCCTGCCATCCCTCTCGCGTTAAGATATAGTGCCCCCCACCCCTCTTAAATGTGTGCTACCACTGGGAAGGCTCTCCATCCTCTTCCTCAACCCAGAAAAGAGCCTTCTCTGTATTTTCACATCACATTATACAAACTCTCATTGCATCACAATTCTTTGTATGCTTGTTTGTTCATCCCCTGAACTAACTCAGAGTAAGCTGCTTAAAATAAGGCCCAGAGTTATGTCTCCTCTATACTTCATACTCTTCCTCCCTCCCTCCCCCCCCCCTTCCCCACCCCCGCCAAGCCCTGGCACAAAGTAAGTAACCATTGCATAGTGCTCAAATGAAAGTATGTGCATTATTTGTGGTTCATAATAAAAATAGTCCAAAAGATAATACTAGACTCTAGGGACCCAGGAGGGTACCAGCTATTATTTTCCTCCATGTTGCACCCTCAATTTCTTGGCTCAAGACCTGGCACAGAGTACAGATCAGTATTGGCTGGATGAAGAAGTGGAGGAAGGTCAGCAAGGACTGCCACAAGTAGGAAAGAACGTGGCATGAACATCGAGCCTGGGAGGATAGACAGTTGAAGGGCACCAAGCAGGAAGGCATTCTAAGGATGCTAATTGCTATGAGCAAAAGACTTGGGAGAAGGAGAATTTTGTCTTTTTGGGAGCCGAGTCATTATTTTTTGTCTCTGAAGAATGATTATTGCATTTAAAGCACAGATGAGAAACTACTGGGCAATTTTTTTTTAATTTTAATTTTATTTAATTTAATTTTATTTTATTTTATTTATTTATTTATTTATTTATTTTTGTGGAGGGAAGAACATTCCTATATTCATAAAAGTTTTGAACTGTCTTTGTTGAATGCAAGGAGCAATTATTTGATGAGTACAAAGTATGGTTTAGGTTGTTATGTCTGGCATCATTAATGGACAAGCAACATGTCGGTTCATGTCAGTATCTCCTAATCAAAGTTGCTTAGAAAGTCTGCAAGGACATTTTTTGGAACTGATGCTTTTTGAGGAAGTTGATCATATCAAGTAAAGCCAGGAAAAGCTGTGAGAAAGACCAAAAGAAGAGTGGATGTTACATCTCTATGACCTAGTGGTTTTCATCAAATGAAAGCAGTTATGGAAGTAATTTCAATCAGGTAGCGATTGTGATGGCTCCTTGCATTGCATGAAGTGGACTGGCCTAACTGTGTTCTCATTAGGAAACAGGACGTTATCTGAAATCCCATCCCATCCCATGGCTAATGCTGCTGACAGTGAAGTCCACCATGGACTCTGTGGTTCTAATTACATAGAGCACATGTTACCTGGGCTTCTGAACTTAAGGAAAATTCACAGACCTGGCACTTCAAATAAAGAACTGTTTTTGAAACACTCTCATGTTCACGTGAAGCTGTGGTTCTGAAGATGGGTTCTGAGTAGACTTTTCAATCAGAGGAGTAGGGCATGCCTGCAAATTAGGCTTTTGTGCAGTGGCACTGATAATTTCCTCTAGAACGGGTGCATTTATTTAAGAGGGTTCACCGGGCCAAATAGACTTAATTATGAGGTGAAATAACACTCTGTGTGATTTTATTTGCATCAGTGCTGGTGGCTGAATAGGAAATTAAAATTATGGGAAGAACTGTAGGGCCACCAAATTAATATTGTGATTAAAGCGGAATTCAGAAATGTCGAAATAGCAAATATTTCTCAAGTATTTTAAAGAAACTGTTTGACTTCAGTAAACTTCCTTAAAATATGCTTATTTTTTAATGTTTCTAATTTTTTAATATTTGTTTTAATAATCCATGGGAGACTGTCCTCAAGATTATTAGGAAAAATTTTAAAAAAGGATAATAATGGTTGTGAATATATTTAGGGCATAAAGCAATTGACCTGTTGTCACTTTAATTAATGAAGATGAATACATACATTTATTAGTAATGGGTAACAATTACTGAACAGTTACATTTTGGAAGATACTTTAAGTGTGTCATAGGTATTAATTTATTTGATCTTTCAACAAGTATCTGAGTTAGGTATTATTATTATTCTTCCCATTTTACTGAAGCATAGAAAAGTCAAGTAACCTATCATAGATCACACAACAGATAAGTAGTGGAGTTGGGATTTGGACTTGGACAGTCTTTAGTTCCTGCTCTGTGTTTGCCTCTGGGGGAGTGCTCTTTGTAGTACATAACCTCTGCTGCAAGAGTTATCCAAAAGGCAAGGGCACAGCCAGTAGATGATAACGCCAAGAGATTCTGTGATTTGTGTGTCTGCCTCAGAGGCAGCAAGATCGGGCTTGTTAGTGTCTGAACAAGGAGACCATGATTAGACCGTTAGACTCAGGTGGCTCAGAGGCCTTTGGCGCCTATATAAAAAGCAAAGCTTAGGCCAGAGTTAGTCCACTCTAATCCAAAAAGTTGAAACTTGAGTACAGCCAATCATAAACAGCCAACTAGATTTTCCCAAATAAGGCAACTGCTTAGGCTTTAAGAAGTAAAATCATTTCTTTACTGTGCTTCCACATCTTCACTATAAAACCTTGTTCTATTAGTGGAGTTCTCTTAACCACTTTCTGTTTGGCAGTGCCCAATTCCAATCATTATTTGCCCAACCCAGCTTTACAAAAAATTGTATTGTGCCTCAATTTACCTTTTATTAGGCTTCTATGATGATTTAAGTTTCATTACTTGTAGAATTCAGCAAATTCTATCTCAACACTCACTGATTAAAGTCATGTTCTTGGTTTTATTTGGCTAGTGTATATGCTTAAAATTCAATATTGATATATACAAGCAAGTACGTTGGCTTTGATTAATTGCTGAATATAATTCATCATAGAGTACTTCTGACTTTGTAATCAGCATTGCTGATTTAATAATCAAGTACTTCTGTTCCTAAGATAATGACATTAGGTAGCCAAAATGACAATTTGATGATTGACACTTATTTTTTTTTAAATTGAACTATAAACTTGTTCCAAGAAGAGATTTCCTCCCGTCTTGTGCTGTCTTCTTCCCTTCAATTCCTTCATAAAAGCTTGCTTTTCGTTACTTGCCAGGTGCCAGAGCTGTGCTAAATGATGTAGCTACAATGATGAAGGTGAACAGTATATATATAGATAAGTTTGGTAGTGAAAAGTATGAATGAGAATGTTTTATTTATTGTATGTTTATTGCATATGGTAACCCCAAGATCATGGTCTGTCTTAGTCAGCTTGGGTTGCTATAACAATAATATTACAGACTAAGTGGCTTAAGGACAGAACTTCATTCCTTCCTATTTTTTAGAGACCAGAAGTCTAAGATCAGGGTGCCAGCATCATCAGATTCTGGTGAGGGCCCTCTTCCTAGTTGTCAGAAGCTTATATGATGGAGAGAGAGAGAGAGAAAAAAGTGAGATCATCTGCCTTGTATTTTTTTCTTGTAAGAACACTAACCACATTCATGAAGGCCCCATCCTAATTACCTTTTAAATACCATCACATTGGGGGTTAAGCTTCCCCATTGGGATTGGAGGGTACACAAGTATTCAGTCCATACCACAGCCCCTGCTGTCCCTAGCTCTAGTTGGAAATCTGCCAGCTATGCTAACATTTCAAGCAAGCACCTTTGCCACTTGGTTAGGCACTGGATATTTATTGAGCACATTCTGTGGGCCAGGCCCAGGCTGGGTGCTGAGTTACACAGCAGTGAGCATTCTCAGCAGTAATATGTTAGGAAGGCATTTTGCCTAGTTCAAGTTGATGGATTGAAAATTCAGAATGAGTGGTTTTGCTAGATTTAAAATTTATGTGGCTCTCTTAATAATTTAGATATTTTAAAGCTGGAGATACGGTTAAGCATTTAAAACTTTCTAGAACTGCAGCCTAAACTCCATGGTAGGTCATTTGGGGCAGCCTTCTCCCCTGGCTGCTTCCTGCTCCCCTCCTGCCCACATTCACGCTGCATAATTCACACATTCCTCTGGCCTCCTGGCCTCTCTCTCTCTGACAGTTTCCATCAATGCTTACACATAGGGTTTTGACTTTTGCTAGCTTTTAGCCATTCTGGTGAGAGTATTAATCTTTTGAGACCGTGTCTAAAAGCTCAAGCAAATGATGTATTAATCATGGTTGTGGCTTTTTAAGGACCATGTGATAAAGTGAAGGTAGCTAAAATTTTAGGAAAACCCAACTGTGTGTCAGTCAATGTGCGAAGAACTTTCATGTGAGCCGTTTACCTTTACAATAATTCAAAAAATGTGAGCAACAGAATTTCCCTTTAGCAGATGTAAAAGTACCTCAGAGAGCTGTGTACCTTGCTCAAGGCTTCGCGCCTGGTATAGGGCAGAGCAAGAACTCAGGCACGCATACATAGTGCACTGATAACTTACTTTGAAAGGACCAGCCTGGCTCAGACCTCCAGAACCAAAACCTACAGTTTAAGGTGAGGTGAAGGCACATTAATGTTTGAGAAGCACCACTTTGCTCTGAAGTTCAGATAAATTGGAGCCTGCAGCAGGTAAAGAGGGTCAGAGAACCTTGCTTCCTGATGGCAAGTTGGGTGTGATATTGGACATCTTTTTCTTTTCATTTTTGACTGAAGCGGGAGGTAGGAGGAAATGAAGAAGAGAAGCACTGTGCTAATGGGGACCTACAGACTAATTTTTGAAGTGGAGAAGCACCACCATTACTCTCAACAGTAAACATCTACCCTTACCTCTTGAACTGGCAGATGTCAGTTGATGAACTGATTTTGGATGCCTCTGTTTGTTATGAAACACTTATCAGGAGAAAATGGGATTCCAAGTCAGAACTTTTGTGATTGAATACCTGGAGACAGTGTTGAGAAAGCAAGAAAATCATTGTTAGTTAAATATTTAATATTATATTTACCACAGAAGTCTGGGTTTGAATTTACAATGTAATAGGGTATTTTATGATATAGGTGCAATGAATGATGCATTAGGACCCTCTGTATAGTCAATGTGTGCTATGCATAATGCCCATATTATAGGGTTTGGAGAACAACTTTAGTATTTTATAAAATTATAAAGATTTGTGATTGTTATTTTTATAAAATTATATAAAATTTTATTTTTGCTTTTATGATCTTGTAGATCGTATTTGTGATAGCTGTAGTACTGAATCTGTGGTCAGAAACAAACATCTAATTATGGTACAGTCTCTGGGAAAACATGATTTGCTTTATGATCATCCAGTTTATAAACTCATTTTGAGAATTTTAACTTAACAAAAAGGAAATACTATCTGTATAGAATTTTCATGTTAACATTCATTTAGTTGACATCTATTGGGCTTCTACTATGTGCTGATTACATTCACCTCTAATTTTGGAAATCTGACAATACTCACCAGTCCTGAAATGGAGTTGATGTCATATTTCTGGGGTTTTATATAAAAAGGATAGTTTTGTTAGTCAAGTTTTAATTCTGAAATACGAAATTTTGATAGCTTTTTATGCTTTCAAAATGCCTGATATATCCCATCTTATTTAATCCTTACATAGGTCAAGTCTTAAATGGAAGGATGGATGAGTCTGATGATCTTATTGCCTTTTGCATCCAAGAGTCTCTGTTATGTTAATTGAAAAGGAAGTGTCATATTATTGCTCTGAACATTCATGGCTGTTATTGTTTATACAATCCAGTTGGCAATAATCATATTGTTGGTGATAACTGTTAGTCTTCGATTTTTATCTCAATAGTCATTTAAATAATATTTATTTTTATACGTTTCACTTTTACAGTCCCAACTAGCCTGTACAAATCTCATGCGTGTTATATTTCTTTATATTCCTTACTAGAGACCTGGTGCATGAAATTCGTGCACAGGGGTGGGGGGTGGTCCCTCAGCCCAACCTGCACCCTCTCCAATCTGGGACCCCTCAAGGGATTTCTGTCTGCCCGTTTAAGCCCGATCCCATATGGATCCCATAAGGAATATGGATCCCATAAGGATCGGGCCTAAACGGGCAGTCGGACATCCCTCTCACAATCCAGGACAGATGGCTCCCAACTGCTCGCCTGTCTGTCTTCCTGATTGCCCCTAACCGCTTCTGCCTGCCAACCTGATCACCCCTAACCACTCCCATGACAGCCCGATTGATGTCTAACTGTTCTGCCAGCCTGTTTGCCCCCAACTTCCCTCCTCTACAGGCCTGGCCGCCCCTAACTGCCCTTCCCTGAAGGGTTGATCACCCCCAACTGCCCTCTCTTGCAGCCAGGGTTGATCACCCCCCAACTACCCTCCCTTGCAGCCTTGTGCTTCCCAACTGCCCTCCCTTGCAGGCCTGGTGCTTCCCAACTGCCCTCACCTGTTGGCCATCTTGTGGTGGCCATATTATGTCCACATAGGGGCAGGATCTTTGACCACATGGGGCAGCCATCTTGTGTGTTGGAGTGATGGTCAATCTGCATATTACTCTTTTATTAGATAGGATAGATGCCTGGCACAGTCTAGGCCCTCAGTAAACTCAGTTGAGTCTGAAGCTGGAGTAAGGAGGACGGAGCTCCTGGTTTGCACCCTGCACTCACATGTTTCATTTTCTAGGCAGTGTTTGTGTCTCTAGTCCAGACAAGGCTGGGGCTGCTGACTCTCCTTCCTGGGCTCTCGCTTTAAGCCATGCCATTGCCCAGTGGACCACAGTGCAGCAAAGAGGATTTGGAGCCCAGCAGACTCGGTCTTGCCAAATGTTCACTGCTCTGATAAATCATCTATTGGCTAAGCTAACTTTGGGGAATTACTGTGGACTTTAATTCTATTTGCTGGCCCCATCTGGTTGCCATGGATACTTGCCGTGGCAGAAGGTTGCCCTATCCACACTGGTACAAGATGTTGCCTGTGGCAACAAACAGCTTGGTGGGCGGCAGAGGAACAGGGATGGGACATAAGTCCCGGGTATTCACAAGGAGGGCAGGGACTTGGGTTGGGCCCTGCAGAGCCTCCGGGGAGGACATGCCTGCGGAGGAGTGTGTGGTGTCAGGAGAAGGTGTTGCTGCAAGCAGTAATTAGCATTGCAGAGGCCCCTTGGGAGTGGCAGGTGTGTGCTTTGGCTGGTGATCAGCTGTGTTGTGATGGGGATTCTTGTGGCAGATAATCTGCTGAGATCCCTGCGAGCTGGCATTTGAAATTGCATTTTGTATTAAGTAGAGTAGATTAGGGACAAGAGTCAAGGGCAGTGTGGAAGGAGCACAGGCACTCCGCCATGGAGGAAGGGGGAAGGCAGAGCCTCAGGATGCTGAGGAGAGAACAGGGGCTGGGGCACGGCCACCTGCCAGAAGTGGACCTGTGGTCGGAGCTGGAGTCACAAGCTGAGGGGTTGGCAGGAGAAAGGATGCTGACCTGGAGTTCTAGTCCCTGCTCTTCCACATCTTGACCCTACTCTCTCTAGGAATTATTTTGCTTTGTTGGGTCTCCTCCAGTTCCTTCGTCTATAAAATTCAAAGGATGGGCTGATGTACATTTTCCAACCTATGACCTGCATAATGTTGCCCTCTGCAAAAAGCATTCTGTTTTAAAATAATTTTGGAACTGCTGCCTAGTGTTATATTTCCTCAACATTGCCCAGATTTACAATATTACTGTCTTAAAGGACAGTGATGACTTACGGTTGATTTTTTATGTAGCCTAGTGGTTTGCAAACTTGATTGTCCATGAGTTGAATGTCTTTTTCCCAGAGCAATCTTTTTTTATTGGTGAGAGAATACAGAGTTTGGAAGTTATTTAGCCTAGTGGTTTGCAAACTGATTGCCCGTGGGATGCATGTCTTTTTCCCAGAGCAGCTTTTCATTGGAGAGAGAAGTCAGAGTTGGGAAGCGCACACATTGAGAAGGACTCGGCTCAGTGTTTCTCAGATTGCGCAGTTGGTTTGCGCAGACCCTCATTTATGAAGTTGCCGATACACAAATGTCCCATCAGTGGGGTAGCCACAGCAGTCCTTTCTTTTCAAGCTTAACTTGGCATTTCCTCCTCTCTTCCTCCTGAAGGTTCTAGTGGAGACGGCACTGTTGTTTGGGATTTCCTGGCACTGGCACTGGCACTCTGGACCCTGATTCCCAATCACAGCACAGAAGGGGTGTGGGGAGTGCCTGCACTTGTTCTCCTCCTCCCCGCTCCCGGAGCCTTGGTGCTGGGGGTCCAGTCAGCCTTCTCAGGTCTTCGTCTGTCCCCTGGCTAGAGCTTTCCTTCCTCCCAGCCCCTTCCCCTTCATCTGTGGCAGGCTTCCGGAGAGTGAACCCCCTCTTCCAGCAGGATTCCTGCTGCTGGGAAAGTGTTTCCTCTTTCCAAACAACTGATTTACAAATAAACTATTGGAATTCTGCCCACCCGCCCCATCTCCCATGGGGTTGGCTGAGGTAATTCCTTAAATGTAATCTGTTTAAACAGTTTGTAATCAAGAGTGAGGAAAAAAATACTAATTGTTTTATCAGACTGCGTTTTGCATAAATAACTTAAGAACAGCTTGACTTTTTCCCAGCAGCCTTTTGGGAGCGGTGAAATTTCATAAAATAAACCTGGTGGGAGTGAATGGGACTGTTTTTTTAGTGATTGGATCTAGTTATGATAACGATTTGAAGGCTAAAAATATTTACTCAAGTAGCAAGTAGCAACTTCTTACTAGTATGCCACATGTCTGACATTGTACCAGGCAAAGCGGGTGTTCTGTTAAACATGCTCTAGTAGGATTTTTTTTTTTTTTTTCAAACAAGCTCTAGCCTTCAAGAAATGTCTGCACCTGAGGATGTAAGACCACCATATGCATTCATTAGCACAGAATCCAGTGTTAACCTATATGGTATTTCATTGAGTTAAGGGAAAGCACAGTCTGAATACAGAGACCACCGGAGTGACCATTACAAGCTAGCTCAGAGGAGGCTCTGCTGAGATGAAAGGACTGGAGGGAAGCTACTGAGAGATAGTTGAGATTTGTAAACTTTGCAAAGAAAAGGGACACTGTTTAGATGGGCAAACGCCTAAGCAAATCAAATCCCCTCAGATAAAATGGGTTTGGAATCATGGTGTGTGGTAGGCAGTGCCTTTTGTGCCCAGGGTGATAATGAGAACTCCCTCTTTGAGGGGGCAGGTGGATGTGTGGGTCCTGAGAGAAGATTGTGTGTGGAGTGACCGCAGACTGAAGGAGTAAGGAATCCCAGAGTCCCAGCTTCCCTGCTGAGTTTTCAGTTGGAACTTTCCTAGCGAGTTGGGAAAGCTCAGACCAGCCAGAAGGAGTCACCTCAGTGGGGAGAGAGTGGTGACAAGGTTAATAGTAAAAACAATAATGCTGCAGTACATTCCTGAGACATATTTGTCAGGAGAACTTAGAGATTTGAATTAGTTGACAGCTAATGAGATTATAAATTTAAAATAAAACGTTGGTAGTTTTTATTTGGAAGCATCTTAAGAGTGCCAAATTTGGTTGGGATGGCTTTTTTTCAGGACACTTATATCATTATATGGACACTTATGTGGTTCTCTTATAACCTGTCCTTAAATATCAGGGGCAAACATGATACGTTCCCTGCTTGGGTTATTTTTCTCATATATTTAGACAAAATCTCAGGATTTTGGTTCTGCTTTTGCCTTTGGTCCACAAGGTCACAGAGGACCTCCGTCACACTGAGTGAGGAGAAAGATCAGTCCGGTGATTTACCTGAGTTGTGGTTTTGGATTTGTTATTTACAAAGATTGACAGGCTATTGATGAAGCTAATTGGTCAGTTCTTTTGAAGCGTTGAAGTGATCTGCAGATGTAGACACAATCGTACTACTTGAATTGGAAGAAGTCACTAACCTTCTGCTTGATCTCACCCACTCTGTTGAATAGTGATGATGCTATTGGGAGGATAAGACTGTCCAGAAAGGGCGCAGTAAGGAGTATTCTTTTAAATAGATGTTATTAGGATTTTTCTTTTTCCAGGATGGATACATGGTTAATTGCCAGTAAATTTTGTTGAATAAATGAGTGATTAAAGATTCCCTCTTCTGTTTCAGGCAGTTATTCACAAAATGGCAAACTGTCACTTTTCAATGGTAAACATGTCATTAACATTCAGTAAATTGAAAGTATTAATGACAGTTATCAAAGGTTTTTAAAGTGTGTGTGTGCGTGTGCATGTTAGCAATATTGGGGAAAACATTCCTTAACTGTAATAGCTTTTCTTCAAGTGGACTTTCTATTCACAGAACACATTTTAGCTTCATCTATCAGAGAATTAACTCAGGCTATCTCACGCTATGAGAGAGGCACATAGTAGAAGATGGTAAAGTGGAGGATTTCTCTTTTCCTGTTATTAAAAGCCTGTGTTTCCCACAGCTAAGCCATTCAGCTAAGACTTGTAATACCTATTAGTTAAGATTTTCTTTCTGAGAAGCAAGCTTTAATTAAAATATATATTTGCTATGGTTTCCAAGCTATCCATTTGAGCAATTTATCTGTGAAGACATTTTCACAAAATCAATTCCACGCTAATTGGAGGCTTACCTTCTGTATTGAGGAGTCAGTATGTAGCAGTACAAAATGTCTAGGTTGGCATTGCCAGATGTAGCGTTTTCCCCAAATCTTCTATCCAAATGAAACCTCATAACATTTTTCATAAATATGATTGTTTGAACTAAGGCTGTCTATCTTGAGTTGCCTTAAAGCTAAACGGGAAATTAAATACTTAGCCAGGCAGCCCGGTTCAAATGTCCTCACACTCTATCGTTCCTCATTAAGAGGAAATATTGGCGTTGTGTTCATAATTGAAAATGAGTTTTTCAGAAGGGAATTGCAAAGGGTATTTCTTTCCAAGTTCCCTGCAGAGTTTAAATATTTATATCTTCATCTGAGCTTTTTAAAAGGAATGAAAATAATATTTTAAACTCCAAGTCGTTCATGGACTTGCTTGCCTGTTGCTATGTCATCTTCAATTCCCACTCATCCACCCCATTTCCACCGAGTCCTGTATTCCTTCTGCGTGAAGATGGGCTGTTATCCATGATTGCTTTATTATTTCTTTGACTAATCAGACCGCCATAGTTACTAAATTTCAATCCATCTTCTTTATTCTTATAATGAAAGCTGATGACTGCTATGCATGTCATTGACTGAAATGCCTTTCTCTTGACATTATGTATTCAGTGCAAAGTGCTAGAGTCAATCTAAGCTACCTTATCTATACCTACCAATATATCAGTTCCTGTAGAGATCTGTAGAGTTTTAGGGTTGGAAGTGATCACATGACCCTAATCACCAAGCTGGTTTGAGGCAGCTGGACTTGATACTTAACACTCTTCTTTCTAATTGTACTCTCTATTAAAAAAAAAAAAAAATAGTGTGCTCATCTCTACCAGAGGGCCTTTGCATATGTTGCTTCTGCCTAGCAGACTTGTCCTCTAACCAGGCTGGCTCTTGTTCATTCAATATTTATCAGTTTAAATGCCAGTTCTCCAAAGAGGCCTCTCCTTACCATCCAATCATTCCTTCAACCCGCTGAGTACATTAGAAATGATTTCATTTGTTTATGTTCTTGTTTCTTATCTATTATTTGTTCTCCATTATGTTCCACTCTCTGGCACATTCAAATATTTATTGAATGAACAAATATACTGTTTATATATGAACTTTGGTTTAGTCTAAGCTCAGTATTTATTAACGGCTACTAACAAGCATGTCAAACTCATAGCATGTGGTCCCCCGGCTGCAAGTTTGACATGCTTGGGCTAGAGTGTAATTAGCCAGTTTATTAACACTAGTCCGTCAAACAACATTTGGGGCACATTTAGTCATTTAGTCAGTGCTGCTCCAAAACACAGGCATTGACTTTCCTTTGAATCTTCTTACCCATTTATATTCACCTGGTTTTCACTTCCATTTCACAGGTGCCCTCTGCTGAGGGTCAGTGGTCAGGGCGCAGGCACTGAGAGCTGCTGTTACTTGCCAGTGTTAGTGTGGGTGGCTGAAACTGAACAGCCTGGGTAGCTAAGGTAAAACCATGTGGCCTGCAGTGGGTAGAAGATTACACGTTGAGCCTAGGCCTGTCTGCCTCGGGACACTGGAGTAGGAGGGCAGAGCAAAGCAAGCCAAGGAATCCACTGGAGAGGGCCACAGACGTGGTGGTGGTGGTGGTGGTGGTGGTGATGGTGGTGGTATCAAGACCACATTTAGTACTAGGAGGGAGGTACTGTATGCAGGCACTGTTCCTGGTGCCTTATACAAAGTAACTCACTTAATCCTCCACTTGTGAGGCAGGCATTGTTATTAATCATTTTACAAATGAGGGAATGGAGGCCCAGGAGTTTAATAACTTGTTCAAGGCCACGGAGTAGGGGGTCAATGCTGGGAGTCAGACTTAGGCAGTGAGTCCCCAGCATCCGTGCTTGTAACCAGTGGTCTGTTCCGGACCCCAGGGGAGTGTCTTCAGAAGGCTAGGTAGAGCAGGGTCAGATTAAAGCTGAGCCTATCTGGCAGGTTTCTAGTACAGTACAAGTTAGTAGAAACAAATGAACAGGAAAGCTGCGTGGTCCTATATTATCAGAACAAATTAAAAGCATCCCCAGTGGGCAGGCTCTCTGAAGTACAGCAGGCCAGAATGAGTTGGCAATCTTCTGGCCCCGGACCATAATCCTTTCTCCAGGAAAGATTATCCTAAGCCTGGGTTAGACATTCTCCATTTTACTGTAAAAACAATACATAAAGCATATAATGCAGTAGCATAAATGAATAGATTTTTGAAAGAAAGCTTTTTTTTTAAGAGCAATTTTTAAAAAAATATATATATATTTTATTGATTTTTGTACGGAGAGGAAGGGAGAGAGATAGAGAGTTAGAAACATCGATGAGAGAGAGTCATCAATCAGCTGCCTCTTGCACACCCCGTACTGGGGATATGCCCACAACCAAGGTACATGCCCTTGACCGGAATCGAACCCGGGACCTTTCAGTCCTCAAGCCGATGCTCTATCTATTGAGCCAAATCGGTTTCGGCCAAGAGCAACTTTTAAGAGGCCAACATTTTAAAAGAATACATTAACTTTTGGTACATGTTTTGAATTAAATATTGAGTGCAACTTTCAGGTGATGAAAGTAGAATAAAAAATATGGAAAAGGCAATAGACTAAGCTAAGAAACGATGGACACGACTGACACAGTTATGGTGCCGAAGTCATGCAGAAGACCCAAGGGCCCGGTGAAATGTCCTGGAAATTGGCCAGGGAGTTCACTGGACACCACACAGAAAGTGACTGGGCAGTGAGCCCTGATCTCAGGTGCTGAGACACTGCCCGGATGGATAGAACATAGCTTCTGAAAGCGTAAGAGATGGAGGCCAACCCCAGCCACTGTGAAGGACACAGGGCTAGAGCTCCTGGTTTTGTGTTGAAGTTAACTTTGAGCTACTGTTTAGATGAGAGTGAGCAGAGATCCTCTCCGGCAATTCCTCACTCTGTGGGTTTGAGCAAGTTCTGACACTCCCTTCCTGGGATAGATCCTTCTCTGAGGTGATGGAGCTTTTGACGGAACTGCTAACTTTTCCCCCTCCTTTCTAAAAATATATCAAATGTGCAATGATGGTGGTGATCATACAGCAAGTTATTTTCTAGGCCTCTATTTAAAAAGGGCTCATTTAATCTTATTCATACAGAATTGAGGAGTCCTGTCTTCATAATTATTATTTGCATTCCTTCCAAATAATTCATTTTTCTCCAAGTATGTTATCTTGATAGAAATGATAGGATAAGAGGAGCTAGTGTCTCTTAAAGGTTGACTTCTCAGTAACCCCA
Source organism: Pipistrellus hanaki (assembly GCF_964339955.1). Taxonomy (NCBI): domain Eukaryota; kingdom Metazoa; phylum Chordata; class Mammalia; order Chiroptera; family Vespertilionidae; genus Pipistrellus; species Pipistrellus hanaki. The sequence continues at coordinate 28,163,257 of NC_140514.1, forward strand.
CACAGACAATAGGGGAAAACATGTAAAGTAAGTTGTTATTTAGACTAAGAAGTCTTATCTGTATAGATCAGTTGCTTAAAATGACCATTACTGAAGGATACACTCATTTGTAAATGCAAGAGGTGTCCATCATTTTCCATGTGCTTGAATCTACATGGGCCACCGGCCTATTTAAGTCCAACTTAATGATCTTAGGTACGTCTTAAGGGCAGACTGAAAATTAAAAGCAATTCATCTTGTCCCATTCATGGGTCTAATCTGATTTGAGAAGTCCTTTCTCATTAAATGTGCTAAGCCAGCAGCCTTAAACAGAAGTCCTGGTTGAGGTGTTGGTGCAAACGTAGAAAGCTGAGCTGTCCACAGAGGGCAGAAGGGTGCAGGTATAAGTAATTATGTTAGTAGATCCTCCACTTTGTTATAAGTTCTTACATAACTGTTTATTCTCACGGAGAAAATAGACTTGTAATTCTCTTTAAATAGTGATGGTGCCCCCATAACATGTACTCCCAGAGGAGCCAGGATAGAATAATGTTAATTATTAATGGAGGGAATACACAGGCAGGAGTCACCTCTTAGACCAGCCTCCCTTAACCTATTATTCCCTGAGATATCTTACTAGAATGGAATTTTCCCAAATGTGTAAAGACATCATTTAGTGATTATTTAATTACAATGCCTCACTCAAGCCATTTGGGACCAGGTTTGGTTTACTAATTATTTTTTAAATCATAATTTGTCCTGAAGAGGAATGCTCTCATTGTTATATCTTTCTTGTACTTGTACTTACTTTTATTCATAGTTATAATTCTTTCTTAAAGTCAACTGCTTGCATTTTCTTTCAGTTATCATAGACTTAAACTTTATAAAGATATTTTTAACTCTTAAAATACTCAAAGGTTGTCATTTTCATGCCGAAGAGGCATGTACCTTAGCTTAACAACTCTCTGGAATTTAATGTTGGTGTCTAACCATTTGATATAATAAAAGCCTAATATGCTAAGTATCTGGTCATCTGGTTGGTCATTCAACCAATCAAAGTGTAATATGCTAAAGGTATACTAAGGCTGCTCAACCACTCGCTATGATGTGCACTGACCATGAGGGGGAAGATACTCTAACTGATAGGTTAGCTTGCTGCGGGGGTCTGGCCAATTGGGACTGAGTGAGACAAACTGGACACCTGGAGCTCCTGCAGCGCCCCCTTGGCTGGCCAACCTCCTGGATCCTTCCCTGGCCCCGATGGTGCACCAGTGGGGACCCTCAGCCTGGCCCGCGCCCTCTCACAATCTGGGACCCCTCAGGGGATATCAGAGAGCCAGTTTTGGCCCAATCCTGCATGCCAGGCTGAGTGACCCCACTGGTGCACAAATTTGTGCACCAGGCCTTTAGAGATTTATAAGGAGGAATAAAATACAGTCCCTTCTTTAGGGAACATGGAATCAACAGTGTATTTTATTCCTTATTTTGCTTGTTGACTCACACAATTCCTACTTATAATTTAAGGTTTTCCCTAAACAGAATGACTATGCTCTGACAAGAGGTAACTCAAGTGAAAACTTAAAGATTTTCAATTTCATCTGCTTTGTAAGTTAAAAAAAAAACCCCACACTCTTGTATTTTGCAAGGGTGAATAAAAATTATTGATTTAAGAATGCTATTTTATAATCAACCTGAAAATTAGTATTAGCAGGACTGAATTTAATAGGTTCATTGTATGGCCAAAATGAATTTAAAATATCCTCTCAATTGTTGTGTGCATAATTTCAGGCCATATGGAGCTTGAGAAACCATTAATTGAAGATTACTGTTATTTTCGGTGTAGAAGTTTATTGTATCCACTCCAGGTTCTCATGTATTACAAATATTGATAGATACTTTCAGAATCCATAGGATTTTGTAGACAAGGGTGATTACTTTAAATACACTATGTTGAGATAATTTAATATTTATACCAACTTCTTTCCAAATGCCTGTGATTACTTGTGTTGGATTATATGCATCCGGTTCTCTTTTGTTACTACCAGGAAGAATGTTGAGGGCATTAAATTAAGCAGAGTGAACATTAACTTGGTTCCTCTAATGTCCGGAAGAGAATCCAGGAGAGATTCAGGAAAGCAGCTGCTTTGAAAACTAAATTTAGACATTTACAAGCCAAAATAAATTGCCCTTTGTTTTTGTCCATCATTTTTTTCTAAGTCTGTGGATTTCTGAGACTTGGGTTATAACAAGTTTGTGACATTTTCCCAAGGTTGCATTGTGAACAACCATCTTTGCTTATTAAGCTCATTATTCATTTAGCTTATCCACCCACCTTCCTTGGGATGGTTTGTTGTTGGTTACTGTGAAACTTGCTATTTTAACTTAAGCTGACTCTTGGTTACTTGAAGTTACTACCATATGAACTGGAGAAATTATGTAATTATTTGCATCTTAGGAAAAATACAGTTTTAATTCTTTCAACAAATGCATCTACTGAGAGATGGCATAGGGATCAAGTATAAGAAGAGACGGTGAGTCCATCAGACTTTTGGTGCTGATCAAGTTCTTTGATAATTGCTTGATATGACCTTCACTCTGTCTCTTCATGGGGGTCTAGGTTTTTTAACAGGGAGACTTATTCATAATGCTATAAATGTTGGGCTTTTCTGGGTCATACCTCGGGTTGAATTCTATAATTGAACTCTTCTAGCTTTGTAACTTAGGAGTTATTCAACATTTCTAAGCCTTCAGTCTTTCATGTCTAAGCAGTGATAACAATTTGCTTCTTACTTTTGCAGTGAGGATTAAATGGATTAATGCATGTGAAAAATGCATATGCCTTTTTATCAGAGTGCTTGATATGTGCCCTGGCTAGGTGGCTCAGTTGGTTGGAGTATTTTCTGTACATCAAAAGGTTGTGGATTCTATTCCCAGTCAGGGACACACCTAGGTTGTAGATTCAATCCCTGGTCAAGGAACATAAGGGAGGCAACTAATTGATGTTTCTCTCTCACATCAATGTTTCTCTCTCTCTCCCCCCCCCTCTCTAAAAATCAATAAAAACAAATTCTTGGGTAATAATTAAGAAAGGTTATTGATATATGATAAATCAAATTAATTAGCCATCATTTGTGTCATCGGATTTACTTGCTTGACCAAATAGATGAGTCTGTTGTTGCCTAGTAACTGTTTTGTGAAGACAAAGTGATCGAATGCCTGTGAATTTAGAAGAACCCAAATGAACTTCAAAGTCAGCAAGAAGTTTCCTGGACAGAATGTGCTCTCCCTGCTACACTATTGTAAAGTATCTCCAAAATCAAAGGACATGAGAAACAGTCACCTTGCATTGGCTTATTTAATGGGACTTTTGAGATTTATTTCTTACTAGAGGCCCTATGCATGGAATTTGTGCAAGAGTAGGCCCTTGCTGCCACAGTGGCTGCCTCTGCCCTTGCAGCACCAGCTTCATCTGGAAGGATGGCTGGATGGTCATTCACTGTTCGGCCATTCAGCCAACTTGCATATTATACTTTTACAATATTATTATAGATACCAGGTGTTTTGTGTTTTGTTTTGTTTTTTTTGCCACTAGTAAAATTGATATCTTAAGTTTAGTTAGAATACTATCTTTACATAAAATGCTTAGATTATGTAGTGCTTTTAAAGTTTTTTGACTAATTTTTTTGTAAGCATACAATAATTTGTTCTCAACAATAACATCAACTAATATTTCTTTATACTGAGAAGTGTTTTTTTATTAACCTGATAACTTTCTTCATTGGAAAGTTTTCTAAGTATACTACAGTATTTAAGGGAGAAACCTGTAGAGATATTTTTAAAGAGTAGTATTTAATGGAAGCAAGCCTCAGGTAAGCATGTTATCTGCCATAGTCAGAACTGGTGTATTTCTATCACATGGGTATGCTTTCTCAGAATATTACAACACTGTCTTCAATATTTTCTGCTTCCCTAAAGCCTTTTTCCTGGCACATGTTCTACAAATGTTTGTTTAGTCAAGAGTGAAAGAATGGGAACAATATAAAACATATATTGTTAGATTCTATTTTAGCTGCCTTTAGCATTTAAACCATTAATAAAGATTATTGTAAAATGCATGGTTATTTGAGGAATTGTGGATCTTAAAAAGTCTTAAAGATTATCTACTTCAATATTATGTCCAATGAGTTAAAATAAAATACAGCCAACATGCGTGGTCACTGCTTTACTTCACTTTTCACTCCTCTCAAATGAAGAATGAGAGAGGTGTGCCAAAAGGGAGCAGCAGGTGATAAATAAGAAAATGGGAGGATTGGATATAAGAAGGAAATGAAACAGAGGTAAAAAAGAAAAAATGAGAGGGAGAGAGGTAGGGAGAAGGGAGACTTACTGAATGGGGCCACTTCTCTGCACCAGTGCTAGCTCATTGACAACCCAGAGTCCTCTCAGCCCATCTCCTACAGCCACTCCCTCAATGATCATCCCAACTTCAGTCTCATTCCTTTTTTCTCTGACCTCCACAGCAGCTCGGGTGATTGATGTCAATATAAGGTACCCACTCCCCCTTTCCAACATCTCCCCACTCAGCTGCTTACATCGATCCACTGACTCCGAGCATCTTGTCACTTCTTCCTGTTCCAACTTGATCTTCTCCCTTCTCCCCTCATGCTCTTCACTCCACTTCGGTCATTGCAGCCTTCTTTCTGTGCTTGGAGCGCCTCGGGCTCATTCTAAGCTTTGGGACTTTACAAATTCTATTCTTGTTCTTTGGAAAGATCATTCCCCATCTTTCTATTCAGGTTTCATCTTGGATGGCCCAGATCTTCACTGATCATCTACCTCTAAGCTAAAGTGATAGGGGGCAAGGTGTTCAGGGAAATAGTGTACTTACTTGTGTATCTGTGTACACATGTCTGGCTGTATGTCTTCCTTACTAGAATTTTCCTTGAGTAGAGGATTCCTTTTTGTTTATTTTCAGTGCAGTGTCTAATACATTGTAAGTGCTCAATATAAATAATACGTTATCTGACCGTGATTGTACTAGTAAAGTACTTGTTGAAAAATAAATCAAAATAGTGAACATAACAAAAAAAGGTTCTAAAATATATGGTCTTCTCCATTTTGTATATCTTAACTAACTAAATCTGTCCATTATTTATCCACGTTACTCTATGTGCAGATATATAATGCTAAAACATTGGGAAAACTATGCTTATGTAGGGGAACTATTTCTGAATTGTTACACTGTGTGTTTCATAGGAGTGCAGACAGTATCTATGGGTTAAATTCAGTGACATTTAAAAAAAAAGTATTTTATTTTATTTAAATATATTTTATTGATATTTAAAAGAGAGGAAGGGAGAGGGATAGAGAGTTCGAAACATTGATGAGAAAGAAATATCAGTCAGCTGCCTCTTGCACACTCCCACTGGGGATGTGTCCACAACCAAGGTACATGCCCCAGACCAGAATCGAACCTGGGATCCCTGAGTCCGCAGGCCGACGCTCTATCCACTGAGCCAAACTGGTTAGGGCTCAATGACATTTTTATGAATTCCCAATTGATGGAGTCTAAACTAATGATGCTTTGTTGTATAATTTGATAAAACTTTTATTTTGCTGAAAAGCATGACAGTAAAAAAAAACTATAGGATTTTTAAAAACATCTAAATATACATAAAAATTTAAAACAACTCTCCTAAAAGAAAATACATTTGTATAGGTTTACTACCTCTTGAAGACTTGGGTTATAGATTTACTAGTAGTTCCTTGTGCATTCACTGATAATATGACCAGAGGCACTTAGAAGGGGGCCAAATACATTTAAGAAAATTGTTACGTTTATTAAAATGAGATCAATTTTTTTATCCTCTGGCCTTGGAAAGGCAGTTATTTCCGCTGGGAAAAGACACCAGCAGCCATGGAAAGACACATTTTAACCCTAAATAGCTGTGAAAATGGTACTCATGTTAACAGCTCTTTAGTTTGAAATAGTTTCCCTGTTGTTCTCCGTCCTTTCGTCCAGTTTATTGCTATTTACCTAGTACCCTCTTTGCAGGGGTGGCGCTTTCAAAGGAAATAGTAAAAGTGAAGGCAATTTTACAGCATAAAATTGCCCTAAAACTAGACTCCCTGTTAGATTGCTTGTCATTGTGTGTTTTCTGGGTGGAACTGACTGCATTTTGAGTTTACTGCTTCTGCCTGTCCTGGGGCACAGAACTCTGGGTAGCAGCCAAAGCAGTTGGGAACAGTGGCAGACATTTGTTCATTCGTTCAGTTGATGGTAAGTTATTGCACTCCTTCTAGCTCACAGCTCTGCTGGTCAGAGGGCTGCTCAGAAAAAAGTTAAAGGGGCCTTGTCTCTAACTTAGGGAGAAACGTTCTCAGTTCTCAAGGAGTACTAGTAGGTACTAGTACAAGCGGCCAATAGCAAACATGCAACAGAATGGCATTTTCAAAACACTTTTGTTTGGAAGAGGAGGAAGTTAAACAAATTTATGGTGATTATTTTCTGATACAAATGTTAGGACACAGACCCCGTTTTTTTTTTGTTTTTGTTTTTATTTTTTTTCCTGATTTCTTGATTGATTTATACTAAAATCATTGAATTTCAGTGTCCATTTAACTGTTTACTCTTCAAGAAAATAATAAATGAAACAAAATCTGGACTGTTAAAAAAATATAGCATTTACATGGTTAGAAGACTCACTCTCATTTTTTTTTATTTTCTGCCAAAACCTTCTTGGAAAATGATTTGATATTTACAGCCTTCATTTAATTTTAATTTGATATAATTAATTCAATTTTGATAAACAGGACAGCACATTGCTCTGATTTTTTTTTTTCCTTTGAAATGGGAGATTATTTTTCTCTTCACAAAGAAACAGCCTGTTTTGATGTGGACCACTTCTGAGGTGGCTCTGGACAGCTCTGAGCCCCTCACTCTGGGCTTATCTACACCTGCCCATGGCTCCCACCTGTGCTTTCTCCTGGCCCCCAGTACAGCCTCCAAGGAATGGCTGGGAAGAGACTATCTGGGTGAAACTCACATCCCTTCCAGTGGGTATTTGTAACCCAAAGGAAACCTTAGTAAGTAGATATCCAGCTGAAGGGTCTTTATATTGTATTCCATGGAAATCTTAGTAAGTAGATATTCAGCTGAAGGGTCTTCATATTGTATTCCAAGATATTAGTGGTAGAAACATATTTTGCACCCACACAGCTGTTTCTTTTATTAAATATATTTTATTAATTTTTTTACAGAGAGGAAGGGAGAAGGATAGAGAGTTAGAAATATCTATGAGAGAGAAACATCGATCAGCTGCCTCCTGCACACCCCCTACTGAGAATGTGCCCATAACCAAGGTATATGCCCTTGACCGGAATTGAATCTGGGACCCTTTAGTCTGCAGGTTGACACACTATCCACTGAGCCAAACTGGTCAGGGCCCCCACAGCTATTTTTATCTAATTTCTTTACTTTCAACATCCCCTTCTTCTCTCTCCTTCTCCCCCTCTTTCCCTTCCAACTGTACACAAACATATTTTTTGGAACGTGATGAAAGCACATTTCAGATTTCTTATTGAAATGACCTAGCAATTATTTGACCTGACATGATTTGAGGACCTCCATAAAGTTTTCATCCAAAGTTTAATGCACCAAAGAATGTTTCTCAAATGGCACAACAGAATTGATATTAGGCTCCATTTAAATATTGATCTGTCTTCCATGAGTGATTGAAGGGACCTATACTATGAAATATCGCCTTTCAGGGCACTATCTACATAACTGACTTATTGGTTGACTCATTCAATACATTTTCTTTTGTGCCAGACACTATTTCAGGCATGCGGAGTACATCACTCAGCACAACAGAGACCCCTGCCTTGAGGAGTTTACATTCTGATGGGGAGAAGCATTTTATATAATAAACATAACATATGAACAAAGTGATCAGTGTTTTGAAGAAAACAAGTATAGCAGGGTAAAGGAAAATCCTGAGTATGGGTCGGAGATAGGGTCAGATTGCAGGATTCAATGAGGTGGACTTGGTGAGTCTCATTGAGAAGCTGAGATTTGAGCAGACTGGCAGGAGGTGCGGAAGTTGGCATCTATTTGGGGGAAGAGCATTTCAGGAAGCTAGACCATGTCTGGGTGTTCAGGAACTGAAAGGAGGCTGTGTGGCTCGAGCAGAGGGTGTGATGGCATGATGTGGAAGGGATACCAGGTGGCCAGAGCGTGTGGGCTCTGCTGGACTTTTTTAAGGACTTGGGCTCTTGTGTGGTACAAAAACAGCAAGCTACTATAGGGTTTTGCGTGGAGAATGATGTTCAGACTTAGTGTTCAGACAGAAAACCCTGGCTGCTGTGGATTTGAAATAGACTTTGAATGAAAATAGACTTGGGAGTGGAGGCAAGACTAGAAGCAGAGACACAAGTTAGGAGACTACTGTGTGAGGTTGGATTCTCGGCATATTTTAGAGGTAGGGTCAGTAGAATTTCCCAATGGATGGGACATGGGTGTGTGATGAAGTGCAGCCAACATAGGCTAGGGTTTTTGTCCAAGGGAGAAATAATAATCCAGGAGTCTAAGTCTAGGTGTAAGTATAAACAGCCAAAAAGAGCACAAGGTTTTAAAAACTTCAGCAGTGGAGGAAGGTGACAAGACAAATATCCCTGTCTCCAACTGCTGTGAGTTGCCTCTTCTTGACTGGATTTCAGGATCTGAGTCTTCAATGCCTGTGTGCTCATCATTCCTTCTGCCGGAAACTCTCTTCTCCAACATCTCTGCGCAGTTGGCCTATTTCAGATCTAAGTCCGCAGAGAGCTCTTCCCAGACCTCGATCCGTAATGTAGCTGTTCTTCCCCAAACCTCTCTAGACTAGGACTCTGTTTTGATGTCTTTATTGCACATGTCGCCTTCACAAAATATCCTGTTTCCTTTCCTGGTCCATCTTCCCCACTGGAATATGAACTCTGTCAGTGCATAGACCTCGCTTGCTGCCATGTCCCCAGTATCTAGAACTGTATCTAGCACACAGCAGGCAGTCACTATTGAGTGAAAAAGTCTTGATATCAAAGTAAAACAAGTTATGTGTTAGAAAAATTAAGACATGAAAATAAATAACCTAAGTAATTTGAGAGGTTCATCATAAGTCACTCAATGTATGATGCATTGACAAATGAATTAAGAACAAGGAAAACGAAAAAAAAAAAAAAAAAAAAAACACCACAAAGTGAGAAGAATTGAAGATTGTAGGATTATTGAACTTCAGAGTTAAAGGGATCAGCCCAACAGCATACTCAGGTAGACATCTTGGCAGAATCTCATTGCTTTTTCTCTGAACACCTCTGAACATTGCTCTTTCTCTGAACAACATGACATACATTATCATATTTTTCAGTCTTTGGATATTTCATCTATTAGAAAGCTATTTTTCATACCATGTGTAAGAAGCTTTGGACTGGGCAGAGTGTATTGAGTATTTGGCCAGGGGAATTGTGGGTAGAGACCCAGGGCTAATGAAGTTGAGGACAGTGAATAACCATGAACATGGAAGAAGTTGGACAGCAAATAGCTACCTCATATTTCTTTTAAGCAGACACAGGGAGAAGGGTTGGAGAAGAGTAGTATTAGTTTCACATATAATAGACTGGAGCGGTACCTGACTTATTCTCTGTCAATAAAGCTGTCTGAGTTAAATATCCAGGCAAAATGAAAATGCTGATCCCAGCAAGATTTTTTTTTTTTAAGTATCAAATTATAGTGAGAAATGTAATCACTTATACTTCTGGGGTTAATATAAATTTGAAGTAGGTGACTAATCTTTGCTTGCCTGAGGAAGGAAGAGAAACACTTTTAGTTGGAACAGTAATAATTTTGGAAATATAATTCTGAAGTAATTTTCTTTGTAATGTGCAAAGCCTCTGGGTGGTGGGATGAATTTGGGATTAATGCAATTGGTGTCTTTAGAGTTTGGGGTTGAATGAAAAGACTGCCTCCGGATTTGAAGTCCATTGGACTCTCTTGGGCCCACGGGGACTGCCTCTTAGCCACAGAAAAACCTTCATCTTTCAACCCTAGATAGGTTAGTCTCCAAATGCTTGTTCTCTTTTACACTCTTCCAAATGCTGTAATTTATCTTGGAATGGACCATCACCAGATTTTATTTTCTTTCCTGAAACCAGACAGCGCTTTGTCTAATCCAAACCACTCAGAAGTTTGACAAACCTTAGACAGTTGCAGCTACCAATGATAAACCTTTTATATACAGCACTCAGAGTCCGAATGGGTGGTTTTAAGGATGGGTGTTTGCCCTCAGAAACACCACTTTACAAACCAAGGGGGAATGCGAGGGTTTAATATTTTGATCAGAGAATTTTAGAACTATCAGAGGAAAAGGTTGAGTTACTTTGTATGATCGAATGTATTTCTCGAGTAAATTGAAGTGAAATCAAGTGCAGGATATTTGTCTAAGGGAAATATCAAGCTATTGTAAATGTAAATATCCTTTCAGAATATCTAAATGGGGAAAGAACAAGAGAGAACTTAGAATTTATCTATGTAAGAAGCTGAACATAGTGATGATTAGAAGATCCAAGATGGGAATAACTATGATAACCCAGCAATGAAACAAGATCTTTTGAATATATTTTACTGATTCCCAGTGTTAGGTCAAGTTCACTACCTTCTGGGCTTTATTCTTTCATTTACCAAATGAGTAGGGATTGAGGACAGATTGGGTGAGGAAATTTCTAAGGTGCACTCCAGTTCTAAAATTGGAATCATTTAGAAGATGGGAATTTAGTGGAATTCTTACGATTATTTCTTACATTTGTTTACTTGCAAGAAGTGCTGTAGATTTTTATATGTAGGTTCAAATAAAAGTGAGATACATGGAGAGAAATTGTTTCTGCTCTGAAAATATGCACAAGATTTACCCAAAGAACACCTTGAGAACGTGGTTGGATTCTCACATTTGTATGGTTTGTTTAACTTTGCTTTTCTAATGTGCAGCTGCCCATAGGTTTCCCCTGGTGGAAAGAGACATAAAATAACTTCGGGGGAAATTGAAATCACTGCCTGTATAGCTGTCTTGGCTTTGGCTTTTCAGATCCTGACTGTGGGAGCAACCTGGCCTTTCCTCCTTTTGCTCCTCAGTGTTTCCCTTTTCTTCCTTCTTGTGATTCCCCACTCCCCCTGTTTACAACAGGATTATTCCTGGCTTCCAGCCCTTGTCCATCTTGTGGCTCATCTTCCATCTCTCTGGCTATCAAACTGCTTTCCATCCATTAAGCTCAGGTTTCTCCTTCTAAGAACTATGACCATATTGCTCTCTTTCTGTACTTCTGGGTCACATGCTTTAGCACCGAATTTCCTCTCACCTTATTGTTTTATTTGTTGCCTTCTCTCCCCCCAACTGGTAATATACTTCTCTAATACACTGCACATCGATGTAGAGTATAGCTCAGTATTTGGCTGTTTTTTAGGGGGGGGGAGGGGGGGTTGATGCTCATTCTCAGAGTTCTGAAAGCCAAAATGGCATTTTGAAATCTCAATGTTACTAGCTATGAGCCACTGGTACAAAGCATAAGGATCAATTCCAATGATAGGATATCCTAACACAGCTGTGTGTGCGAGTGAGTGTACTTTATAAGTGAAAGAACTCCAGTCTTTGTCAGACACTTTTCTCAGGTCAGTGCACAAGTGGGCTCCACCTCCCCGGGTGCAATGGAAGACCAGCTGTTTTACAGTTGGCACCACTTTCTCTGGAAGTCCCCTGTGGAAGGAAGAAAAAGGAGGCTGCAGGGGGAAGGCGCTGCGGCAGACATGGCCAAAGATGTCCCTCTGGGTCAGAAGGGGCTCCTTTCTCAAACACTAGATTTCAGGTTTTTTAAATGATGATCACCCAGGATGAGGATGGGGATTATGATGTGAATATTTTGAAAGTATGGAGCTTTTTACGTTGCAAATGTTCACATATTTTCTACCCCATTATTCCTTATGTACTAATAGTTAGGCTTAGCTAGTTTATGGTGCAATAACAAATAAACCTTGAAACTCAAAGGGATTAACAAAATAAGTATGTTTTTCTCTCACTTCCCAAAGGATTGGATGGTTTTCCCTGTGTCTCTTCATAAAGGGATTGGGGACTCAGTGATGACCTTCCAGTATATTTTAGAAAAAATGTTTGTCTATTCCAATCCCATTTAATGATTATATAATCAGTTTCCTGATGAATAAAACAACTAACAGCATGAGTTCTCTTATTTATGCATGCAGATAAGCTATTCTTCCTGTTTCCCTCCCTCCCCCAGAAGTTTTCTCATTTGTTTTATCCCTTCATTGTGAAGTAATAATTGCCCCAGAGAATTAGGGCTGAGCCTGGAACAGCAGGGCCTTCTGGATCACAGCATATGGGCGTGGAAGCCTTAAGTGGAATTTGTGCTGTGAGGAACCTAAGACTTGCAATAGCTGGTCATCTTTTCATCCCAACTCTAGAACAGTAGTACCTGAGAGAAAAATCAGTGCCACTGTAAATATTTGTTGCATGAATTTGTTGAATGAACGAATTCACAACACCCTTAGGTTTGTCTTTATGATAAAGCTATTTTTTTCTATTATTTTACATGTATAAAATATTCCCTAGCTTTTCCTATATTTGCAGTTGAGTGCTTTGAAACAAAGCTTTGTACTTCGCCTACTGTAATTTGACATTAGAAATTGGAGAAAGGAATATTTTCCAAATTTAGGAATTTACTTCCCCCATTTTTTTGTACTGATGTAATTTTTGAAATATAAGTAGAAACTTAATGAAAGCTTCACATCACATATGTAAACTGCAAAGATTTTAAAAAAGAGAAATAGATGAAAGAGACTGAATTAAAATCCATTTAGTGGCATTTTGCAAATATCACCTGAAGCACTCTGTATAGTCATTTCAGCCAGTTTTAAGTATTCCAGCCCCAGGCATAGTATAGTAGAGGGACAATAAAGGTAAGATATAAATTGTGGACAAATGAGAAAAGAAATGTGTTTGATCGTGGCTTAAATAGAATGTTTTTGGACAACTTTGCACTTGGATGGCCCTTCTTAAGTGGCTGTCTAGAGTGGAAACTGGGGCTTGCAGAACTGTAAATCAGGCAATCTACATTCACATCTTCATGATCTACAAATTACTTATTCATTTGCTAGAGTAAAGCAGATTCATGAAATCAATACGTTTGTTATTCATTTATGCCATATACTTTTTTTTTCCATTTGGAAGAATCTATAAAGCAAACTCTTAACATTTCATTGAATTAAAAAAAAATGAGAGCATGTTTCCAGCAAATGTCTTTAGTTTCCTTCCTCTTGTATTTCCATGTTATGTGAGGATCGCTCAAGGCTATGTTCTCCATTGGTGTGAGGTCAGTGGGTGGTCATGTTCATGTCAGGATAACGACTTTCTGCAAATATTTGTGAAAACAGGCTTGTGTAAAGGCGTTAGGGATGAGCTTAGGTGCTACACTTGTGAATTAAAGACTGGAAGTTCTTATGTATTTTAAGAAAATAAAATGTTAATTTGGAGGTCACAAATAAGATTTGGAGGTCATATAATCTATTTCCATGTAAAAATTAAAGAGTTTCCATGATGAATTTCAGATCAAGATATTAATTTGCGTCAATATTCATCCTACATTGAGACTGTTAGGGGCTCCAAACACTTGCCTCTTATATGCACTGAGGAAGATCTGCTGCTTTAATGCCAACTCTGCAAATATGCTCTGGATTCTGTGTTGTGTACATTTACCTGAAATGTTTATGGCAGCTATGTTCTCTGTGATGTGCTTGAATACTTTCACTTTTATGAAACTATTACTGTCAGATTGTTCCTCAAAATGAAATCCCTTTCTTTCCTGATGTAAAGCTGTGAACTTTTGAGTTTCAATAGGGAACAGGAAAAGCATGATGCTGACTGTGAGCTCAGCACACACCTGAGTTTGTGATGAAATTAAAACGAGAACTAATTTCAAGTCTGCCCCTGGTGAACCTGGAGATTTGGGGGAAACTTGGGTCTCTGTCACACAGCCAAAATGACAGTCAAAATTCAGCCCAACTCTCATTACTTAGCCCTTTCATAGCCATTCTCTGAATACTGTCTTAATACCTGTAGATCTGTGACAAGAACAAAATGTCCGTCTTAACATCTGAAATATTTATTGGTGTAATGAAGGGAACTGAATATTTGAAATATTATTTTCTATTTTTTTAATATGACCTTGTAATTTATTTTGGTTATAATTAACATTACAAAAGTCTTATGCGTGGTGCAGCTCATTGAAATCAAATGCGTGGTGCAGCACAGAATAAGTCAAAGAGAAGAAACAGCTGTCTTCAAGATGTCTAATGTTCTGAGGACTACACAGTGCCGCAAAAGCCTGCATTTCTTTTCCCTGGGGAATGGAAAGTGTGCTTTGTCAGAGGTTTACTGCCTGCCATATATTTTCCTTGTAAAACTATTTCCATGAGCCAAATTCCTGGTGAAATGATCTTGGTCCTTTGAGGGTGTGGTTCTTGGGAAATGTTCTGTGGGGAGTTGAGCGAATCTGATTCTAGGTTGCTTCCCTTTACAGACATGTAGACAGCAACGTATTTTAATATTTCATAAAAGCGAACTTTTAAAAATCTCACCACCTATGTAAACTTCTCGAATTCTCCTTAACATTGTCCAATGGTTCAAACTGCGTGTAGTTTCAATAGCTTCTGTTATTGTTTTTTTCTGGGGAAGGAAACTTGTTTTTTTTCTTTTCTTTTTTTTAAATAACAGACTTAGTAATCACTACCTGATTTGAATAATTCAAGCCAGAAATAGCCTGACAGTGCACCGAACAAGACCTGTGTGTATAATGTGAGTTCTTTCTTTTCAATTTTAGAATCAACCTTGTCCTATGTTAGGCAGCTGGAGGCAAGAGTAAGACAGCTGGAGGAAGAGAATCGCATGCTGCCCCAGGTGGGTGACTTCAAGAAGTTCATAGCTAGTCAGTGTCATTTGAGTTGTAGCATTTTATTTGGAGTTTGAAGTTTCAATTACATTTTCTCCTTTAAATGATAGAAATCATTTTGTAAGTAGCCATTCATCAGTGTGGAGTGTGATTACTTTTCATAATGGCCATCATATTATGCAGGTTCCTAAACTGTGACAATAAAAGATGCAGATGTCTGAAATAAGAATGCAAAGTAATTTGGGAAGGAAGAAGGAAAGAAAAATGAAAGGAAATAGAAAGTACTTTGATAGCACTGCTCATACACATTATGCATGTCCTTGGTGAAGACAGAGAAGGGGCTTGTATTTAAATAAAAATTTTGCTAATTTGTGAGGCAGGGAAAGCTTAAGTAGATTGACGCTGTCATATTCTAATTAAATTAGCACGTTCTAAAGTTCTCTGTGATATAATTGAACCTTTCAGCACAACAAGGTGATGGCGGGAATTGACAGTTTTTACTTTGGGGTCTCATTTCTTTTCCCTGGTGAATGTAAAGTGTGCTTTGTTGGGGGTTTACTGCCTACCATATATTTTCCTTAAAAAACTATTTCCATGAGCCAAATTCCTGGTGAAATGATCTTGGTTCTTTGAGGGGTTGGTTCTTGGGAAATGTTCTGTGAGGAGTTGAGTGAATCTGATTCTAGGTTGCTTCCCTTTATAGACATGTATACAGCAACGTATTTTAATATTTCATAAAAGTGAACTTTTAAGCATGTTCGTTATTGTTCTCTCCACATTTTGGTGATTATTTCTATCTCATAAGTGACTAAGGGAAAAATTAAAACCCAAATAGCTAGCAATCGTAGTTTAAATGGAAATACGAAGACCGGGTACAGTGCAGGAGGAGATATAGAAACATTCATACAAATATGCTTTGGGAAGACATTTTAGGTCTTTTCAAACCCTGTTTTGTGTTTTTAAATGACTTTTGGTCAGTAATGATGATTTGGACTATCAGGTTCTGCATGTGAGAATGCCTTTCTCTTCTTCCACTGGCCAACCATCTGGCTGGAAATCATGAACTTAAGTTATCTCCCTTCTCAAACTACACATGTGTTAAACCCAGGATGAGAGAAAGGGTCATTTGTACCAGGAAAATAAAGTAAATGCACAGTTTTTTTTTCTCTTTGCTCTTCTATACTTTTCATTTTCCAATTTTCTTTGCCATTTGCCTTTTTTTAAATTAGATTCACTATATGACTGCTAGGGCCCTGTTCCAAAAGTGAAAAAATATAATTAGTTGATTACAAACACTATCTATGGTTATACCATCTCAGAGGCAACTGCAGATGTAAATGAAAAGAGAGAGAGAGAGATGTTTGTTAGTTTTCCTGTGAGTGGAAATGCTAGCTAGCATCAACATCAAAATGCTAACGTGTGTTATCGAAAAAGAGGGACTACAAATGTGAAAATGATTACAGGGTTGATTTCTAAAAATCTGCAAATGTGAGTGTTAGATGTCTTGAAGGGAAATCAGAAGCCTTCATCTATACTTGATTTGTGTGTATATTAAATACATAGTGCTCACACAATTAAGAGTACTTTCAAGGTATAAAGTGTTCAAGCAAATGTTCTTAAAATTCTCTATTTTTTATCAAAGAAGATTGTTTTGTTTTGTTTTCTCCACAAAAAGTGGCTAGGAAAGATCATGTTTTATTGAGTCTGAGGTGTTACTGATGTGAGATGCCCCAGTATCATACATACCATAAAGAGGGGGGGAAATGTCAATAATTATTTCTAGTCAGATTCTTGCTAATATCAGCGATGGTAACATGGAAAATTATATAGAATTAAACAGCTGTGTATGTGCCCACATTACTTTAATGCAAAGAATAATCCATTGTTTTAAATAATACGCAAAGAAAACAATAGCTCTCTCTCAGTTCAAAAGCAATATTTCCATTAAATTTCTGTACTTGTTAGTGATGTTTTCATTTACAGCTAAAATACATACAATAGAATCACTAGTTACCATTACTTGGTAGAAACACAACTGAAATGAGCATAGACAGTGAGAGTCATGAAAGGGAATCCTTGTGGAAGACCGGGACTTGGGCTGGAAAACACACAGGCTATGCAATTTGAGATGTCATTGGGACTGTTACAAATAATTATGTGATTTCCCCGCAGAAATGATTTCTGATTGCATGATGTTAGCTGATTTGCAAGGTCAATTCAATGCAACAAGCTAACATCACTGCATAAAATAGTCTCAGTATCTGAAAACTTGATTTTCAGTTTAAGAGCTTTCTTACTGTGCAGTTAATTAGAAGGAATTCTTTTTTGTTCCCAAGTTTTTTTAAAAAAGATATGAACACTTATCTTTGGATAAATAGGAATAAGAATATAGTTAGCAATTGATATTCCAAGTATATCAAATATCTTTTGTGGCTGGGTCCAGCTTCTTTGCTGATGATTTAGTGTTTAGAATAATTATGTAAAGCATTTTCCCGGAGGATGAAATCTCCATGGCTCATTTTTATTCCTTATATAAAATTGCATATAATGAAAAGAAAGTCTCAACCTTTCCTTAGCTATGCATATTTTAAAATAAGCAAAGTGAGTGTCATAAATGCTGTGGATTTCTCTCTGGTTAGATGCAAAGGCTTCCATTTTTTAATTTATACATGACAAGGTTCCACCCAGCTCTTAAATTTTGTAGGCCTGAGTGTAAATAAAGTTTGGGTCCAGTCTTATACCCATGCAAAGTTATCAAATCCTAGAATGAAGGGTTTATATGCAAGGACAGAGAGAAAACCGTAGTGAAGACTAAGTTGGTTCTACCCAGTGGTACAAAGGAGCCCACAGGAAGTGTAGATAGAATATTAATATGTTCTATGCCAGGCCAAGTATGTAGTTTGCCCAGGGAGCACAGAGCTCTTGGCTCTGCCGTGGTTTAAGGTACAGACAATTAAGCTGTACCTTAAATCTAATTTGTGAACACAGTTACCAAAGGTGTCCTAAAATAAGAAGTCTCATTATTTTCAGAAAATGCAGTGGTATTTGATAGGTATTATTTGAGAAGGAAATGCCTTTTTTTTTTTAACTTTTTATTTTGATAGGAAAACAATATGAGATCTACCCTCTTAAGGATCTTTACATGTACAATACAGTATTGTCTATTGGTAGGAGTTTGTCATTAGATCTTGAGAACTTATTCAGCTTCCATAACTGAAACTGTATACATGTTGACTATCAACTCCCCTTTCCTCCCAATCCCTGACAACCACCATTCTTTCTTTCAATGAATTTGTCTATTTTAGATATCTCATATAAATGGAATCATGTGGAATTTGTCATTTTGTGACAGCTTATTTCACTTGGCATATTACCATGTGATCCAGATATCTTACTTCTGGATATTTATCCTAAAGAATTGCAATTAGAATCTCAAAAAGATATCTGTATTTCCATGTTCACTGCAGTACTATTTACAACAACCAAGATGTGGAAGCAACCTAACTGTCCATCAGAAAATATGGTGTATACATACAATGGGATAGGAATTTGCCTTTAAAAAGCAGGAAATCCTGCAATATGTGACAACATGAATGATCCCTGAATGTGCTTCCTGAAAGTTGGTGCAAATGATCACTAACAATCACTGGAACTTAGATATTTCTTAAACACACAAACATTTTTTAAAATTACACTTAAAAACATTTCAAAGAATTGCATCTAACCTCTCCAATACTAAAATTGCTCAGACTGGCCTGTGAACTCCATTCTGTGTATATTTAATGTGAGATGAACCATAAATGAAGTTAGTGTGTTAAATATAGCTGCTTTATATTAAGTTTGACTAACTTTTAAATCAAGTGAGGTAGAATCAAGCACAGTAAAATAAGTAGGAATTTATGAAACAAAAGACCCAATATGGTATAAAATTATTGCAAGGGATTTTATATCAAATTTAAAAATATATTTTTATTGATTTTTTAATATATTTAAAATATATTTAAATGAGAGAGAATCATTGATTGGCTGCATCCTGCATGCCCCTTACTGAGGATTGAGCTGGCAATCCAAGCATGTGCCCTGACTAGGAATCGAATCATGACCTCCTGGTTCATAGGTCGGTGCTCAGTTACTGAGCCTCATTGGCTGGTCAGAATTTTATATCAAGTTTAAACAGAACATACCTATTACCTGTATACTTTTACATATAAACACAAACTTTCTGTGGATAAAGATCTTCAGAGTTGGATAAAGCCTTACATATTACATAAGGCAATCCTCTCTTTCAGTAAAGGCATAGAAGGTTCAGAGGGGAGGAGACAGCTGATTAAGGGCCGACTAAGGCCAAGACGTAGGGCCCGTTCAGTGTCCTCTCCAGCATATACATAGTGCCTCTTTTAGTCACTTTATAACATAAAATTCAATGTATTAAGTTATTAAATCTGTTTTTTATCTTACTGTCAAATTCTTTTTTCACCATGTCTTAAAAATTAACATGGTATCTACTTAGCCATCTAAGATTTCTTAAACATTTATTCTGTTTCTGCTTTAAGGGAAATACTCAGTATTTCTTAAATTTGTGAAAATTCATTGTAGTCTTCGCTCTGACACATTTTTTAAATGCTTTAGAATCAGTTTGGTTGTACAAACACATATACTCAAATTTGCATGAAAAATTCATACTCTATAGGATGGAGTCAGAGGGGGCAGGGGGTAGGCGGGTAGGGGCACAGATAGTTACAGTTACAGTAGTAGTTTTCAAGGTATATACCCATAAAGTTTGATATTTTAGCCCAAATTCAGACACATTGCTTAGATCTCTCTGCTCATTCCATTGTCCTTTCCTTGGTGTCAAGAGGATTTTTAATTCAGTCCTACCGTATTTTCCGGCGTATAAGACGACCCCTAATTTTACAGTTAAAACATAGGTTTAGGCCTATATTCGCTGTATAAGACTACCCCCCACTTCCGAGGCAACACCAGTTCTTTTTTTAATAGACCGCCTCTCTGACTCTGGCCAATCTCAGCAGGCTTTTTACTAGAACACAGTGTAGCTTTGGGTACAGACATGTATAATTTGCATGCATAAAAAGCCTGCTCAGATTGGCCAGAGTCAGAGAGGCGGTCTATTAAAAAAAGAACTGGTGTTGCCTCGGAAGTGGGGGGTAGTCTTATACAGCGAATATAGGCCTAAACCTATGTTTTAACTGTAAAATTAGGGGGTCATCTTATACGCCGGAAAATACGGTAGTCAGTATGATTATGTGCGGAATCTGCAATGAAATCTCTTAGCTAGGAAATAGCTTAATGTGGATGATACAGAAGACCATTCTGATGATTTCATTATAGATAATACTGTGTATTGAAGACGCTAGTCACTACTCAGACATAACAGTGAGGTAAAAACCATTTTACCTATTTAACAAAACTATTATCACCTCTTCTGGGTTGAGCTTCGATTTTGTATCATTGTAGGGCTCGAGTTGAGACGTGAAACAACAAATTTGCTGAGATGCCAAAGTCAATTAAGCACATTTGTTAAAAGTCCCCTCGGGAAATCTGTTCCCTTCATCCAGTGTTCTGGCACCAGCATCTGTTTGGAAAGCACTCTTACCTCCTCCGTGCCCCAGAGGCCCTCTCCGAACCAAACTACCTTCCTCTGGAGACCAGCATCTTAGAGAGGCTCCCAGGAGCAGTAAATGTGCCCGCCTGCCTGGTGGCCTGTGCCTGCCCCAGGGCTGGGGCTCAGCAAGTGGGTCTGAGAGCCATGGCAACTGGGAAAGCACCATTGAAGGGGCCCCTTTCAGCAAGTGGTTCTAGTTCTGTTGTGCTGGCACGCAAATAATCTAATTTTAGGAATGGGAATGAAAAATCTCCCCCTCCTGTGATTTGGTGACAGTGTGGCCTCACACTGCAATCTTTCAGTGCATGGGGGAGAGGCAGTGCCATTCCAGAGCAGTTTCTGAACAAAGGGAAAGAACCTATTACTGTTGCCAGAAGTGCTGGGGGAAGGGGCACAGGAGCTAAAGAAACTGAGTAGTTCACTTCCATGGCAACCACCCCAGATCCCTGGTCCAGTCTCTGAAAAGCTCCCTCTGTCCTGTGCTTATGCAGACGGTGGTGCTCAGGGCGGAGAGGGGCGGATTCTCTCAGACACATGGATTTCCAGGTGCTTTTTTCCTTGTTTGCTGTGGAGACAACTTACTATGGTTGTTTCCCTTTCTCCTTTTCACGTTTTTCTGACTTTGTTTTGCAAGTCATTTTTGTCTTCTGGGACCATAAATGCAGTACCTGGCTCATATAGGGCTTGAATTGCTCTAAAAAAAAGTACCATAGGGTAATGCTTCTCAGGACAATTAAAGCAAGTGGTGGTGTTCTTTGTTATTTTCATGGAAATTACCTTTCTGGCCCTCTTCTGAGGGCCAAAAATATATGTGCTAAAATATATATATTTATTTTTCATGGATAGGAATTCCTTGTTGCAAAACCTGAGTAAAATCTGGATGTTACTGATAAGAAAAAAGAAAAAAAAAGTTAAAACCATTAAGGATTGGTTGCTGCTAGAATCACATTGGGGGAAAATTGACTCCACCGGAGGAATCGTGCATGTGGATTATCACTTTCTCTAAATCTCCACGATTTATATAATTAAGAAAGGAAAAAGGCTTTTAGGTATAGTTCTATAGAGTTTTCAGAGGATAGGTGGGAGTACCCCAGTGTTGTGGGTGTAGTGGAAAAAAAAAGAGGCAAATAGATTTGGAAAATAAATTTATGGGGGGAAAAGTCATGCTGGAGAACATAAATAAATGGAGACTGGATTAAGGGAAAAGTTAAATTTTTCAGAGAAAATATCAGAGAGTAAAATTCATAGGGAAATGTAAGGCGACATGGAAGGCTCACATAACATCATCTGTGCTTCTCATGCTTGAGCGCTTGTGTTTGAGAATCTGATACGCGATAAATTTTCATTCTAGTGAGAGAAAATAGGTGAGCTGCAATGCATAGAAAATATAATTATGCCACTTATTAAACTTATATTAACTGGAATTATTGAATTTAAAAAGTGGTCAGCTATTATGGTTATTGGTATCAATAATGTTTAACAGTGCTGCCCTTTGTATATCTACACTGGCATGTTGGTAATTCTATCACTAGTGGTTGTTAAGTTGTTTTGTTTTTAAATTTATTTTTAGTAGCCATAAAAATAGCAGCATTCCTGTTACTTGTCCTTGGCAGAATTTGTCACACACAAAAAATGATGGGACTCTCTGAGCATCAAGTTTTGCTGTGTAGTTATCTCAAATAGAGTCACAGATGTATGATCGATCAGGCAAGCAGGCAGTGAGAGGTCAGGAGCCAGCAGTCCCTGATTGTGGGAGGGTGAAGACTGGGCTGAGGGGACTCCCTCACCCCCCGTATGGAAGAATTTTGAGATGGAACTAAGAGAAATTAATGGTGCCTTGTCAAAATGGTTTTCTATCCTTTTTGTTTTTATTTTTAACTAAATTAAAGTCAAAATTAAAAAAAAAAGATAAATACCGTATGTAACAGTCCCTTTTTAATTGGGTAAGGGATAGAAAGTAGAAAATCTTGGGTAGTGTTTGATTTCAGAATTAAACTAAAAGTAAATTCTATTGCACAGCCCATTTGATCTCTATTCTCTGCTGGAGATCACTACCTCTGTGGCTGATGTACCTAACTGGGCATTTAAACCATGCCGTTCTCTTCTTCTTTTGGCTCAGACCTTTCCTACAGTGGCATATAGGCATTTTTCATGTAAAAGCACTTCTTGTTTTTCTCTTGGCTGTAGCCTGAGCAAAGTGAAGGTGCTTCTAACACCTAAGAAACTAAAGTTGGTGCCTCTTGATAATTGGTAATTACCTATATCCTCTAAATATAAAGTAGACAAGTACTATAAATGTACTAGATAGGATCTGGCCTAAACGGACAGTCAGACATCCCTCTCACAATCCAGGACTTCTGGCTCCCAAGTGCTCGCCTGCCTTCCTTCCTGATTGCCCCTAACCACTGCTTCTGCCTGCCAGCCTGATCACCCCCTAACCACTCCCCTGCCAGCCTGAGTGATGCCTAACTGCTCCCCTGCCAGCCTGATTGCCCCTAACTGCCCTCCCTTGAAGGCCTGGTCATCCCTAACTGCCCTCCCCTGCAGGCATAGTCACCCCCAACTGCTCTTCCCTGAAGGCCTGGGTCCCATCCCAACTGCCCTTCCCTGCAGGCCCAGTTGCCTCTAAGTTTCCTCCTCTGCTGGCCTGATCACCCCTAACTACCCTCCCCTGCAGGCTTGATTGCCCCCAACTGCCCTTCCTTGCAGGCCTGGTCCCTCCCAACTGCCCTCACTTGCTGGCCATCTTGTGGTGGCCACCTTGTGTCTACATGGGGGCAGCCATCTTGCGTGTTGGAGTGATGGTCAATCTGCATATTGCTCTCTTATTAGATATGATTATAGGCAATATTTATATCGCCTAAATGTAAATATCTATAATAACAAAAGCATAATATGCTAATTAGACTGGACAGCTGAATAACCTTCCAGACATCCTTCTGGAAGCAGCAGCAGCAGCAGTGGGGGCTGAGACAGAAGCGATTAGGACCGATCAGGCAGGCAGGTAGAGGGGTTAGGGGTGATCAGGCAAGCAGGCAGTGAGAGGTCAGGAGCCAGCAGTCCCTGATTGTGAGAGGGTGAAGACTGGACTGAGGGGAATCCCTCACCCCCATGCATGAATTTCGTGCACTGGGCCTTCAGTATTATACATAAAAGATGTAATGTAGACAAATAACTATATTCTTGGAAAAATAAGGCAGTTTAAATAAATTTCTCAGAGATTTGAGATTTCATTAAATTATATTTAAAAGGCTATCCTTGTGTGAAAAATATAACTGCCATTTTAGAAAGTGGGGACATGGTCAGCAGTAACTTTGACTGCTGATAACCAGTGGTTAAAGGAGGCCCTGTGACATGCTGGGGCAGACACTGATGAAATCAGCAGCCTTGGGTGGTGGCGGATCAGCTGCCGGGCCAGGATGCCTCTGGCCTCTGTGTGGCCACTGTGCCTTGTAAAGGAGAGGGCTGTCCTAGGTGATGTGGCAGCTCTCAGTTCTGTAATCCATGACCCTATCTGGAGAAAGTCTGTGTTCATATGTGATGTCCAATAAATATTGGGATGCCCCTTTTTATTTTGATGTAAAATTTTTTAAAACTATACTTAATACCGTACTTGTTCTTTTATTTACAGCTGCTGATTTATGTCATTGTGAGTTATTCTACTTCTTTGGGTTCTGCTATTAATATCTCATCAGATAGCTATTACATTTATTTAAACCCCATACAGCTGGGGGTATATATCTTTGAGATTCATATCACATCAGATATGTGTATAGTGGAGCTACATACTAGTCCTAAGCTGTGTTAGCTTTTGTGTGTTTTGAGAGGTAATGTGCATTCTCTGAAGGTTTATTTTTATTCATTATATAAAATTATGTGTAATGAACCAAAAGGCCCTAGTTTTCCCTACCAATATATTATCCTATATAATAAAAGTCTAATATGCAAAGCAACTGAACAGCAGAACTACCAGTCACTGTGATGCACACTGACCACCAGGGGGCAGATGCTTAATGCAGGAGCTGCCCCTGGGTTGTCAGTGAATTCCTACAGGTGAAGCACAGCTCAGCCAGAAGCCCTGAGCCAGGCTCATGGCCAGCGAGCACAGCAGAGGTTGCAGGAGCCTCTTCTGCCTCCACAGCACTGCTAAGGATGTCCCACTGCTGCCTTAAGCCCACTCCCCATGCTAGTCAGACATCTCCTGAGGGATCCTGGACTGTGAGAGAGCACAGGCGAGGCTGAGAGACCCCCGAGGGCACAAATTTTATGCACCAGGCCTCTAGTCTAAGAATAAAACGAGTGTGGCAAGTCCTTATGGCTTTCTCTTTGGCCAGGTGCTTTATTGGTAAGTGTGGTTCTTTTCCAGCCTGAATATTCTGAGTCCAAGGATAAAAGAAAGCTCGGGGCCGTATCTTGTCCCCATGCAAAGTTACCAGGTCCCAGAATGAGGAAGAGAGAGAGGGACATGTGGAGGCTGAGTGGCTTCTCTCCAGTGGTAGAGAGGCGCCCACGTGGAATATTTCCATTGCCTGTGGCTCTTCGCTCTGCCATGGTCTCTGTGGTATCTTACGAGCATCCTGGACTTTATATCCAGCTCATAAACACAGTTTTCCAGAAGGCCCAACATTATGAAGTCTTATTACTTTTTGAAAAGGAAATGCCTTTTAAAAGTTAGTACAGATCACAGTTAAAGATCCCCTGAATTTAGGATATTTTCTTCTGAGTACATAAACTAATGTAAATAATTTTTTTAAATGACATATAAAATATTTCAAATGATTTCATGTAATGAATGGTGAATGATATTTCAGAGAGAGAAAAAGTTAAATTATGAGAGAATAACAGTATATAGGACATGTTAGAAAATTAAGTTATTTACCTCTATACTGAAAGAATGTATAGTCTTTATTTTAAAATGTAATATATTTTTCAGTAATTCCATTCAGAGATAAGCCAAAATAAATTACTGTGAGGAAAAAAAAAAAGACATGAGATAGCATGCATTAATTTCTACATTGACTAGACTGAGAATAACAAAAGAGTGCCTTCATATAAATCAAAGTCTTTACTTGTGATACACAGAAGGAATAATGTCCAGAAGAAGAAAATACTTTTTTCAAAGGATTTGAAAAAAATCAATTTTTTTTTGATTTATTGGATTCTTTCTGTAGACTAAAGCATCTGAAACAATAGCCAGTAAGAAGTGGGCTAGGCCTTGCTTTAGATGTTGTGGATGGCATAGAAAATGGAAGAGGAAGTGTAGGTGCCCTGTGAGACAGTGACCAGGGTTGCTTTTACAGTTTATATGGAGCTTTTATATAGTAACTTTCAGATTGCATGTTATTAAGCCTAAATAACCTGGTAGCCTGGTAACCTAAGAAGCTAGTTAAAGTAGGTATAGAGAAACAGTATGAAGAAAGAACATCTGAAATACAGGCTTTGCCTTAATTGTTTATAACTTAGGGGCCTTTGGTGGCGAGGTAATCCTTCTTAGTATGAGAAGATTTGCAGGGGAGGGGAATGTCTGGCTCTAGGGCTACGTAAGGCCCGGAAATTTGTCTAGTCTGATAGGAGGCTTGTCAGTAGCCAAGATGTGACAGCTGTTCTGACACCCGAGGCGGGGGTATCATAATGCCAACAGAGGGATTTTTAAATTTATTTAAACATTTTCATACGCTAGGAATTTAATATATACAACTATAGAAATTTTATTTTTAAATAAAGCAAAAAGTGCACACTCAAACAAATCTCAATTCCAGTGAATTTGTCCACAAATAACTGTGTGGGAAGGATGGGTCTTTATACTCTGGGTGCCAGGCTTCTGTTGAGTGCCAACGGTTAGCAGAAGCCACAGTTAGAATGTGGATGTCCTCTTCTGGCAGAGTTTTAGGCAAAGGGTGCTTTAGCAACTTTGCCTTTTGAATTTGGTTATTTTGTTTGGGACCAGCCTCACTTCCTTTCCATTCCCTGTTCCTACCCCACCCCCACTCCTACTCCATTATGTGGTTCCTTGACCTGCAACACACACACCCTTTTGTCATTGAGTTCTGTGATTGGTGAGATAGCGGGTGATGGCAGCGAGGTTCCTCGCCAACGTGGGAGGACTCTGCAGAGTCTAAGACGTGAGCCTCTAAATGGTCATTTGTGAAGAAGGTGGCTCCTGTGGCTGTCGGCATCCACTTTTTTTTTTTTTTTTTTTTTTTTTTGAGGAGGAGGGTTTTCTTGGTTAGTTTACTGTGTCTGGCACTTGAGAAGGAGCTAAAGATGGGCCTGAGAGCAGGTAAGGGCAGCTGCCACTCCAGTGTTTTCCACTTAAAGGAAGTGCCCTGCACAGGATCTTGATAGGAACAGAGTTCTTCAGAATCAGTCATGAGAATAGAATAAGACATTTCTCCATTCTGGGTGGTTTCTCAGGGCTATAAATTGATGCCATAGGAATTTTAATAAGTAGGATGTTAGGAGTAAATATGAATTTAATTGGTCTTTAAACCAGTAGAAAATGCTTGATGTTAGCAGACTGATCTCAATACCTTTTGCCTTATGAAATGACACATTTTATTTCAGATGTATCTTTTATGTCACTTTTGTTTGAGGACATCAATCCTACTTGTTTTAAGTGTTAAGAGTCTTAAATCTTTAGGATGCAAGGAGAGACACGTTAGGCCATGAAAAGGGTGGTGCCCAATTCTTTTATTTTACATGCTCTTTTTTCAAATGACGGGGTGGATGTTTGTTTTTGTCACAACCTGACTGCAACCTGGGTATCAGCGGAGGTCCTGGCTCTGGGCCCCTGGCCTCTGTGGGTATCACTGATTTGTAGGAGAGAGAATGTCTGCTAATGGGCAGAGGCGGGATTTGTGTCCAGCTTTTGTTATCACTGGTCTAGCGATTCTTTTTTTCTGAAACCTGTCATGTGGCGAGTGTGTTTCTGTAGAAGCAAGATAGCTATGAAAACAGCACCACCATCCAAAACAAACCTCCGGTGTGGTGTCTTTGAGTGCTGAATTTGGAATTAGCCAAGGAACTCGGTTTAGTTTCTAGTCCATCTGTGTTGCTATTCACGGGGAGACTTCATCACTCTAAAGATTTCCTCAGCATGGGAGGACTCCTCAGTCTTCAGGATGTTTCCAGCCCTTCAATAAATAACTTAGGGAAGAATATTTGCCTGATCACTATCTTTAAGCTGCTTGCCTCCTTCTCCAGAATCTTCCAGACCATTGCCGTCGGCAGTGACCTTCTCATCCTCTGTATAGGGGCTGGCACTTTTTTAATAAAAGGCCCGATAGTATTTTCAAACTTGTGAACCACATGATGCTGCAACTTTTCATGCCGGCAACTATAGCATGAGGAGAGCTAAAAGTAGCCACAGAGAATATCTCCATGAATATGTGTGACTGTGTTCTAAGAAAACTTTATTTCCACAGCAGGTGAAAGGGGCTGGATTTAGCTCTAAGTAGTTTGCTGACCTATGTTCCACACTAGAATAATTTGTCAATTATTTGAGTTATCTCTTAATATTGGTATTTTGTGTTTTTTTTTAATTGGGGTGTCTCATTGTTACATAAATTTTCACTTGTCCATAACGAATTTACTATATACATGTACTTTTTTCAATAAGTATTTTTTTACTTTTTCATCAGTTTAAGTTCCTTTGTCCTGTCATCTCCAAACCTGCCCAAACTTACTAGTATCTTTGAAATGTGCTGTGATGGAACCAGAGTGATCATTGAGCAAGAGGCAAGGTATTTTTTTCCTAATAAACCACTTAGCTTTGGGATAAAAATTTATTGGAGATAATGATGCTTGCATTTGACTTGGAAGGGCGAGTCGGCCCCTACAGAATGGACAATAGGTGTGTCTCTACCAGCTAGAAACATAGCACTTTTCTGAAACACACAGGAACACTAACTGGAGCTGTATGTTAGTGATTGATTGATTCTATTGGTTTTGTGTCCTGGCTGTTCATGCGCGTCTCAGAGAGATCGCTGCTTTGATAACGTGGGGCAGGCTTGTCTCTCAAATGGACCCCATATGGCTGGCAGCTCGGAAAGAACATGAACTTCTATAGAGTCCTTCAGAGGCCAGTGAAGTTCTAAATCCACTTCCAGCTTAGGCTGAGGTCAGCAATCAATTAGTCACGCTTGTAATGAGGGCATTTTGTGAAAGAGTGAGAAATCAGGAGGTGATTGGTAAGAATGAAGTGAATTGTGTTTCTCGGGTCCTTTATATTAATATTCTCCTTTTCCGTGATCTTTGTACAACTGTGGTTTTAATTCTGGTGTATGCCTGCGTGGAAAGGAAGGAAAGGAAGAGCCTTATCTGCAAGGTGCTTGGAAGAGCTGGGAGGACAAAGGCTCGTTCCTGTGTCCAGCGTGATTCCTGGGCTTCAGGGCGGACCTGTAGGAAAGGCGGAAGGTCCTCGCTTGTCTTTCTGTCTCTGTCACTAGGACTGACGGACACCAGAAGAGCCAGGGAGTAGAAGAGAGCTCGAAAAGGGCCAGTGTGTTCGCGGTGCTTCTGTGGGGACTGATGGCAGAGCTCTCTATAGCAATTACTGTTTGCAATCAAGCCTATTAGTCACCCTTGGCCGCCGCCACGTGAGGCTAATTGACAGACCTCTCCGAGGACCGGTGACTTGCTGAGGGTCAGGCAGGGAGTAGCTTCTGGAGCTCATTAGCCTCTGGGTCGTCTTTTCTCTTGAATAGGCAAAGTACTTCTCACTTTCTTTTTAAGACATCTCTAGGCAGCCTTCACTTTTTTTTTTTTTTTTTTTTTTAAACTGGTTAACCTGGTTGTTTTTCAGGATGATACTATTGCAAAATTTCTCATTTTTTAAAAAAGTTTCATTTTTAAAAATCTGCCTCCTCAAGTTTTACAATGTCCCTTTTCAGAATTTCTTAGTCAGCTTTTTGGAAAATTTCAGCTGTGCATTTCCAAGTTCAGTTACTAGATCCTTTGTTTGGGTAATGCGCTCAGAATACTGGCCCTGCTATTAATTACTCGTAAGTCCTTCACCCAGAAACTTCAGGAAAGTGAATTTTTTTTTTTTTTTTTTTTTTTTTTTTTTTTTTTTTTTTTTTTTTTTTAATCCGGGCAGATTTGGTTTGTGCCATTAGCTGTGGTCAAAGTTTACGTGGAGGGGCTAGGTAAAGCTATTTTGAATTTCAGTTATTTATGCGATCTTTCTTCCCCAGAATCTAGGCTAGGCAAAAGCAGTGACCTTGCTATTTTGAAATGAAAAGGTTTTACATTTATTGATAGAGTGGGACAGGGATATCCACTCAATGGGAAGTGATTCGTGGGCCTCCACAGCTTTTCTCAGGAACCAAAGCAACTAACAAATATGGAACGAGAGGAAGAAGTCTTGGCCATTCATTCACTACTTTACCCCTCAAATACTTTTTTGTGTCTCTTAGGTACAGATACTGTTTTAGACATTAGCTGTATAGTCTTGAGTAAGAAATTCATGTAACTTACATTTTAGTGTGTGGATCGTTATTTAAGAAAGCAAAAATGTAATGCCTGGGAGTGATCATCACTATGAGAAGAAAACAGGGTACAAAATCAGAGTGACTGCAGTGACAGGGCCTTTGACATGGAGTTAGAGGAAGTGACATCTGCGGGGACCTGGGGGAAGAAAGCAGTATTACAGGCAGCAAGAATAGCAAGGACAAAGCTTTAGCAGGAAGAAACCAGTCATGTCTGAGGAAACGAGTAAGACGGCTAGTGTGGCTGGCACAACATGAGAAGGAGAGTAACCGGAGATGAAGTCAGACACACACGCAGGGAACAGACCCTGTGGGCTCATTGACCAAGGTCAATTGTTGGGATTTGGGTCTGACTTGATGGAAAGCCATAGGAGGAATGGGGCAAGGTTATGGTACCATCTGTTAACATTGCAAAGGTCGCCATCCATGCTGGGTAGAGAAGATGGAGGCAGTTCGAGAGCAGGGACAGGGGGACACTCATCAGGGAGCTAGCGTGGTTGACTCGGGGCTGACAGTGGCTGGAACTAAGGTGTAGGGTGGAGATGGTGAGGAGAGGTGCTAGATTCACAACACAGAAGTGGAGCCTAGAGTGCTCTGTGATAGGCTGGGTGGGGAATATACGGGGAAGGGGCCCCATGTGGCTTCATAAGGTGGGCACCCAGGAACTGGAGGAACTGTTCACGTAGACTGAGCAGAGCATGGCCGCCCCGGGGTGGCTCCATGAGGTGGCTCTAGGCGGAATGAAGGGTGACCCTTGGGTTTTGAGTTAAGCAGCTGTATGATAGGGGGTGCTGTGTGCTGAGACCAGGAAGACTGGGAGAACAGCTTAGCAGGTGCAGGGGAATCCAGCTGTTTTGGGTATGGCAAATGTGAAGTGTTGGCTGTCTCTGAGGAGATGTTACAGAGTTAGCTAGGTACATCGGGACCTCAGAGGAGAGTTCAGGGTTCAATTGTGGAAGAATAAATGGCTAATGGATTGAATTGGGACTTCCGATGAGAATGTGGAGAAAAAGAGGTTTTGGTCTGTACCCCGGGAAACTGAGATTTGAAGATGGGGAAGGAGTGCAATGCCAGCGGAAAGGAGCGGCACATTTAACATGATTAATCTCTCATATGTCATGGATGAGTTTTGAACTTCCTTTCTATGCTAATTCTACAAAGTTGTTTTATATTTTAACTCTCTAGTAGGTCCTAGACATACCTTTTTGAGCATTATTTACTAAATGAGCATATCTAAGTTTGAATCTGGAAATCGTGTTTTCTGTCATAAATTGTTAGTGACTTAAACCTACTTTTAAGTCCCTTCCTTCCATCCTTCCTGGTAAGTGCTGTTTGTGAAAACAGAGCTCATGCTTTCCCCCCTGCTTCCTGTGTGCTCCGTTCTCACTAACGGGAGGTTCCATTTCTCCCGCTGGTGACGGTCTTGCTACCACATATGCAGAGGCTACACTGCCCACATCATGGTGGCCATGGATGCTGTCATAAACTGTCAAGTTCAGTATCCTTGAGTTTGCTCCAAGATACAGCTCCCAGCAAATGGCCTGGGAAGTGCAGTCTGACAAGTGGCTGTCCTCACTTGTATTATGTCTCCCCGGGAGGTGGCCGCCCTTGTATGAAGCTGACTTTGTCCCCCTGTCCACCTCTCTCTCCTCTCCACCTTCCATCTTGTGGGGGAGCTTGGGGTACGGAAGAGTCCTTGATGAAACTGAAGGCCCTTCCTTGTGCTCAAGCCAAGGCAGCAGCCACCACCTTACCAGGTAGCATTTCATAGTCAACTTGGCCGGCACTTATCTTCCATGGCTGTCTAGTCCCAAGGGTGCAAGCTCTGTGCATGTCTCCCGTCGGGCTCTGAGGGACTTAGCACAAGCACGGATTGGCTGTGCTCTGCATTGCGAATGCCGTGTTTGTTAGCATGACTTTTTCGCTTTTGTGTCTACACTGGCAGTTCAGTTCTGTGCCTTCTCAGTCCTACTCATGCCCCCTCTTTCCCCTCGTCTCCCTTTTGTAGAAGCCCAAGACCTAAAAGTGTGCACATATGTGGTAAACTTGAACTACCAATTGTCAACCTGATGAAGCCATTTAGCTGTACCTTCCTTTTCCTCTGCACATTTCAATGCTCCTCACTGGGAGTTGGGTGGTTAATTAGAGGCTGGAATTAAGCACGGAAGCTCATTACTAGAGGCAGAAAGTGCGCACATCCGATTGTCCCATTTCCTAGCTATTGTTCAGCAGCTATTGTTCACAGGCCCTCACTGTTCTTTGCTGCTGTCACTCAGGCTACAGAGACACAGGGGTGTTTGCTGCCTTCGCCCCCTCAGGATATTAATTCTCTCCTTCCTGGGGCTGGCCCTCTCTAATTCCTGTAAAAAGGCTAATCTCTGTAATTACTGTCATTTTTTTTTTCTTGGAACTATATATATCTTCAAGCTTCACCTGACCTCACTGATATTACAAAATTACTTTCCTTCCAAGAACATGATATTGTTTGATCAGATTGATATTTTCATCATGGCGTGAGGGTAAAGTTATGACATTTGAAATAGTTGGCACTCTTATGCTTCAAAAGAAACCCAGTTGTGTGGCTAGCCATGAAAAAGATGATTTGGGGCTTCATACATTGTTAATTCCCTCTTTGATCTTGATTTTGAAATCTGATGAAAGAGTTAGACATACTACATTTCCTGGCACTTCCAACCCTGGTCAATAACATGACCATTTAGCTGGTACCCAGCCAGAAAGCTGGGAGCCATTCTGGATTCCTCTTTCAACCTCATTGCCTACATTCAGATAAACATTAGGGCTCATCCCGTCTTTTAATCCATCAATATCCTTTTTATTCTTTCTGCTGTTGTCCAGTGTATGCCATGAGTAATCATTTTTCACTTGAAATTGTTTAATACCCTAATTGGACTTCATCTCAGCTAGTCTTGTCCCATCCAAATTATTCTCCACATTGCTAGAGTGATCTATAAAACAGAAATTGGGTCTTGCCCCTGCTCATGCCTCAGTATAGAATGAATTTGGTGCAGAAGTGTCTTTGTGATCTGACTTCTGCCTTTCATGTCAGCCCCTGTCCTGCTCCACTTGTCCCTTACATTCTAGGCTCAAGTCCCTCTGAATTGCTTCCATCTCCCTGAATAAGATAACTGTCTAAACCCAGGTTCTCTGAATGGAAGTTCTTACCAGCTCTGCTGTGAATCCACAGGCCTCAATCTTAGCTGTTATTTGGCATCATGAATGAGTGAGTGAGTGAATAAATATTGCTTTCTGATTTCCTTAGCTGGTAACATCTGGAAACTTATGGTTGGCCTACCCTTAATGAAGCTGAGAATTGTATCCCTTTTAATATCTATCTATATTTAGATAGATATAGATATATATAGATATAGATATATAGATATAGATATAGATATAGATATAGATATAGAGATATATATATAGGTATATAGATATAGATAGATATAGATATAATTCCCCCCCCCCCACCATTTGATGTTTGCCATTACATAATGATTTGGATAGGATTAGCATGTTCTTTGTATGTCCCAGTGATAAATCTATTTCTGCTTTTGGTCTGTACCATCTCTAGTGATCGTTTTAGTTACTGTTGTAATGTATTTAACATACAGCTTTAGAAATAGATGGGAGTGATTCAAGATTTTCGGGGTAGATTTATTTTTCTAGAATAATGGTAACTGAGAGGGGACATGGTGAGGATTTAATTTGTGTGGACTTGCCAAAAACGGATCCTCACAAAAATGTCAGTGTCACATATGTGAGGCCATTTTAGTGCTCTAGAAGTGTGTTTTAGTTACTTGACAAATAGTTGGGAACCTACTAATTACCAAGTCTATAGGCTCGCAAGTAAAACATTTATACAACTATTTTTGTCACCATTGGTTTTGATAATCCGTTGACATGTTAACTTTATTGAGCAGATGGGGTGCTAGTCATCCTGATTACAGAGATGGTAAGCCCAGGGCAATGACCTTGAGGAGCTCCACAATATATATACTATCACTGCAAGACGTGAGAGGGCTTAGAGCTGTGTTATGAAAGCGTCTTGTCAGCTCACATAAGGTGAGTGGTCGAGGTGACTACACCCATCTGTTAAATAATGAAAAGTAAAGTTTACGTGATCCTGACTCACTCCTCAGGGGAACCATGAGCAAAGTGAGTTCTTGAGACTCTACTCCAGCGAGAGAGAGCAAGCGAGCGAGCCAGAGGTAAGACAGGGACTTTCTGGATCACACTAGTAGGGGATAAGAAAAGCATGGGGTCCAGAAAAATCTCACTGGAACCCAAACCCAAAGAGAAGAAAGAACAGGAAACAGACTGTTCTCTTGGTGAAATAACAAGAGCCCTATTGTGTTTCATTTATGTCATGACTCACAGTATTTCAAAGTGAGCTGTCCATAACTTTCAACACATTCCTTGGGCTACTTTGTAATATTCCAAGTCTCAAAATCCTTGGGATGTTGTTACAGATGCAGCATCTTGTGTCACCGCCACACCACACCGAAGTGCGGGAGTGGAGCAGTGACTAACACTCTCCTGGGCCACTCCAACCATCTTCCAAGGGTGCCCTCGTCACCTTGAAGGCCCGGGAGCTGCATGATGGGCACACTGAACAGGAGGAGACCTTTAGAGTCTAAACAAAAAGAAATTATGTAGTGTAAATTGAGAATAGTACCAGGCCCACAGTTAGTGTCTTGATGGCTAGTAACACGTAGTGGGAGCTCATGTTAGCTAGCCTTAATAATCTTTTAATTGACCGCATTTAGGAGAGTCCTAGCATGTAAGAGGAGCTTAGCAATTGAGAGCTGTTTTGACTAAGATACAATATCTCAGGAGTCTTTCACCCACTGAGGAGACAAACAAGTGACAGACTACAACCCTTAGCCTCCTGTGAAGGAGAGAATGGCCACTGTTCTGATCCAGATTTCTGTCTCTTTGGTGTGCTGCTCTGCCTGTCATACAATGCTCTCACCTGCTCTGGGTTGTTGTTTCATGGGTCAGGGCCCTCATTTCTGTTTCCTGGCAATTTTATTCTTTCCTGGTGTGTCTGCCTAAAGTTAAGTGCAGAATCTTTACCTGTTGTGTTGCTGAGAAAGCTTTTATTTTCCTTCCGTAATTTCTGCAAACCATCTTCTGCCAATTTTA
The DNA here is from genome assembly GCF_964339955.1 of Pipistrellus hanaki. Taxonomy (NCBI): domain Eukaryota; kingdom Metazoa; phylum Chordata; class Mammalia; order Chiroptera; family Vespertilionidae; genus Pipistrellus; species Pipistrellus hanaki. The sequence continues at coordinate 28,198,492 of NC_140514.1, forward strand.
TTCTCTGTGGGATGGTGTCTGGGTTTTCACGGGGGCAGCGTGCTGGATCTGTCCGCTCGGAGAGCAATCTGTTCTTTGGACCATTGCCCTGTACCTGCCCGTTTTGTTTGCTGGCTCTGCTCGCATTGTTGCAGTAGGATGTTTTGGGTATTTTTAAATTCTATTCCTTTTGTTATAAAGAGTAATTTCCTATTCGGAGGTGGAAAGATGGATGTCTTTTACTTAGACCACAGGAGGGCTTGAGAGAGAAAACTCTGAAATCGCTAAGTGCTCTAAATCATGTGGGTGACTTGTCCTCATTTGCCAAATCTGCTCCAGAGCCATCAACAGAAATGTTGCTTTGCAGCTTTCTAACACCAGGCTTCCTCGGCTTCAGCACTAGTGCCATTAGGGCCTGGATAACTCCTTGTGTGGGCTGTCCTGTGCTGCCAGGTGTGCTGTAGCATCCTTAGCCTCTCTCCCCACTAACTGCCCATAGGAGCCCATGCTGACAACTGAAAATGCCCCCTCTGGGTGAGGGGCAAATCACCCCGAGAACTGCTGCTCAGATAATAAACATCTGGGAATGAACTGACAAACAAGTTATAAAATGTGTAGCAAATACATCCATGATGACAGCAGATACTTATAGAGCAGCAATTTTCAACTGGTATGCTGCAAACATTTTGAAAGCATGCAATACCTGACCTTTTCCCCCTTAGACTGTCAAATCAAAGTATGACAACAGCCAACACCTGATTAAACTTATTATTTATTTTTTAAATATATTTTTTTTTTACAGAGAAGGGAGAGGGACAGAGAATTAGAAACATCAATGAGAGAGAAATATCAACCAGCTGCCTTCTGCACCCCCCCCCCCCCCACCGAGGATGTGCCCGCAACCAAGGTACATGCCCTTGACCAGAATCAAACCTGGGGCCTTTCAGTCCACAGGCCAACGCTCTATACACTGAACCAAACCAGTTTTGGCATACCTATTTTTGTGTGTGTGCCACAGAATTTTAATAATTAGTTTCTGTGTGCCGTGAGAGTAAAAAGGTTGGAAATCAGTTACAGAGTGCTTAATATGAATTAGGCACTGTTGTAAGAGCGTTTTTTATATACTTAGCCTCACTCAGAGAGATAGTATTATCATACCATATTACCCACATTTTACAGATGAGGAAACTGAGGCACAGAGAGATCATGTACTTGCTAAGTGCCAAATCAAGAATCTGAGCCTAGGCAGTGTGACCCTGGAGTCAATGAGCTGGACTTATGTGCTGCCCTCTCTCTCGGCAAACCTTGGAATAGATACCCACCTCACACAGTATGGGGCGTTACCTCTCGTAGGTGCTTAGCAACAATGATTTTAATGAGTGATTATCTACAAATCCAGGAAATTATTTAATGTGATAAGTCAGTATTGAGTCAGTTCAGACTCTCTAATTCAATAAAAACTAAACTTTTCTCTGAATACAATCAACTACTCTCTATTAGAGCAAAGCAGAGAGAGTCTCTTTGCATTGCTAAGCCCATTTGCAGGAATCTTTTGGAATAAGTTTGTCAAGGTGACCTTTCTAGTCTCTCATCTGGGCTTTGATTTGTGTGGTATTGCAGTTCTGCAAATGTCAGAATGAAGATTGGTAAATTGGAACAGAATATTATTTGCAGGCAAATTTTGTTCCATTTTACCAATCTTCATTCTGACATTCAGAGAATACACAACCATCCGCACTTGCCCTATGGTAAGGAAATAAATACTGAATTCCCCCTCTCAAACTAGGTATGTGTTCTGATGAGGTATAGTTTGACCTACCTTCAGGACTTATAAAAAATTAAACATCTTTAACTAACAGGAAACCACTTTAGTCGATCAATTTTCAGACTTCCATCGTTGGCTTCCTATAATAGATAAGAGGGCTGGGCTCTAAAGTTTCTTACAAGTGCACTTGTCTGATCTATATCAAAATGGGAAGCCTGCATTTTATGTAATAAAATGCAAAGACAGTACTATTGTTCTTATTAAAGATTTTTTTTTCAATGTGTACTTTGTAAGGCAAAAGAATGGAAACTTCCAAATTATTAATCAAAACAATGTTACTAAAATAGCCAGAAGCTATTATTCACAATAGCTTCATCTTATCAGTTCTCTTAAAATTCATATTTGTGAATTGTAATTATTTTACGCTGCGAGACCATAAGTAATACATTTTCTTTTTTAAAACTGTATGGCTCCATTTTTTAAGAAGTTAGTGATTTTAAGGACGATATTAGAAAATGTTCTAAATCTCACTTTTCCTGGAAGGCTTTCCAGAAATGCTGTGTTACAAGGGATAGCAGAACCAAACATTTATCCTGAATTTTCAGTGGTACGAAGGGATAACTCTTGTTCCCTGATCCAGGCTGTTTGCTCACACCACAGAATTCGCGGTTTCTATAATGAGTACTTGCCTCCGGGTAAGTAACCTGTCATTTACCTCCCACACAGTCTTGATGCAGAGCATTACTTTGCTTTTGTCCTTTAGGATGGACTGACCTGATACCTACAGTAATTTGTGGATTACTTTATCTGTATAGAAAGTGGCTAATGAGTACTCAGATTTCTATGGAATGGTAGGGTTATACAGGTATTCTTTTTCATAAATGTAGAATTTTTAAAAACTGCAGAAAACAAAGCTAAGCAAAATGGGATTACTCAGAAAAGAGAAAGTGACTTTCTTAAGGTTGTTTGAAATGATTCTCCCAAGTGATGGCCAGCATCTGGGTTTCCACCATTTTGAGCTCCAAAGTTGCCAACAATTCCAAGCACCGAGTTACAGGAGGCTTAGTATGTTTTTATGAAGCTGTCTTCAGAAAATAGCGGGATTGATAATTGTAGAGCTTGCAAAGAGCCAAGTCTTCATTAGTACGGAAGTACCATTTAAGTATAGTTTACTTGAAGGTCAAAAATGATGGCCAGTCCAGGACAGACTTTTCCAAGACCAGAATTTTAAAAAACAAACAAAAATTACATTGCCCACATGAGTACAAAGTCAATACTCCTGATTCCAAAAGAGTACCTTTTCTTTTAAAATGGTTATATCACCAAGCAGTTTATTCTTTCACAAAAATCTGGCCCATGTATATTGCCCTCACTTAGGAGATTAATAATACTATGCACTCTACATATGTTTAAAAAGAACCTTTTATAAGATCCTGAGGAAAGTGTATTTCATAGTTTATCTGCTTTCTGAAAGTGGGAAAATATTATACACTGTCTACATAGTAACTGAATGGCTGTTCTTTCCAGTTGCTTCTAGATAGTTATATACATTACCTTAGATTTCATGTTACAAATTTTGTTGCAATGGCGAGGCATTGGGATTCAGTCTTACTATACATTAGGGACATATGACAACAGAAATTCTTAAGTTTTATCCAGTTGTTGAATCAGAAAAACCTAAGGTCTGAGAGATGTGGAAGTCACGGAGAGAACAAAATCCTGAATCGAGAACTCTTTCGTAAAATACTGCATTAGGCATAAGGATCGTCTCAGAAATCGAACTATGCCACTTGGGTTGGGAGGTGAATTTTAAGTCATTAATCATACTATAAATTACTGGATTTAATTCTTTTGATGGTGAACATAAAGTAGACACTGACATATGAAATTATTACAAAAGAGCAATGTTCAAATCAGTGTTGCTCAGTTGAAATGATCATTATGGTTCAAGGCAAATATGTAATTTTCTCTTATGTGAGGAATCTGTGTGGCTTATTTAATAGATAACTGCTACTATTTCATAGGTTCAGGAAAGTGTCACAACTGCTGATTATCATTGCTACTCATATCTTTATTCTGCCTCCAAAAGTTACAGTGAAAATTAGACCAGTACTATCACAGTAGAGAACCTAGTTCTAGGAAAATGGATTGATGAGAACTAAAAAATTTATTTTTTGTCTTCTAAAATTAAACATGTAGACACTGAAATCTCGGGGCTATTTTGTGAATTTTCTGTATTTTATTTTTAAAATGTTGCTATTCTTTAGGACAGTGGATCTCAACCTTTCTAATGCCGTGGCCCTTTAATACAGTTCCTCATATTTTGGTGACCCCCAACCATAAGATTATTTTCATTGCTACTTCATAACTGTAATTTTGCTACTGTTATGAATCGTAATGTAAATATGTGTTTTCTGATGGTCGCGACCCACAGATTGAGAACCACGAGCAGGGTCGCCTAAGACCATCGGAAAACATATTTACATTACGATTCATAACAGTAGCAAAATTACAGTTATGAAGAAGCAACAAAAATGATTTTATGGTTGGGGGTCACCACAACATGAGGAACTCTATTAAAGGGCCATGGCATTAGAAAGGTTGAGAACCAATGCTTTAGGACATAGCATTCTTTATTGAAGGTTTTAGTGAAAGTTGCCAGAAAGGAGAAAGTATGTTCATATAAGTTCATCTTGGTTCTGATCATTTTTAGTAGAATTACAGTTTGGCCATGGAAAAAACTGGGATTTAGGGAATTTTTTTAATTTTTAATTTTAGTTATGTGATATCTCTAGTTCGAACTAGTACAGAAATTTAGGGGTCAGCTTGATTATTTGACATTTTGACAACTATGTATATGTCCCAGGTAAAACAGTTACTGTGATGCAATAGTGACCCCTTCGCTCCTACATACAGGGTGCAGCAAAAGTTTATTCTTGTATTAATTACTGTATTTTCCATACAAACAACTATAAACCCACTATTGCCTCACCCTGCATTTTTTAAATGTGCAAATTTTTTTTTAAAGAATTTGCTCTAGCATCTGTTTTTGAGTATTGTTAAATATATTCACCCAATTTGTGTTTGACAAAAGGGCATTAGACTCCCAAACACGTTTCAAATAAGTCCTGAAGTTAAATACTCGGAAGACTTGTGGTATTTGTTTCTCGTAAGTAAAACCCACAAAATAAACTTGTCTGTGTAGCTTCAACTTTTTAATTTTAGCATGATCATCTACCACTTTTTGATACTTTGAGAATTAGTTAAAACTTTGCCAGAACCTACTTTAAAAGTCAGTATTATTTTATACCATAATCAATAAAAAAAGGAAAAATAATAATAAAAAAAAAAAATACACACACACACACACACAAATCAGTATTAGCTCTAATACACAGACTTCTGTTAGTGTTCACTTTTTCCCTGGTCACAGGTGCATGTTACAAGCTTGCCATTGTGGTCATTGTGGTGCCATTTCATTTCGCTTCTTGTTCTGTCTGCTTTCTTGAGACTTGGGAAACGGTATTTTTCTGAGTGATTGTACCATATTGTTCCAAATATAAGGCCACCCAGAATAGAAGGCAACCTCCAGCTAGAGACAGCTCAAATGTGGAGAAAGGCTGGGGGCCCCGAGCCCGGCGGGTCTTGCAGTGGTGGCAAGGAATAGGACGCTGCCTGCCCACTCTCCCGGTGAGTGAAGACAGCCCGCTGCTGCATTTGCTTGTGTGTAACCCAGGTGGCTTGTGCTGCTCGAGGAAAGCTATGCTGGGGGTAGAGAACGGTCTGTGTTCATGAAAGTTGCTGTGGGTGTAAACCTGGGGAGGGACGCTGGGAGTAGTCTTTCATCTCCTAAACAGTCATCTCTAGGGTTTTCCCCCCAAACTTGAGGGTAAAAGTTGAGTGACTGGAGCACAAAGGTAGCCTGCACCTTCATGAAAAGGCATTTAAGAGATCAGTGGCCATGAAAATGAACCGTTAGACACACTCAGATGTCTGTTGACCAGCCCAGGAAATTATTCCCTGCCCTTTTTAGTTGACTGTGGCCCGGGAGACAGTGGTGCACTGTGGGATCCCATGTACCTGAAATTGGGAGTCACCTGTCAATTTCATTAAGGTTTTCCACTTTTTAAATCTCTTGTCTCCTGAACCAGCCATGTAATAATTTAAATGGGCTCAATCTTATTAAAATATGTTTTTGCTCAGTAGCATGTTTAAAAAAATACTTCAGTGAAAACATTTTAGTCAACGATGTATTGACTGAACCTAGATAATTTTCCAAATTTTGGTCTCATTGTACTGAGCACATATAAATTTGTCCTTTTATTTTATGGGTAGTAAATGTGATAGAATGAGTTGCTTGATTCTGTTACAGTCTAGAAACCTGTTTAGCACCTGCTGGTGTACAACTTTACCAGCACTTGGCTACCTTTGTGGCTTCACAAGAACCACATAAACCACGAATCTTGATCCTTTCTGTGATTAGTCCATGGCTCACAAAGTGGATTTGAACTTTAATCCCCCAATGATACAATTCCCCTCTTTACTATTATTATCCTGTTATTTAAAGAAACTTATTTAATAAAATATTTGTATTTCTGAATAGATAAGGGTAGGACAGGACACACCTTAAGTTTAAACAATGCTAAATTATCTAGAGCCGTGGTTGGCAAACTGTGGCTCATGAGCCACATGTGGGTCTTTGGCCCCTTAAGTGTGACTCTTTCACAAAATACCTCAGCCTGGGTGAGTCTATTTTGAAGAAGTGGCGTTAGAAGTTTAAGTTTAAAAAATTTGGCCCTCAAAAGAAATTTCAATCGTCGTACTGTTGATATTTGGCTCTGTTGACTAATGAGTTTGCCGACCACTGATCTAGAGGGTTTGGTTAAGGGAAGATCCTTATCACTGATTTTAGAAATTTTCTTAAACTAAAATGGCCTGGAACATGGAGGTCCCATTCCAAAGAAAAAGCATGCAAGGATTGATGTACCTCCCAGTTTGCCAGGTCTGGGAAGGGGACCTTTAAAAGAAGGACTGGGAGGAGAGGAGCCCAGAGGGGGGAAGGAGTATGGCCAGCCAAGTCAGATTAGCAGTCAGAAGAAAGACTAAACTGCAGTGGTGGGTCCTGAATGAGAGGTTTGAAGTAAACTCTGTGTAACCTCAGAGGCCTTTTCACATGAGTTCATGAGCGTGGTGATAGCAGGGAAAGAAAATGATAGAGGACTAGAGCCTCCTTTATAATTCCTTTGTTTTGGAAACATCTGATCTCTTCAGAAGAGGAGGATGTCCAAAATGTGGTGGTGGAGTTGGAGGGAGGGTGTGCCCACTGAGCCAACCTCAAATAGTTTCCCTTTTGTTGTTTGTATCAGGTACTACGTCTGATTTGGTCTTAACTACAAATAGAGGAAAATAAACCTTATAAATATTTTTTCCCCAGAGAGGGTTGGGATTGTTATAATTGGTTACCTCGTGTCATCACCTGCTATTAATGTAGTCATTAGTGGCAATGAAGGACAGAAACCGGAGAGGTCACCTATGTCACACTCTGTGGCTGTTCCTCCCTGTTGGCTAGAGAAAGTTGGGCAGGACCTGATGTGTTTCCCTAACTCTGAGCAAGGAAAAGCACACGGCCCCCGCTGGCTTGTGAGGTAGTGAGGATAGCCTTCAAGGAGGTAAACAACAGGGAAGAGAGAACATATCCCAAATCGCATGCATAATAACTTTTGTAAAAATCAATGGGAAATGTCAATTTCTTTAAAAACAGCATGGTTTGCATAAAGCCCAAACCTAAGACAGGCTGCACTCAGTTTTCCCTTCCCATCCCTAAAACGCACAACACGGAAGCTCTTAGAGATGCTGGAAAAGAAAAGTTCCAAACCACACATGATGCTCCTTCTCCAGGGATTAGATCCATGGGGTCCAAGAGAAACAGAGCAGTTGTCAGTCTCTTAGGCATGAAAAAATCTCGGTTTGTTGGACAGACATTAACATCTCTCAGGCCCTTTGAGTGTAATGATCACCATACACAGGTGAAATTCCCATTCGACTGCTTTTTGTGGGAGTTAGATAACTGATTTTTCTTCTCTGCTCCTTTAGTCTCTCTGCAAGCATTCCCTAGAAAAAGTCGGTTTGATTTTCCCCCAGTTCCGTATGGGTGACAGTGACTCTCACAGGCCAAATTAACCATGGCAGCTTCTGGTTCCTCAGCAACTAAGCTGCGGAGTCACTGAACTACAAATATGTAATCTGATCCATTTTGTTTTTCATATTAAAAAAAAAACCCAAAAAACAGAAAATAAGAGGAATTTGGTTAAATCTCTTTGGAATATGTTCCACTACAGGTCTTCCCTCAAAGAAGTGTTTCTTATAAGAGAGAGAGTCTTATAAGAATGTGATGTGTCTGCATTTTCTGAGACATATGGAATGAGGCATTTGTCTTGCTGAATGAGCATGTTAACTCAGCTGCAGAGTAACTCACACATTCCCTACACTTGAGTATGGTTAAGTTTCAAAAAATCATTCTTGAAATGCTTAATGCTCATTCCTTAGGGGGCTTTGCTCTCTTTGGTAAATTAGAAATGACATCTGGACATGCGTAGAGATGGTTCTTGGTTAACTTTTCTTGCTGGTCAAGCAGCAAGTACACTGCAATTAACAGGTAGACAGTATTGTAGGGGGAACAAATTTTAACAAAATGGCTGATTCTCATTTGGCAGTGAAATTGAATGACATCTGTGCCGTTATAAACGACTTTTGTTTTAATAACAAAGTTGTTGATTTTCTACTAAGGGTTCTTTTAGGTTGTCATCAGGGGCTGATGGGAATAACAGTTCACCCAACTCTCCAGCTAGCTTCAGTGGACATACCACACCTTCTCAGCAGCCTGAACCCGTGGTACATTCTCTTAAGGTAACCAACTGTGTACAACCATTTACCAAGAAAATCAGTTGTGCTGTGATTTGTTGCTGTAGTCTAGTAGTCCTCACAGTCTTGTTTTAACCATATAGACTATTTTGTTTTTACCCCTAATGGTGTAACTTTAAGTTTTGAACTACAATTTTAATTTTTTAACAATGGGTTTGGGTACTTATGGTTGAATTGCTAGTGTTATTTTGTTTTGAGTAATGTGATTCATTATCTGCATCGAGTTGAAGTCTGATATGCATGTATATTCATTGTGTAAGATAATGTTACCAGTATTTTATGTGCAATGTTTGTAGCATGGGTGTCTTCAAATAGAGGGAGTTCATAGTTGGCCAAAGGAAGGAAGGATATCATATTTTTCTTTCTTTATGCAAATGAAGCACATTGTGCCACTTACTAAAAGAAACTATTGAAACAAACAAAACCTACTTCCCCCTCCATAAAATAAATTAGGTCTTCAAACTCTAGTTAATGTTCCTTTATAGAATATTACAAAAAAGGTATGAGATCTTGCTCATAAAGCTATTTTATTTTTGGCTTTTCCTTAAAATTCTGTAATGACTTCAAAAAAGACATGGCTGAAATTTATCATTTAATTTTCTTTACCAATAATGAGCTTCCTAATAAGTACCATAAGTAAAATTAATAATCAAAATATTTCAGAATAGAAACAAATACAATAAAAATTCTTAAAATTGAGACGATTCCTTGAAATTTTCAGTTTCTAAGTATAAAACGCTGTCCTTTAATTTAAATCAATAATCCCTAACATGCAGCCTGATGAAGTATTCTGAGCATGAAGTAGGTAGAGTGCTTCAGCCTGCCACATGAGTTTCACAATTTTTCTAAAATTATTTTGGATTCAGAAGGATTTACCCACAGATTGCAGATGCATCCTTTTAGAGTGGGCCACACTTTCCCTGGCATGTCTAAGGCAAATAAATAGATGAGAACTTCAGAGTAGTTATTTGGAGTTGATTTAGTTTTAGTAGATTTAGCTCCCTCCTTGTATTTTACTGTCCCTTAGATCAGTGGTTGGCAAACTCATTAGTCAACAGAGCTGCAAACATGTGGCTCGCGAGCTGCAGTTTGCAGACCACTGCCTTAGATGAAGTGAGCTTGCGTCTCACAGGCAGCAATTGGCTGCTGATGAGGGAAGGTAGCAGGACCACGCTGGTGGCCAGTGGCAAGGCGCCTGGCATTTCCTGTCTTGGTTGGGACAACACAAAGTGAGCGACTCATGGGACAACAGAATGAGGCGGCCTTCCTCTGGCGGGTGCTGGTTTATTGACTGGGGAACACTTGCTTGCTGCTTCAGCATTTGAATGCTGCTTAGCATGAACAGCATGCTAACCGTGCTGCCACTTGAGCATAAGCCAAGCTCTAGCTACCTGAAAAGCATTTTAGAAAAAATGAGAGTGGCTTCAATTTTATAGTGCTAGTGTCTGTACATACTCCCAAAGTAACTCATTTTCCCATTGAAGGATGATTCAGCCTAGTCACTAGTGGGTCGCACTGCATTCTTGCCCAGATTTCTCACTAAGGCTGTGTGAGTATGGCTGAAAAGGAATGGGGCAGGCAGGGCAGGGAAGAGCTCTTCAACTCTCTCTAAATTCATGCTCTAATTCTCATATAAAATTTTACCTCTAGAGAGGAAGATATTATGTTACATTATAATCAGGACACATAAGTCCTCACTGGGCAGCTGGCTAATACTGAGCAACTAAAGTATCTTTATTGGATAACTGGAGGCTTTTGAATATATAATATATTTGCTTCCATGAGTTCACTGTGTCTGAAATAGAAATATGTGCAAACACAGCCTATGGGAAATGCATCGGAACACTATCTCAATGTTAAAAACATGCAATCACTCAACATTTTGTATTTAAAAGCCGCCGATCTAGAGCATATTTATATCATAAGATTTTTCTATTCTGAAAGGAATAATTAGGACAATGGCTCAGTTTCTCATCTTCTGATAGATTTCAAAACTGTGGTCATGGATGGGGAAAGAGTTTGAAGGTGGTGAGAGAAATTAGCTCACTTAAAATAACACCACATTTTTCTTGTTTTTAAAATTCATGCTATTAATTGGAGCTTTACTTCATTTAGTAGAAATTAACTGATTTGAAGCACTCTTCTCTGAGGTGCATAATAAATCAAATTTGTAAGTAAATGAGCTTGTTCAAAGAGTTCCGTAAGTTTTCTATGAATATTCACTGAGCATAGTTAAGGATTTCCTCTAATGGATGTAAACTGACTCTAACTTAAGTAAAAGGGCCAGGCTTTCACTCACTACTATCATATGCTATGTTAAAGAGGCAATAGCTACATTATAACAATGACTTGAACTTTTGAATTAACCAGAGAGTAGTTTGTAAATTAGATTCTCTACTGCAGCATAAACTCCAGAGAAAAATTCATGCAGTCATAGTATATATGAATTTAAAAGGAAGGCTCATTTATTTTGGCTCAACTGTTCACTGAGCCAAAATAAATGAGTTAATTCGCAGGTGACACCTTTAGGAGTGGCCATTAACACCAACCTGGAGGACAACAGAAAAAGGAGCTTAGCAATGTCAGGGTGGATTTTATAGGAGCTCTTAGGAAAAGTATTTTTTTATGCTACCTTAATGCTTTGATTTATAAGCTAACAGAAGAAAATAGCAAACTGCATTCAAAGCCCAAGTTTTATATTTTAGAAAGTATTGACATGAAAACTTTACAGAATTATTTCATGCTATTAAGCAGTAATTTTAAGAAATGGAATCAAATTGTTTAGAACAAAGTAATTGGGGATGAGATGCTTTTAATGAAAAAAATAAAGTGTTGCTCAAATATTGTCACTATAAGGAGTCAGTTTCTCATTGCTAATATCAAAGAACCGTCCCCATGTTCCTTTCCTAGCCACTAAGAATGCCACGGCAAGAACTGTGAGGTCAGTAGGGTTAATATTAACAAAAATTCTTATGTACATATTCCTGGGTTCTTACCAGTTTTTCACCATCACTATCATTTTTTCTATAGGCCCTGTCTACATATCATTTGGACTGTCTGGTGTATAATTAATTATATTGCTCATTTTTTACAATGGAGCAAGAATTATTGACTCTAAATCATTGACAGGTTATCTTAATGACCCAATTAACTAAATGTATCTAATTATTTTAGACATTAATACATTCAAGAGACTCTTAGTAATGCAATAGATTGCTTTTAATGGCCATCTGAAATCAAGTAGAATTGATTCCAGCTAGGTTTCACAATAATAAACTATTTTAAAAGATTTTGCCATATATGTATCCACTCTGATATGCAGACATGGAGAAAACTAAAGGTTTTACCAAGTGGAGCTGCTTGCTGGTTTTATTCTATAACTAACAAGGTGTTTTTTTCCATGTGAAATTTGCTTCTCTTTTTCAACTAATCCAGGTCTTGGATGTTCAGGAAACTATAGATCGTCAACAGGGTAAAGAGTATGAACAGGACCTTAGTGAGACAGAAAAAGCTATAGTCAGAGAAATGTGCAATGTAAGTTTAATGTGCTTTGTTGTGTATTCTGTGTTCCAAGCCCCATCATGATATAGTTATTGCTTTATGAATATCTACTTTTAAAAATGCTGGACAAGCACCCTAATTACATGAAAATAAAATCAACCCCCCTTATTATCACTTCAACCCCCCTTATTATCACTTCAATCATGTTATAAAATATTCAGGTAAGCAATAAGCCATTATATTGCAGAATTATGAAAGTTTCTAAATAATTGTCTGTTGTCTAAAATGTATTACTAAATACACTTTGATAAAATAAATGGGTTTCTGTTTCATACTTTTAAGAAGTTCCTTAGAGATCAGTGTTTAAACCCTGTGATAAAGAAAACAGACTTCTTTGAATTTGTTTGTAAATATACTTGGGGGAAAAGAATCGTCATCTTAATATTTGCTGGGTTCATGCATATTATGTGTGCTTCATGTCATGCAAAGTAGTATATCAACCACAGAAAGGTAAAGATATGTTTAGGAGATAGACATACACATCTAACTATGAAATCATAGAGGAACACAGTAAGAACATGACATGCTACTTTCATGATACATATTTATTTCATGATACATATTTAATGTGATCATTATGTGTCTGACTAAATTTTAACTATTTCAGTAATATGCATATATGTATCATTTAATCAAGAATATAATAGTGAAGGTTTAGAAAGCTAAATAGAATGTTATTAGAAAGCTAAATAGAATATTGCAAAGGAACACATTTGTTAAAAACAAAAGTCACATTATATTAATCATTTTTTAATATTTTTAAAATATTTTTATTGATTTTTTTACAGAGAGGAAGGGAGAGAGATAAAGAGCTAGAAACTTCGATGAGAGAGAAACATCAACCAGCTGTCTCTTGCACACCCCCTACCGGGGATGTGCCCGCAACCAAGGAACGGTACATGCCCTTGACCGGAATCGAACCTGGGACCTTTCAGTCCGCAGACCGAAGCTCTACCATTGAGCCAAACCGGTTTCGGCTTAATCACTCATTTTAATTGGCTTCATATATTTAATATTTTTAACCTTAGATTCTTTGTCCATTAAGATATCAAAATTGTTTAGAAATACCCTTAAGCTTTAGGCTATGAGGACCAGATGTTCTCAGACACTTACCAATCTCTTTGAGGTCTGGGCATTTTATATGTGCTAGGAAAAGTGTTTTAGTCTCCTGCTTGTTTGTGTTGTGGCTGTTTTTATTTCACGAATATCTGTTTTTGTCTGTTTTCAAAAGTCATTAGTTTTAGATGGCATAATTTCCTAAAGGCATGATTTCCTAAATGCATCGTTGTTTACCTTCTGTAGCTTTTCAGCCTGTCCTTAAGGTTTTCAGTTTGAATATTTCCCTCGGGGAAGTTTAAGGATTTGGGCCACACACCTAGGAATGCCTATTGCTTCTCATCTATTGTCTCTGGAATGAGAAAGTCCTATTGCTTCTCATCTATTGTCTCTGGAATGAGAAAGTCCTGACAGACTTTAGGAAATTGTAGAACTCGAGGGGGCCACCGAGGTCATCCCCCAGTAGGTCTCCACAGAGAAGTATGTGGAACTCCTTGGTAATTCAGAGGTCTGGGTTTTACCCAGATCATGGACAATTTGCATAGCAACTGCTGGGTAAGAACCCAAAAAATGCATGTTATGTCCCAAAATTTTGTTAATTGCTCAACTTAAGGTACTTGCTCAGATTGGAATAGTTAATTGGGCAGGAGTAGACCCAGAAATCCTGAGGACTAGCTCTACTTCCCCAATTAAAGCTGGGGATTCCTTTCAAGAATGAAAAGCAATGCACCTTATGTCTCCATTGTGCTTAATGCCGGAAATTCTGTAAAGAAATGCCAGGATTGTCCCTTTTCTTGCCTCTTTTTAAAATTTTTAGATGAAAGATTTCTAGACATCAGAAATTTTATTTCTTAATCACACCAGAGACCTACCATGGGTTGTAACTTGATTGGTTTGTATAGATCTTTTTGTTTACCTATATTTAAAAAAAAATGTGTCAGAATATATTTTCCTATATAAAAAAGCTTTCCCTCCTCGTTTGCCTTTACACATTCTCTAGAAACCTTTTCAAACTCCCAATTGTAGTGATGCCCATAATTTGAAAAAAAATAAACCAGCCCAAGTCTGACTGTTAGCATTCATATTTGGAAAGTACTTAAAAGCCAAGGAAAAAGGTGTTGATTCAAAATATTGGCATCACCATTATGAATTATATGAACATTGAAAAAACAAAGCAAATACTGGAGAATAAAGAAAAATATGTTTTATGTTAAGACATTTGCATAGATAAGTAATTTCTTAGAAACTCACTAAGATTGTGAAACCTATTAGAAGAGCTATGTGCTTTTATAATAATGTAACAGAAATACAGAACTTTCTCATGATGTAACATCAGTTATAAGACTCAGAACTTAACAGAAGTTTTGCCTTAGTTTCTGGTAGTCCTCCTGAAGATAAGTTGTTGCCATCTATACAATGAAGGACTTGTTCACATCATGTTAATAGCATGAAAGGCTCTATTTCTATTCTCTTCCCAAACTGTACCACAGAAATACACTGTTTTATTGTTTTAATCTTAGGTTTCTCTCTTTGACTCTCGAATTCCATGAGAACAGTTTAAATATTTGATTGGTCATTAACCTGTTCTCCTCTTAGATAATAGGTGAATCATTGGCTTAGCTCAATTCTGCCTGCTCTATTTCCTTTTACCACGTAGCCCATTGCAATCTACACTTGAGTACTTGAAGACAGGTAACATTGAATCGTAACCATCTAATTCTTTGTGTCTGTGACTGAGGTCTTGAGTTTACCCTCTACTTCTAAATCAGAAATTTAAAGCATGCTGGATAGATGTAATTATATTTACAATTTAAGGGCAAGAAAGAGATGCTATCTTGACTTCCTGATCAGATGTTTGTACCTCTTTGCAGTCTAGTTATTAAGACTGAGACTCTCCTAATTCCCTTGTTATACAGCTTGAGCCATCTATTGCTATGACATTCTTTTCCAATAGTTGAGGACCATAACAACAACTCTCCAAATGGGACAGGACATTTCTGTCACATAGGAGTATCTGCTAGAACCGTGGTTGGCAAACTGTGGCTCGTAAGACACATGCGGCTCTTTGGCCCCTTGAGTGTGGCTATTCCATAAAATACTATAGCCTGAGTGAGTCTATTTTGAAGAAGTGGTGTTAGAAAAAATTTAAAATATTTGGCTCTCAAAAGAAATTTCAATGCTTGTACTGTTGATATTTGGCTCTATTGACTAATGAGTTTGCCGACCCCTGTGCTAGAACATAGAGACTAATAGTTGCATTGGCTTACAAATGAAAGTAGACAGAACCCTGTATTCTTATTTGGTATCTCTGTGGTATCTGCTCTATTTAAAAGGAAAACAACCAGAGTCTCTGAATAATTAATGAACTAACTGGTTTTGTGTTCATGATATAGTCATGTAAATTTTTGTGGAATTAATCAATGTGAGCATAGTCTTTATAGTGAAATACCCTGGGAGGGTTATAATTGTTACTGTGTGTCTATATACGCATGTTTTCCAATTACTACTAGTATATTAATATATCATTGGTGATTTCAGTAGTTTTACCTTATACTTATGTTATTCTTCAGTTCACCTTTACTACTATCCCTCTAAAATAGCCCAATTTTGAGCATATTGTAATTGTATAGTTGTATCTAGTTCAGTGGTTCTTGAATTTATTCTTACCTTTTCCCTGCATGTGGACGCTTTCTGTTTTGGCAGTCTGAGAGATCGTACTGTTTTGTAGCTAAGATTTATGATTGGAGCCCCAAACTCTACGAGGAGAAGCAGGGAAATTTACTAGTGGCCCCAAAGCTATCAGCTCAGGACTTAAATAGCGCACGATCAAACCTTCTTCATTTTCCTTTGATATTCCTTGTAACAGAGGTATAAGATAGGGACAAGGATGATTTTGCTTAAGGATTCTTTAACTCTAGCTATGCATTAGAATCACATTGGGAGCTTTTAAAAAATACAGATGCCTGCACCTCACCTCCACCAATGCAGCCAACCTCCGAGGGTAGGGGTTTTTGTTTAGCATGCAGCTAGAGTGGAGTATCATTCAAATACCTAGGCTGAGTGGGCACATCATTCTTTAATTTTGACCCTGGTTCCTGACAAGCCTGATGGTCCAACAACCTAGTAATTCTTGTGATTTAGAGGCTTGCACCACATTTTACTCGCTTTGTGTTTGAGCTCATTTGTGTGGCTATTGTGTCTTGTCTTCACATTCATCTTTGCCCCTCTCATAGATCTCCCTTAAAAACTCACATATCTGTGTGGAAGAGAACAATTAAGATGTTTTGTTTTCTTTTAAAGGTTGTGTGGAGGAAACTTGGAGATGCTGCAGGTTCGTGTCCTGGGATTAGGCAGCACTTGTCTGGAAACCAGTACAAAGGACCAATGTGAGAAACACTCTTTTCAAACACGAGATCACCACTGCCAGAAATAGGTAACAGAAAAGGAGAAGAAAAAGAGTGGATTTCCGCAAACCTGAACTCATGGAGTGATTGCACATATTTTCCCCTCTAAAAACCTTTAGTATAACTAAAGCTGTATTTTATGTCTCTCGCTTTGATGTCTACAATAGTCAATTTCAAACAAAGGTAGCTTTGAAAATCACCATTTTGGTACCAATATTTTCATTAGAACTAAAACGTTTTTGACTCCTTAGATTATAATTGGGAAAAACGCATGATTGGAAGGGTACAATAGAGCCTTGGTGTTTGCTAGCGTTGACTGACTGATTGCATTTAACGTGGGAGTTTCCTACCATGTTGTATTGAAAAGTAGAAGAGGTAGGTGTCTTCCAGCTTCCCAAGTTTGAGACTTGAGTACCTAATTGTTATATTTTAGTCAACAAAATACTAGTTCCTGCTGCATAATTTAGATGCAAGATAAGATAAGAAGGTTCCTGGGGTTTTGTTTTCAGGTGCTAAAATATCACATAAATTCTACTTAACAGCTGGTAGGTAGCAAGACTTTATATAGAGTGCTTATCAGAGAGGACCACTTATTTCAAGTGATCAAAATAAATATATCTCTTCTTTTAATCCTGATGCATTTTTCATGAAGACATGCCTTGGGGACATGTCCATATTCATTCAGTGTATACCCATTGATGTTAATATTACCAATTTCAATTGAAGAACAAGCAAACCTAATTTTTCTAAGTGTTTTCAGCTGTGAGATGTCAATTTCTACAATTTAGTTTCTAGACATGCTGTTATATTTAATAAACTTCATGTAAATTTTAAAATATTGCACTGCATTTATGAAAAGCTTTCTTTGTCTACAGCAGCTATCCAATGTTTTATGAAACTGGCGCATGCCCTTCATTATTGAGGCTAAAAGCTTTGTTCAGGCTGCTTGAGGTTTGAAAAAGGTGTGCTAGCTTTGCTTAATTTCTTATTTTTGGTATATATAATATTAGACTGTGTGTATTGGAAATGCTATGATAGGTTATTTTGTGTTTATTCAAATGCAATGACAGTTTCCTGTATGAATGTGCAAAAGGCCTGTGACAGAATGCTAAATTTTTACTGTGGTTTAAGGTTATAAAAGTAGGAATGCAACAATTCCCAGTTAACAGATTTCTTCTAAATTACTCTATTGTTGTTTTTAAATGGACTCATTAGCTTAATAATTGTTATTGGTGAAGGAATTTTGTTAGTTTTTAGAATGTTGTGATGAAAAACCAGTACTCTGCTTTCAGAAAACATTTATGAATTAATTTACTATAGAATAATCTCTAATTCTCATAATTGGGTTATAATTTAAGGCTATCTTTCTTTTATATCTTTCAAGTATTACTACTTTGTAATTACTACTTTGTAAAAGAAAATTGCTTGCTTTATTTACACCTTCTCTTGTTAGAAAAGCTTTCATCCTTAAGTTGTTGTATTCCTACACTCTGAAGACATTTAAAATTTAAAAGTTTTTGTGCCTGCAGAAGCTAATACAAGGAACACTGGTCTTTTGACAAAATACTTGTGTAAATTTTGATACTGTATTAAAACTATTTTTTTAAAGTTCTGCATAAAATTGAGTATCAAGTATGTGTTCATCTTAGCACTGGTAATAAATTATTTAATCTCATGGTGGTAGTGTTTTTGTTTGTTTGTTTTTTTCTTCTTCAAAATGTTTTTCCTATATATGAGTTTTCTGTAGTCACTAAATACCATCATGCTCTTGTGTGGTGATAGCAATACAGATGACTTATCTTAAATATAAAACAAAGGCATGTTTTTAAAAATGCATACGGGGGATTTGGTATTCAGATACAACTCACTATTCTTTGTATAATGTGTAAGAGTTTTAGAATATTTAAAATTAGTTTGTTACAAAACCTTCATTTGTTATTTTAGTTCATATAGGTTAAAATTAAACCTAACTGAATTCCATTATTTAAAAACTAGAGGCCCGGTGCACGAATTTCGTGCACGGGGGGGGGGGGGGGGGTCCTCAGCCTGGCTTATGCCCCCTTACAGTCTAATAAATGATGGTGGTAAAACTGCAAAAGAATGAAAATAGGCTGCTATCTGACATCTTATACAAATATTAACTCAAAATGGATTAAGGACTTGCATATAAGACTAGGAAGAGTAAGATACATAGAAGAAAACATAGGATCTAAATATATGGACCTTGGTGTCAGTGGGTCTTTAACCACAAGGCAAGAGAAATAAAAGCAAAAATAAATGAATGGGACTACATCAAACTAAAAAGCTTCTGCACAACAACAAACCCATCAATAAAACAAAAAGGCAACCAATCCAATGGGAGAAATTATTTGCAAACCATAGCTCTGCTAAGGGGCTAATATCCAAAATATAGAAAGAACCCATATGACTCAACAACAAAAATACAAACAATCTGATTTAAAAATGGGCAGACAAGTTGAATAGACACTTTGCCAAGGAAGACATCTAGACATACAAATGACCAACAGATTTGTGAGAAAATGCACAAAATCACTATCTAAAAGAAATGAAATCAAAACCACAAGAGATACTGCCTCATACCTGTTAGGATGTCTATTATCAATAAGACAAGTTTTGGAGATGTGGAGAAAAGGGGACCCTGTACACTGCTGTTGGCACTGTAAATTGGTACAGCGACTATGGGTACAGAATGGAGGTTCTTCAAATTTTAAACATAGAGCTACCAGCAATCCCTCTTCTGTGTATTTACCCAGAAAATTTGAAAACACTTATTCATAAAGATATACATACCCCTATCTTCAATGCAACATTATTTACAATAGCTAAGATGTAGGAACAACCCAAGTGTCCTTTGACAGATGATTGGATAAAGAACATGTGGTGTATATATATACAATGGAATACTCCTCAGCCATAAAAATATGAAGGACATATGATTTCACTCACATGTGTGATATAAAACATAAAACACACACACACACACACAAAAAGAAACAAAGTTCCAAACTTACAGATAAGACAACAGAATGGTGGCTACCAGAAGGGAAAGGGTTGGGGAGAAGATAAGGATAGAAAGTGAGGGACCTGTGCATCCGAGGAGAAGATAAGGATAAAAGGGCCGAAACCGGTTTGGCTCAGTAGATAGAGCGTCGGCTTGCGGACTGACAGGTCCCAGGTCCGATTTCGGTCAAGGGCATGTACATTGGTTGGGGGCACATCCCCAGTAGGGGGTGTGCAGGAGGCAGCTGGTCGATGTTTCTAATCAATGTTTCTAGCTCTCTGTCCCTCTACCTTCCTCTCTGTAAAAAAAAAAAAAAATCAAAATATATTTTTTAAAAAGAAGGGTAAAAGGGACCAAATAGAACATGACAGAAGGAGACTGACTTTGGTGGTGAGCACATAATATAGTATACAGATATACTATACACCTGAATGTTATATAATGCCATTAACTTCTTTTGTCCCCATACATTTAATAAATAAATTTGTGTCTATAGCTTTACACAATTAGACAATATATTAGATTTAGCTAAATGAGATTGTCAATATTTGACCATTTTTAACCTATATAAGAGCAATTTCATTTGGTACAACCTCATGATAAGCAGATTTTTTGGGGGTGGGAATTAGAGTAAATAAAGCAAGAGAAGACATTATCATGTTGAGCTGAAGCCAATGTAAAATATGCTGTACTAAGTACACCACTGAATAAAGGCTGTTAGACTTAGGGAGGAAAACTTTGGGCCAGGAGGGTCAACATTTACCTCTATAATTAGCTCCATGAGTTTGAATAACCTCACTGAGCCTCAGTTTCCTGACATGCCAAATGGAGATAATATCTTGCGGAGTTTTTTAAGATTCTTTTAAAAAATATGGGTTTGTGTGTGTGTTTTTGTTTGTTTTGTTTTGTTTTGTTAGAATAAGGGGAGGAAGGAGGAGAGAGAGAAAGGAAAAAAAAAAAATCAATAAGAGAGAACCATTAACTAGCTGCTTATTGTACACCTCCACTTGGGAATGAGCTCGAAACCCAGGCATGTGTCCTAACAGGGAATTGAACTATTGACCTTTCAGTGCATGGGGTGACTCTCCACCAACTGAGCCACACAGGCCAGAACTCCACAATTCTAAAGTTCAATGGTCTTAATGCTCCACAAGGAAGAATAATAGCAAGTCTTACAAGACAGGACCCTAGACCCACGGGCTGTGGCAATTTATAACCACATCAATACCGAGGGGCCTGTCCATCACATAAAGAGATTCTAGCTGCATTATGTGTACTTCAAGCTCTGATCTTTAAACATCATCTAGCCTACCATAAGCCTTGGTATGGGAATCACAGTTGGTGATTGTGAAAATGGGGAGGGGGTAGGAAAGAGACATTTATCTGATTCTCACATAGGAATAGTATGTTTGAAAAACAAAATTTCAAAAACTCCTTAATCCTGTATTTGTTTTCATGTCAGTGAAACCATTTGAGAATAAATACTTTTATTTCAAATTGGTGGAATGAGTACTTGCTGCAGCCTTCTCCTCTTGCCTCAATCCCTAAAAATGATTGAAAAGATATTTTGGTAAATCTATAATCACACTTGAACATAAGAAACTCTGTGGCCTATAGACCAGCAATGATGATGATTCTTGAAAGAGAGAGACAATGTTTGCTTGAGAATGAATCCACAATCAGGCACACAATGGAGAGTACTGCTGAGAAGGAAGTATGGCTGCAAGGGAGCTCTAAACATGCAAAGTCTGATCCCTGCATTGCACGGATTCGGAGGTAACTGACAATAGCCTGGCATCATAACTCCTACACATAACCTCTCACTCCCGGGGTCAGAAGCAGAACAAAAGAGATCATCTTCCCAGAGCAGTGACTAAGGTTATTTGAATTGGAGACACGGGGACAAAGTCTTCATGTTAGTAACACCTAGACACTGGTCAGCAAACTGCGGCTCTCGAGCCGTGGTTTGCCGCTCTATTGACTAATGAGTTTGCCGACCACTCGACTAGACTCTCGATTCCAATAATTACAGGCTGCTGCTGTTCCTTGTGATTAAGCCCCTATCCCAGTGGTCGGCAAACTCATTAGTCAACAGAGCGGCTTGCCAGCCGCAGTTTGCTGACCATTGACCTAGACCAAGCATGTACAACTCAAAGGCTAACATGGGCCAAATAAACAAGGTTTAAGTTTATGTGGGCCACAAAAAAAACAAAAGCTTCAATTTTCATAGGAACGTAGGTTTATTTTAATAGAGACATGCTGAATACAAAGGGCTGAAATAAATGAGTAATCGATAATATAAAATAGAACATTTTATTAAAAAATTAATATTTCTTCTTGAACATTAACTTGCCAGACACTGAATAACTGCACAAAATAATAAGCATAACACAAATAAACCTATTTCTCTTGTTCTCTGAAAGTGAAATATTTCCTGTTTCACACACTAAACAAGTCAGTACAAGACTAATGACATGGTAATCGGCTGCTAAAATATTCACTGCTAGTATTAGTGGAGAGAAATGGTGGGCCTGTATGTAAGGCATTTAAGGGAAATGAATGCAACATGATTCATCAGTCAGTGAATGTTGTAGTTCATTATTAATAACTTAATTTTATAATATCCTGTTATATATTATGTTATTAAAATGTTTCTTATATATCATTATACTGGCTGGGCCACAAAAATATTGATGGGGGCCACAAGTTTGACATGCTTGACCTAGAAAAAAGGGGACTCTGTGCCCAAATCATTAGGTACTGACATAGTCTGCCCAAAAATTGCTACACTATCTCCTTTATATTTAATGAAGAAAAGCTGAAATAGCTCCCAAACACAGCATCCTGTCCTGCTTGTCCAACAGGAAAGATGTAAAATAAACACAGCAGGGTAATAAGGAAATTTCAATCCTAAAATGAGTATGCAACCAAATTATCACCCAACATTGGAGGGAAGCCACAACTATGAATCAAAAGCACAAAACTCAACAAAGAAAAGAATATATACCAAGTAAAAGAATTAAGAAGACTTCAGAAGTACAGCCAATATTCTCAGAAAGATGGTAAATATTGCATTTATTAAAAAGAAATTTTACATCTCGGGAATAAAAAAAACTCAATACATCAGCTATGTAGCAGAAAGGACACCTCTGAGAGCAATTTAGTGAGATTGAAGCCAAGAAACTTTGCCAGAATTTAGCAGAGCTTTTAAAGTCTGGAAGTTAAGAAAAATGGAGGCTTTGTTCTAGAGATTTCACTGTGCTTTCTCTTTCACATACTCTCTACCGTTTCCCTTAATCCTTCCCTCCTTATCTTTCCTAATGTTTTTTTTAAATGCCACATTTTATGTTTCAATGTCAAAGGCTACCTAGAACCCTTTGGAAATAAGGATAAATAAATGAAGTATAGTCTCATTTTGTTGAGGTTTAATAGTGTCCCTTTAAAACACAGATCTTCTCATTTTGCAATAGAGTTTCCCATAGAATTAAAACTTGGGCATCAAAACTATTTGGTCTTACTACCAAGAAGCCTTTTGTTTCCTACCCTAGGACCTTCATTTTTCTAGATCCTATTCTAAAGTGGTAGCATACAATACAGATCATAATTGCCATGGCAACAGATTCATCTGCTAATCAGCAATGCAGTTTTATAGAAGCACAAAAGGTCTGAATTTGGCCTTTGATTCTAAGAACCACTGTTGGGTGTGGGCCAAGCTGCATGAGTTTAATATAGCATTTCAGACAGGCCTTATAAAAATCTGTTTTCCTTGCAAGAATCTAATTTGGTAAGAATGGGTTACTTATAGGCCAGAAAACATGTTTCTATGTTATTTTTCACCCGTATCTAGCCTTTCCAATAAATAGTGAACACACTGATTGGCTGCCAGGATTCATTTCCCCTTCCTCCTCTTGGAGAAAGGGTTCCCCTCCCCCGCCTTTAGAAATACACCCCTCTTTCACACTGTCTAAGACAGTGGTTGGCAAACTCATTAGTCAACAGAGTCAAATATCAACAGTACAACGAATGAAATTTCTTTTGAGAGTCAAAAATTTTAAACTTAACTTCTTCTAATGCCACTTCTTCAAAATAGACTCGACCAGGTCATGGTATTTTGTTGGAAGCGCCACACTCAAGGGGCCAAAGAGCTGCATGTGGCTCTCGAGCCACAGTTTGCCAAACACGGGTCTAAGAGATTCTGTTTTTAATTTCAGAACTGAATCCTGATTAGTCCAAAGCCTAGACTCTTGGTATTCTCTTCTACTTGCCAATAATTGGTTCAGGAAGGGAACCAGTCAGCACATTGCATTCTATGGTCCAATAGTGGCAGCATGACCTATAAAGCTTATTTAAGCTCTTAAGGAGGAAATGCTATGGGGAGAGATAAGGTTTACTTCTCTCTCTTGTTCAGTGTGTTAAGATAGGTTTGTCTGTTACTTGCAGCCATACTGGCTTTCATTAGCAAAGTCATCCTGTGCACGAATTCATGCACCAGGCCTCTAGTTTTCCATAAGATTCAGAAATGACTCTTTCTAAAATAGGTAGCAGGAGAAATGACCAGCAGAACAAGTAAGAACATTAAAAATATTTATCATGTGTAAGTTCACTTAATTTTTATTACAATTCTATCATTATTATTTAAAAAAAAAACTCTGAACATTTAGCTAGTGGTAGAAGCTTTCTGATTTACTTGATTGGATAATAAATGATTTTATGTCTGATAATTTTTAAGATCAGCACAGAGGTGATAAGCTACAACCAACTTGCTCCTGATAAGCAGAGTAGAATCTTCCTAATTTGTGCAAGCTGCTTGGAAGGTGAAAGATGCCAATTAAAAATCATTCAGTCTTGCAGCTGCACAGTATATTAAAATATATGGAACTTCACACCAAATGAGAGTGTCAGTGAGTAAATAAAGCCTTACGACAGTGGTCGGCATACTGCGGCTCACAAGCCACATGAGGCTCTTTGGCCTCTTGAGTATAGCTCTTCCACAAAATACCATGGCCTGGAAGAGTCTATTTTGAAGAAGTGGCTTTAGAAGAAGTTTAAATTTTAAAAATTTGGCTCTCAAAAGAAATTTCAATGGTTGTACTGTTGATAGTTGGTTCTGTTGACTAATGAGTTTGCCAACCACTGCCTTAGGAGATCCTAAGATAAGGAAAATATTTATTAAAAGAAAAACTATTCTTCATGAATTTAAGCAATGAACAAAATGGAAAAATAGAAAACAAGGCAACAAAAGAATGAAGTGTTTTAAGCCAAATATTAACAATTAACCCTGTGTCTTATAAAGCAGAGCATTTTGTGAATGCAAATCACCGGTAATGTGTCATGTCAAATCACAGAAAAGCATTCAACTCGTTCAAATCCCTGGCATTTGGCCGTCTTAATTGAACATTTTATTTATTCACATGCCAATTAAGTGGCTTTAACTACCTCTCTGGGTATTATTCGTAATGACACAAAAATAGCAGAGTTAAGCAGATTCTTGCGAACAGGAATGAACATAAATACGTGCAGTGTCTTTCACTAATGAAAGCCAGCAGTGATGTTCGTTCCTGAAGCCGCTAATGCTGATGGATGTTAACTTTCATTTTGGTCAAGGATCTACCAAGAGTCCCTGGAGTAGAAATCGTTTTTCACTCACACTAGTATCTCAGCACTAGCGTAGAAAGGTGAGCCTTGTTTGGATGCTGCTGTCAGAGTCAGTACACAGTCCATAATCCTGTGTGGTGCTTCTACAAAAGGAGGTTCCTGCCTCATGAGTTTTTTAGGCGTTTTCCATGAATTCCTAAAAAAATATATCTATCTGTATGAAAACATCCAAATATCAATGAGGTTACAGAATCCCAGTATTTCACCATTGCTTCCGCTTGGATACACATAGAAACATTCTCTCTACAACAGTTGTTCTTAACCAGGAGCAATTTTGCCCCAGGGGACATTTGGCAAGATCTGGAGGCATTCTGGTTGTCACCATATGGGTGAGTACTACTGGCACCTACTGGATTGAAGCCAGGGATGGTGCTAACCATCTTACAATGCATAGGACAGACCCCAACAACTATGAATTCTCCATCATCTCCAGATCAATAGTGCTAAGATTGAGAGACTGCTCTAAAAAAAACTAACCATATATAACAGGTAAAGGCAAGCATAGGAGCCTGACAGGTATGGGACTGTGAAAGGAGACGAGGAGGTGATCAATGAGTTATATTTTGTAAAGTTGTGCTTTTTCCCTATGAGTACTAGCAACATTCAAAGTGCTTGCATGCACCTGAGACAATGTGAGGTTCAGAGAAGATAAAGCAGGAGCCATCACCGTGAAAAATGGAGCAGGAACAAGTGGTCTATAAGGCTCTCCCACAGTCTTGATAACTTAGGATCAAAGCCCTGGAATATTAATATAAATTTCCCTCCAAGCTTCTCCTTTAACAAACTGGATACTGTTGTGATTGCTGATCATGCAAATCAGAAATACCACCTTTTTCCAGAAATGTCCGATTACATTTTTCAAACGTTCTTTATATGAAATTTACAGAAGGTCTTCTTTCTTACAAGGAAAGGCTAGACAGGCCTTCGAGTCTTTCTCCTATCAGGTTCTCATTTTTGTTTTGTTCTGTTTTGTCCTACTTTGTTTCCCGTTTCCCACTGATGGATTCTTGGAATGTAACAACAAAAAAGGAATCTGTGTTTGGTCTAAGTGAATAAAGACATATTAGTAAAATTTGTATCCTTAACTACAACGAACCCTCAGGTTATCAGGATGGTCTATGTTCTCCATAGATGTTATAAAACTACTCAAAATAAATCTATTTACTTTAGTTTTAAACATATACCCACCTTTTATAATTCAGAATAAAGGATGTGGTCATAAAAACCTGGAAAAGTGGCACATCTCCAACAGGGTGAATTAGATATAGATGAACCTAGGCTGTCTCATAAGCTGAGTCTTTGTTCTTAAGCAGTCCCATTGCTCACTTGATTCATACTTTGTGGGTTAATACTAATCCACTAACTCTCTTCATACCCTATTGTAGCACTTGGCATCAGCAAAAAAATAATAATAATAAAATAAAATAAAAATAAAAATAGAACCATCAGTTTCTGCTACTTGCCAAGAATTTGATCAGGCACTGAAAACATCACCACTCCCACCACCCACCACCGCCACCAAAACAAACAGTTCAATGGCAAAATCTTAAATATAACTTTGGGTTATGAAAGTGAGAAAAAAATGATAGTTGTGCCTTCCCACCATGGCTGAAAGAGTGTAAAAATAATCCGACATCCAGAACTAATGCAGAAAAAAATAACGACGCAATGCAACATGCAGCAAGCCCCGATCCATTAGCAGCGCCCACGGAAGTGGCACTGGGGTGGGAAGTGCCTGCGGCGCACATTTTTCCCCTGAGAGCCTAGCACATTGCCCTTTTCCGGGCCTTCTCCAGGTGACAGGTCAGCACATTCTGCAGCCTCTGCGAGCATCTTCAGGCAACATCTCTTTCCTAACAGATAATTCTCAGCTGCGAGCACTGTTTCGATCTAATCAGCATTTCTACTGTCAAAAGCCTGTATTGTCCACCAGCAGAACCAAGTACTGGATCTCTCCTGGACCAGCCAGTTCAGTATAAACTGTAATAAAGCCACTTGAAGGAGTATACTTCTTCTTTAAACAAACAAACAAAAAACTAACTTGGAATTTTCAGAAAAGTTTTCTATTGGACCCTAGCAAAGGCTCCAGGATGTACTCATTGGGGTATACGACACATCAAGGAATAGTGTAATAAAATATAAATCGCCACTATTAAAATTCAGGTGGACTGGGTCTCATCTTGCCCCAACTATCAACATCACCCTTTCAACATGTATTTTCTAGTAACAGAAAAGCCACTTTATTGTCCACTGGGAAGCTCATCATAGAAACACAAGAACCATCTTTGCACCACCAGCACTTTCCAGTAGTCTCTATGCACATCCATTCAGTTTCCTAACAGTTTTCAGATTCACTCTTTTCTTCTATCTGCAGCTGCTAAGACTCAGGGACACCTCACACCTCCTTGTACCTCCTGTATCCATTACCCACACAGTAGTAAGTATAACCTTTTAGAAAGTTATATTTTTAAAATAATCAGCAAAGTCAGGAGGATAAACTTAAAACTTCTGTTTTGCCATGCATGCTTCAGATAGGAAGATGAAAGATAAGATAATGATAGGTAGACAGATGAAGGACAGATAGATGGACAGGAAGGACAGGACAGACAGGTCATTGTAAAACACTTTAGGCAAATAGACTCATAGCAATAGCCATGTAACAAACTCCCTCTCAGCTTAGGAAGTAAAATATTTCAAGTAATTGAAATCCTTATGCGTTTCTTTCCCTGCCTCCTTCCCTTCTTTACCCAGAGGTAACAGTGTCTTGGATCTGGTATTCATCACTCCCATGCATGCATATTTAAATCTATGACTACTTGTATATGTATAAATAAACTTGTATATGTATGAATATACAAAAGAGACTAGGAAATGAGTGCAATTAACCCTGGAACAACATGGGCTTGAATTGCATGGGTCCACTCATATGCAGAATTTTTCAGTAAATATTTCTGAAAGTATTTTGGAGATATGCAACAATTTGAAAAAACTGGCAGACAAACCATGTAGTCTAGAAATACCAAAGAAAATTTAAAAAAAATATGCTTTTTATGAATGTATAAAATACATGTAGATACCAGTCTATTTTATAGATTATTACCATAAAATATAAATAAATCTATCATAAAACATCAAAATTTATCAAAGCTTACACACACACAGACCATACATGGTGCTATTCACAGCTGGGAAAAACAAACTTAAAGATGTAGATGGAACCATAACAATATAAAATTAACTGTAGTGCATACTGTATTACTGTAATTAATTTTGTAGCCACCTCTTGTATTAATTACAATAGGCTACCTACATTAAGCAATCATATTGCTGCTTCTTCATATGAATTTTTTCACATTGCTGCTTCATTTTGATATCTAGTGTTAGTAATACACATAACATCCACAGTGTTTTATATAATACAATATTGGTATCAATAAATACAGTGCTATCAATTTAATCTTTCTTCTGATTTAAAAAAAAACACATTTGTTTCTCTAGCTTATTGTATTGCAAGAATACAGTATAGAATATATATATATATATATATATATATATATATATATATATATATATTTTTTATATTTATTCTTGAGCCTTAAGGCATAATGTTGTTTGCCCTGTTAAGTTTAGGACTTATTTTTTCTTTTTGGGATGGGAATGTCTACCTTATGCCTGTCTCACCATTGCACTTTGTAAGCACGTAACATGTTTGGTTTCACAACTGATGAGGAATTTGATGCTAGATCAAGTTAAGACATCCGGAGTTGTTGGAATTGAATTAATATAATCTTCATGTGAGAAGGACATGAATTTGGGGGGCCAGCGATTAAATGTTATGGACCGAATGTGTGTGTCCTTCCAAAAGTTACATGTGGAAACTCTACCCCCAAGGAGATGGTAGTAAGAAGTAGAGTGTTTGAGAGGTAATTAGGATTAGATGGGGTCATGAGGGTGAAGTCAATATGAAGAAGCCGATATTTAGTGAGAATCAGAGCCAAATGGTGAGCAAATCCTAATGCTGTCTAACACTGGATTCCAGCTATCCCACAGCCACTGCCAACACAGTCGGTGAGATCTGGCTATGTGACTCAAACATTTTTTCTTTTTTCTTGGATTCAGACTACTTTATCATCTGAACCTACCATATCACTAGAATTCAGAGAGCTACGAATGATGACTTCCTCTGCCCTGGCTAGCTACAGCGCTGGAAATGTTGCAGTGACAGTGGACAATTTAAGAAAGGGCGATCATATCTATACCCGATGTGGCACACTGCTACATTTTATTAAGGATTATTAAACATTATTAATGTGTGAAAATAAAAATATTTTTTATCTATGGTTCAGTTTAAAAATATATTTCATACTATTCTGCCAATATAAACAAGCTAAAAAATAAACCTGCAAAGAATTAAAATAGATTGGCAAGCTAAGACAAAAGGGTCTGGCTGGAAACCCACTTTTCCCACCATCTCTCCATCCAGACATAGTTTTCCACAGAAGAATGCTTCTGATGACTGTGCTCGTCAAGATTCAGAACCATGACTGCTTAGTAAGTGTTCTTCAGGTTCATAAACAGAGGTATTTCCTTGCTTGTAAGTCTCCAATAGCTACACTGATTTTAAAATCAAGCACACGTCTCTTCCCTAGGGCTGTCTAGACTTTTTATTTAGTTTGGTTATCTCTAAACTCCGACACATATTAAAGATAATTCTTTTGGCATATGACCTTTGTTCTCCCCCAAGGTTGGAAGGAAAGGCTTAGACAATTTTAACCTAATAGGCATTTGAAATTTAGATAGTGAACCAGCTTTTAAATTTCTCACAGAAACGAATCTCTTGGTTGCATTTATATCACAGGCAATTAATTTGGCTGAAACAAATATTCTTTGATGACCATCAAGCATAAAACTGAGTAATTTTAATATGATAGAATTAGCATCGACTGGGGAATATTATGCAAAATTGGTATAACCAAGCAAGATCAAAAAGGCTCTCTGATTATAAAACATCAAAGGTTTCAGGCACATCCCTCCTCAGAGACAAGCCTAAAATACAGGGAAGCCCATTTACACCATTACATGAAGGAGTGATTTTAATGATGATGGGCAAAGATAGAAGACAGGATTCCAGACTTGCCCTGCATCAATCCCATGAAGTGCTCTGTTATAGAATGGTTCACACTCAGTCCCTGCCATTCGAGCAGGAACGCATTATTTTTACTAATAAATGCATGGTACTGGGAAAAGCATATGATTTGTAGTTAGTGCCAGTTTGGCCAATTACGAGACATGGAACATTTCTGATTACAGCTCTTGTAAAGATTCAGAACCCTGATTCCAGGTTATTTCCACGTTTCTGAACATTCTTCTCATTTGTGAATACATTTCCCCCCCCCAGGTAAATGGAAGGGACATTATATGGAGAAACCATACAAATGTATAACCATGCATTTATAAACCATAAATTTCTGTATTAATCTTGCTGTTACTGTTAACTAGGCTATATACTTATTTTGTTCTGAAGTTATAGAAACAACTTTCAAAACTTTTTACTGGAATTAAATTAGTTAAAACAGCATCCTAGAACTTTGTTTTAATAGAAGTCAGTATTTTAAACATGAGGATGGAGGAACGGGAGGGAGAGGGAGAGGAAAAGGGAGAGATCCAGGAGCACGCCCTGTAACTGGTTCTCCAAGTGGGAGCAGCAGTGCCTGGCTGAGGCCGAGCAGGTGAGCAGCTACCCCTGGAGCTGCAGGCGAGCACCAGCCACAGAAGCTGTGGCACCTCTTCCAGAACTCGGCCACCTCCGTGGCCTGGCTCTACAAAGACCCAGTGTGTCAGCACAGGGACATTCTCTCCGGGTCCCTTTCCAAAACGCAGCCACCAACCTCTACAAAGAGAGCGTGGATGCCCATCAGTGAAGTTTTCATATTGGGATGCAGATTGGCTGTCAGCCACGTCATAAGGATGCGCTGGCGTGGGTTACAAAAGCACAGAGCTATTTGCAGAGAAGATTTGATCAGCTTCCTGTGTGGGCAAGTTCTTCCGCCAAGAAACTCTAGAAGTTCCCCCCCTCCCCAATCCCTCCTAAGGCTGACAATAGTGTCCCCTAACCCAGCGACTTCCCGGGAAACTAGCTCATCTCTAGAGACTGATTTGCACCCCTTCCAGGAAGCCATAGCTCTGCATGGTAAAGCTGTTTAATCGTGTTTCTTTGGAAAATGGTTAAGAGTGTGCCTGTGGATCCATGTTCATAGTTAGGTTTAGGTTCAGGTATATATCTTTTTCTTTTCTCTCCCATTATAGTAACTATTTGCTCTAGAAATGTTTAAATAGGATGGAAGCTGAGAACATATATGGGCAAAGTTTTTAATGTTGGCTAGCCCATTCTAAAAAAATATTTTCAGAAAGTTAGTTTGCGCTTATTGATTTTTCAGTAACACAGTCTTCTGCACACTGATTAGAATGTATTGCTTTACACTTATATTGTACATGTTTCCTTACTCTTCTGAGGCAAAGAGGAAGTTCTTGTGTTTTAAGAATTCTACCAGAGTAATCACTTCCTGGAGGAGCCTGGCCAATGACAGGATGGTGAGGCAGGCAATTGTTGGGACAGCTCTCCTGGGAACTACTTCTGACACCCTAAGCTCATGTGCCCGTAGAAGGTGAGAGTTGATGGCTCAAGTGGGAGTGGACAGATGGAAGAATAATCGACTTCCCTTATGTCCATTGTCCCTTAGGTCCTTGGCTTTGTTAGGCAGACTGTCAGAGGACAGGTCCACTTCACTGATTATCACTACCATCTCCCAGGCCAGACCTGCCATAAAAAGGGCATTCTTGGTCTAGGGGTTTTAGTTATTACTGGAGGAGCCTGGGTATATGTAGTCAATGAGTCTGGTGTTGCTTGTTCTCTAATACAGACTTTCAAATAGAACTAGGAGAAATACTTCTACAGGACATTGAATGCTGCTATAAAAATAAAACAACAAATAATGATTTGGCTGAAGCCAAGGTGAAACATGGATTGTGCCAGTGACTGAGCATATAGAAGTGATTAGTGAGTCCTGTTAAAAGTTAACATTCGGGCTATAGTGTAGGTCATTCAAAAAAAAAAAAAAAAAAAGTAAGCTGGTAATAAAAATAGTGAAATAAGTATACACAAAGGGCTTCTATATCCTTAAATTTTTAATGCTTATAGAGATTCTTGTTCTCTGTGGCAAGCTTGACTCTCTTAAAACTAGAACATGAAATTTGAAAAAGTTTTTGTTTTTCCCCCTCATGACTGAGTTTGTTTAGGATTAAATTAAAAATTAAAAATAAACACACAGACACACACACTTATTGCAGGGGGAAAAAAAAATAAAGATTGTACAAAATAGTTCAGAAAAGCCAATGAATAAACAATAACAACTACAATAAAAAGCAACAAAAAAAGTGAAGGGGGGGGGGGAGAAGTATATGATTTTCAAATTTGCACTGTCAGACTATTAAAAATGTATTTTTTTCAACAAAAATTACAAGGCATGTAATAAAACAAGACATTACACACCATACAAAATTTAAAAAGAAAGAAACTCTCCCCAAAGAAGCACCGACATTGGACTTACTAGACAAAAATTTAAAATATAGTTATTTTAAATATGTTCACATCTAAGTAAAACCATGTCCAATTAAGGAAAGAAAATCCTGAGAATGGTAGCTCACCAAATTGAGAAATAAATATACACTAGTAATGAACAACTGGAAAAGAAAATTAAGAAAATAATTCCATTTACAATGGCATTGAAAAGAATAAAATACTTAGGAATAATCTAATCAAGATGATGAAAGACTTATATACTGAAAACTATAAAACATTGCTGAAACAAATTAAAAAAGAT
Organism: Pipistrellus hanaki; assembly: GCF_964339955.1. Classification (NCBI taxonomy): domain Eukaryota; kingdom Metazoa; phylum Chordata; class Mammalia; order Chiroptera; family Vespertilionidae; genus Pipistrellus; species Pipistrellus hanaki. Next base: position 28,231,735 of record NC_140514.1, read on the forward strand.
ACAAATAAATGAAAAGGCAGGACATGTTCTTGTATTGAAAGCTTAATCCTGTTAAGATGTCCACATTGCTCTAGCTGGTTTGGCTCAGTGGATGGAGAAGACTGAAAAGTCCCAGTTTCAATTCTGGTCAAGGGCACATGCCTGGGTTGTGAGCTTGATCCTCAGAAGGAGGCAGCCAATCAATGATTCTCACTCATCACTCATGTTTCTAACTCTCTCTCCCTCTCCCTTCCTCTTTGAAATCATATATATATATATATATATATATATATATATATATATATATATATATATATATTAAATGATGTCCAAGTTACCCAAAGTGATCTACAGACTCAATGCAATTTCTTTCAAAATCCCAATAACATGTTTTGCAAAAAATAGAAAATTTATCCTATGTTCACAGATGACAAGACCTTAAATATAGAAAATCCTAAAGAATCCACAAAATAATTATTATAGCTAGTAAATGAGTCAGTAAATTTGTAGGATACAAGATCAACATGTATCAGTTGTATTTCTACATGCTAGCAGCAAGCAATCCTAAAATGTAAACAAGAAAACAATTTCATTTACTAAAGCATCAAAAAGAAAAGGTGGCAAATTTAAAAATAAATTTGATCAAGAAGTTAACCAAGTTTAAAAATAAATTTAACCAAGCCTTGGGCACTGTAAACTATAAATATTTTGTAAACTACAAAATAAATAAATGAAAAGACATTCCTAGTTCATTAATTGTAAGACTTAATATTTGAAGATAATCTGCAAATCCAAAAATTCAGTGCAATTCCTATTAAATGGCAAAATTCCTTTTTTACAGAAATGGACAAACTGATCCTAAAAAATTCAGGGACCCAGAATAGCCAAAACAAACTTTAAAAAGAAAAAAGTTGGAGGACTCACATTTTTCAATTTCAAGGCATTCTATAGTAGAGAATCAAAACAGTATAGTATTAGCCTAAGAAGAGACATGTAGGTCAATGGGACATAACTGAGTATTCAGAATGGGATCCATAGAATTGATTTCAACAAAGGTGCTAAGATCATTTAACGAGGAAAGTATAGTTTTTAAAAAATGGAGCTTGGATAACTGGATGACCCACCAGCATAAAGGAGAGTTTACAATCTTACATCAAACAGTACACAAAAATTAAATAAAAATAAATGTAACACCTAAATATAAAGGCTAGAACTATAAAATTCTTAAAGGGAAGTAGCATTGTAAATCTTCGTGACCCTGGGTTAGGCGACAGTTTCTTAAACATGACATTAAAAAGCATAAGCAACCAAAGAAAAAAGTGAACGGAACATCAAACTTAAAACATTGTGTGCATTGAAGGAAGCTTATTAAGTCAGGGAAAAGCGACCCACAAAATGGAATAAAAAATATTTGCAAATAATATATCTGAGTAAGGTCTAATGTCTAGAATATATAAGGAACCCTTACAACTTGACAAGAACAATGTGATTTAAAAATGGGCAAAGTTTCTGAATAGGCATTTCTTTAAAGAATATATGCAAATGAACAATAAGCACATAAAAAGATGCTCATCAGGAAAATAAAAAGCTAACTACCTCACACTCACTAGGATGGATAAAAACAACAATAGGAAACAAAAATTGTTGGCAATGATATGGATAAACTGAAACTCTCATACATCACTAGTGGTAATGTAAAATAGTGCAACTACTATAAAAAACAAGTTTGCAGTTCCTATGAACATAGAGTTTACATATTAGCCAGCAATTCCATTTATAGGAAAATAAAAGCATACATCTATGCAAAAATCTGTACATGAGTGATCATAGCAGCATTATTCATAATAGCCACAATGTAAAAGTAACCTTGGTGTCCATATACCAGTGAATGAATAAATATGATGTGGTAAATCCATATAATGAAATATTTTCAGCCCTAAAACGGACTGAAGTACTAATATATGCTATAACATGAATAAATCTTGAAAAAATTATGCTAAATGAAAGAAGTCAGACATAACATACCACATATTGTATGATTTCATTGAGTTGAAATATTCAGAATACGCAAATCCATTGGCATAGATAGACTAGTAGTCTGGAGGCAGGGAAGAATGGGAGTGACTGCCAATGAATGCAAGATTGCTTTTGGGGCTGATAAAAATATGCTAGAATTTGATAGTAGTGATTGTTGCACAACTTCATAAATATACAAAAAATCACTGAATTGAATGCTTTAATATTATTAAACAATAAATTTTGTTATGTATTATCTCAATTTGAAAATGCTAACATTATGTTTAAAAATTAAACATTAAAGCTAAATGTGCATGGCTGTAAAAAAAAAAAAAAAGGAAGGAATTTTTATCCCTTGCAACAGCCTGAATGGATCTGGAGATCATTATGCTAAGTGAAATAAGCTAGTCAGAGACAGGCATATACCATATGATCTCACTTAGATGAGGAATTTAATGAACAAAATAAACTGACAAATAAAATAGAACCAGAGGCATGGATACATGAGACAGACTGAGGGAGGTCAGGGGGGCAAAGGGTGACTGGATAAAAGAAGATGAAGAGAGTCGTCGAAGAATATATGCATGGCCCATGGACACAGACCACAGAGTGGGGAAGGCCAGTGGAGGGGTGGCGGGGCTGGTTACAGGTGGGCAAAGGCGGGGGGAATGAGGATATCTATAATAGTGTCAACATTTAAAAACTTCGAATTAAAATAAAATGGCCATCTAATATTAATGAGATGGAAATGTGTATGTTCTGGAATTCTTTTATAGTATGGTTGCAAAGGTAGCACATTATGGACTAGAGGTTTTACTAAATATTCCTTTATATACCTTTATATGACAATTGAAACTATACATCCATATCAATCATTTTTATATTAGTTATTTTTACCCTGTCTTCTCTCTAAGATTTAAAAAAGCCTCAAGAAGTAATAGACCTTATTGGGTTGGATTCAGTTATGCATCAGACACTCATTGGTCGAGAAGAGTTTGAATTGTAGTTTATGTTTAAACATTACAGAAATGAGTCTAAGAATATTAGCATTACCCTATTCAAACACAGTAACAGTATAATAGGCAGAATCCTGTTAGATGGTTTTTGTAATATTTTTTGTGACAAAACTTTATTATCAAGAAGTCACAACATTTCTAGAAAAGGACTCTATTGGTGAGAATTAATCTAAGGATCAGCTTTTGCTTAATTAAGTGTAATCACTCATATGAATTAAATTTTTCTACTATAATAATGCCAAAGAAAATCTTTTCAAAATGTTATTTCACAAGGTCATTACAATTCATATTACAGACATTGAACATTTGAACATCTTGGAGTCTTACAAGTCTCCTGGGAATATGTCCTCCTCAACAAAAAAACAAAAACAAAAACAAACAAACAAAAAAAATCACATGAGCAGCTCAATACAACAATTGCAAGATCCCTCTTTCTCCATGGTGAATCTTATCCAAAGTTACTTGCTTAGTTTCAATTACTTCATACACTCAAGCAGAAGCTAAAACAGATGCTACTGTACATATAATTAGCCTTTGTAAAAGATCCTGTGGCTTCTCCCCCTTATCAGACTTCTTGCTCATTGCCTGATTCCTCAAACGCATCAGGTGACTGATTGCTATGCAACTAAGCAATACCATCCAGAGAATTCTCCTACCCATCTCAACAGATGCCATCACATTTAGATACAAGGGTTCAAAGCTTCAGAATTTGTTTATGTGACCCAATAAGTCAGTGTCATCTGGTGGTGCATTTGTGATGAGTAAAACATACAGGCAGATCACATCAAAAATGCTCACATTGAGACACTTTAATACGGCACTTCATGATTGTATGGTACAGTCTACAAATTTTTAAAAAAATGGAAAACATGTAAATAAAATGTAGCGTTTAAAAATTTTATCTTTATTGTCGAAAATGAAGCATTTAAAAAATAAAACCTCTTCACTGCTTACACAAAAACTAAACCAAGGTAGGTTTTTGTTTTTCTTACAAAGATTTTATTTTAGATAAATATTGTGTTCTGTTAATACTTCCTGTGGTAAATAAATACATTTTTAAAACATAGTATCAGCTTTAAAGACCTCAAAATGTTTTCATAAAATTGTGATTTTTCCTGACTGCTCCTAAATCTATCAAATTCAGCTGCTACCTCTGATTTGATTTCACTGTTTATTTAATCTAGGATCACTTTCTGTGCACAGTTAGTCTACTATTTTAGAATTGTTTTTGATAAGTTAGGTCTCTATATCAACTGATGTTCAGATCAAAGCGAATTAAATAAAAATGTCTTTGGGTAGTCTTCTTTTGGTAAGTTATTACGGCAATCCTTTACAAAAGATTGCTAGGATCTGTTAAGTATAAAAGAATCCTTTTCTACATCAAATAAACAACCATAAAATATATTAAATGATGACATCTAAGAGAAAGATGACAAGTGCAGTATGTAATTTTTCTCCCTTCGGGATTCCTTCCCATATCATAAGGAGTGTGTTTCTAAAACACTTGGTTGTCTCAAATATATAGGTTTCAACTCTACTAGAAGTTACCCAAGTTAGATGAGTGAGGTATGGACTTTTTCAATAGAGGGGATCAAGTCAGTAGTGTCCACTGTGAAGAGCTGACGTTTAATCACAAAGAATGAATTAACCAGATCTGCAAACCTTATGTAGGTGCAAAACAAGAAAGAAAAAAAAAGTATATTAAAAGGAAAGTAAAAAATGACTTTCTGGTTGAACAAAGACTAAGTTAATTGCATATTTACTATGAAAAAGGACTGTGATGACTAACTCTTGCCTAATAAGGGCAATGTTCTATGCTAGTTGATTTATATTTTTAAAAAATTTCCTTGAAACATCCATATTTAAAAAAATATATATATTTTATTGATTTTTTATAGAGAGGAATAGAAAGGGATAGAGACTTAGAAACATCGATGAGAGAGAATCATTGATCAGCTGCCTCTTGCATACCCCACACTGGGGATGTGCCCACAACCAATGTAAGTGCCTTGACCGGAATCAAACCTGGGACCTTTCAGTCCGCAGGCCGACGCTCTATCCACTGAGCCAAACCAGTTTCGGCGAAACAGCCATATTTTATGTTTGTATCCTATTCTAGGGAAGAAATGGAAGCTCAGTGAGACGAATACCTCGGGATTAGAACCATGGCCTGTGCCTCACAAATCAGTAGTTTTGGGTCTACACTTATAACCTAATAGGCCAGAACATGCACTTCAGGAATTCTTATAGATGAGCTTTTCCTTTTATTTAAAAACTAAAACAATGTGGCATTTCTTTCACTGTTTACTATAATCCGGGTGGGAGAGAAGTTAAATTGCATATTACAGCAGACACTGGAGTTAATCAGGCAACACCACCATATCAAAACATACTAAAATACTCTGAAAACTAACACATTGCTCATATCAAGGGCTTCTTGCTTCTCTGTAAATAGATTCACGGAGGGAAAATCAAGTCAGAGACGATCAAAATAAACTCCAACAGCCAAGCAACCTCATAAAGTCATAAACCCGACTGTGCACATTGTGCCTGCGGTTTCGTGCCACCGTATTCAGATCTTGTTTGTATTCCTAACAAAAGTTACTTCAGGGAGCTGAGATCACTTCTTTTCTGACTATAGCCCCCTCAATATCACAGAGTTTATGAAGCCTCGAAAGAAAACAATTTGAATTCAGTTTCTTCCAGATAGACCCACCTTGATGTAAAAGTGTTTGCATTAGCATACATATTTCATTTAATTAATAAGTCTGCATCAGAAGATTACCTTGATTTAAAACTTGCTGATTCTTTGGGAAAGCCAGGGTTAAAAATTATTCCTCCTGGGGTTGTTCTTTCAGTAAATCAACCACGGAAAGCACTTCCAAACAAAGCTTTCTCTTTCTTTCTCTTTCTATACAAAACCTGATGTACGATATAACTAGAATAGTGATGATCTACATTGAAATGGGGAAGAAAAAAAAATGCTCAACTGATTTTCTAAAGAGCATTTTCTTACAATCAAAGAAAATCATTATCATGTGACTTCACTTTTATAGTCATATGGGCTCATCATAAATCTCCAGAATCCTATTCATTCAGAGTGAATGCAGTTACTTCTGAATTTTGTGACCCTCTGAAGTACCATGGGACAAAAGCTTTAAAATAAGAAAAAAAATTTGAGGTGCATTGTAAAAAGTATATAAAAAAAGCTGTCCTTTACAGGTCACAGCCGGGCATTTGTTATTACATGCATTTGATAAATATTGAGAATATTTTAGTCCAATTAATTCTGCAAAAATTCATCAATAGATTTAAAATTCATCATTTTAAACTAGATTTCTAAGTAGGTAGGCTAATTGGCTTATATATGCAAGTAGTGAATCAGATTGTATGTTTCAAAAGAGCACACATTTAAAATAAATGAAAACAAATAAAGAGCACACATTTCATAAATATATTTAAAAATACGTATAGGAAAATACATTGAGTAAATTTGCATAACTCAAGACTTGGCTATCAAATTGGAGTTACATGGGGAGCACTTAAAAGGGGAGATACTTACAAGAGATGGCATAGGAAGTGGTCTTGGAGTCTAGAGTATCTAGATAAACCCAAACACTTTACTGTTCGTTTGGCAATTTATCATGTACCTGCCCATAATATTTTTAGGCCGTTTTATTGAACTTTGATTTAGTTCATGTGTTTTTTTAATTGTTCCTATTTTTTTGTTTTTGTAAAAGTTAGGGAGCCAATAGGCTGTTAAAATAAAAAGAACAAGCTCTATTGTAAGACTGGGCAGAAATGCCAGTTCTATTACTTAATAACTGTGTGATCTTGAATAAGTTCATTGAAATCTTTATGTCTTAGTTTGCTTTGAGGTTGAATAGGGATAATAGCTACATCTACTAATCTACTAAATAGGGTTTTTGTGATGATTGAATTTTATCACACACACACAAACACACACACACATACATACATTCCTTGGCACAGTGTCAGACACCAAACAATATATATTATTGTGCTGATGGTCTCAAAATTATGAGCAGTAATAATAGTATTGTCTTGACCTCAAGCTATAAGCATATTGGAAACAGGGATTTCTCCCTAATCAATCCACTCTCAAATTTATTGCACATAATAGAAACTCCAAAAAGTTTGGTTGATTTATTGAGTCCAGTAATATTACTATTATAACTCTTCAGAAGCAAGAACTACAAGCCAATCATAAAATACGAGGGCAAAAAATATATCTGCTTAAGTAATATTAATTAGGATACTGCTAGTAGCAATTCATTCTGGATAAAACTTTGGAACTTGATATGACCAAATCAAGAAGTCAAATAGCCCTGAGAGCAACAAATGATTTGAGAATATTTTAATTTATCTCATTTAGTTCAAGATTTCTTGCTTAGGGATTTCATCATTGACCATGTTTTTAGCACACTTTCAAATTATAATAGGTAACATTTCAGCACCCTCAATATAAAATTACATTTTATGAACAGAAAGCATTTTATATAGTTAAAGATTGATAGTTAACTTCTACATAATTTTGAAGTAAAATAATAAATCAGGTATATATAAAATTCAGAATACATCTACAGACCGTGTGATACAATACTAGAAAATACAAATAATTATTGATGGATTTAAGTTCTGGAAATGAAGAAAATACATGAAGTTTGGTATGTTTTCTATATCAGATTTGAAAAAAAAATGTTGAAAGTTGATCCTTGTCTTCAATCAATTTCAATGTATTTTGGAATCATAGGAGATAACTGAACCTTCAACTAATTCTATTTCATTCTATTTACTCATTCTTGCACTAAACTTCCATGTGTCTAGGGTTCAGAAGGGGATTCTAAAACACACACTCACACAGATTAATAAAATGCCAGCCCTGCCTGAGTTCAAGGAATTCACAATTTGTGGAGAAAATAGATGTATGAATATAAAGTAATAACACACTTGTTAAGTACCAAAAGCAGTGTCATATAGGATGGGATATGTGGACTTGTGTCACCAATGAGGACAAAATGGCAGTGAGCTATCAGTGAAAGCTTTAAAAACAGGTGGCATTGCCCAGCCAGCATGGCTCAGTGGTTGAGCATTGGCCTATGAACCAGAAGGTCACTGTTTGATTCCCTGTGAGGGCACATGCCCAGGTTGCTGGTTCAATCACCCGTAGGGGCGGGCGTGCAGGAGGCAGCTGATCAAGAAATTCTCAACTTTGATGTTTCTGTCTCTCTCTCTCTCCCCTTCTCCCTTCCTCTCTAAAATCAATAAACATATATTTTAAAATATGAGGTGGCATTTAAATTGTGTCACACCAACCAACTGGGGGTCTGAGCAAATTCATATGAAAAAATTATGTGAAAAAACAAAATGATGTAAATAATTTGGATGAACTGCATGTAGCATGACACTCATGAGTGCACTTTGACAAAGTAATCAGCAATGAGACTGGCTGCTCAGAGGGAAGACATACTTGCTTTCCGATCAGAATGAGCAAAGTATTTTAAACATGGAATTATATCTGCATCTTTGAGATATACCTCTGGAATCATATAAAGAGATGCCTTTGAAAAAAAAAATCTAGTTAGAATACGATTGCATTAGCTCAGGATGAGAAAAATGATAGATGTTTGAGGTAAGCTCTATAGTAGTTAATGACTGAAGGAAACATACTCTAGAACTTGAAGACAAGGCTAGTTTGATAATGAATAACTTCAGGGGTGATCATATTATCAATGGTAAATATAAACACATCACAAGTGTTTCTCCAATTTTGACCTTCCAAGAGCATTTTTCATATATTTCTCTTTTATGTGCTCTAAATACTCAATACACTGCTATAATTTTTGCTTTAAGTATTCAGTAATCATTTAGAGCAATTGAATTTTTTAAAAAAAAAAACTTTTATTTTTACTTTCAGTCATTTTGAGAAATATTCATTTCTTTGTGAAAATCCAAACTTCTGTTTAATATCATATTCCTTCTGTCAGAAACACTTCTCTTAACGTTTCTTTATACAAAATTTTCAAGCAATGAGTTTTTTAGTATTTTTAGTACTTTTTTGGCCTGGGAAAATATTAATTATTCTCTTATGAGAAGTTCTTTTCACTGAGTATAGAATTGTGAGCTCATAGGGTTGTTTTTTCCTGTCAGAGGATATTTCAATGTCCTCTGGTTGCATAGCTTCTCACACAGTCTGTTTTGATTATTGCTATTCTGTGTGTAATATGTCTTTTTTTTCTCTTAAGGCCTTGAAGTTGTTTGCTTTGCCTTTGGTATTCATTAGTTTCAATATGATACGCCACATTAAACACATATGTGTGTTTGACTCTGCTTGGTGTCTTCATAGCTTCCTGGTCTGTGGTTAGGCATGTGTCAGTAATTCAGGAAGATTCTGCATAAGTAGTTGTGGAATTCATTAATATTGAAAATTGAAAAAAGGAACCAGTCTCTTCCCAGGTTTAACAACAAGAAGGGAGCCAATGATAAGGATGTAATCAGAAACCAGAGGTAGTAGAAAGAGGTGAGGTACAGAGCACCAGAAAATGGAATTATCCCTGGCCCTCTCCCTCTGTAACTGGAGGATAGGGGAATGCATTTAAAGATAGTGAGGAAGAAAGTTGAGAGCATTTATGATGGGTAGCTCCTAATTTTGTTCTGAGAGCAGGTCGTTTGCTGTGATTTGGGCAGGATGTGAGTGGTAAAGGGCAGGGTATCAAAAGGATGCTATCCAAAGGGCCAAGATCACTCTTGCATTCTGAATTATATACATTCCGCTTAATGAGTGGTAAGCACAAGTTTATAGAATTCTATTCTTATGCACTAACCATGAAGCATTAAAAGTAAAACTCTGGAAGGACTGACAATTTTATTTTCATTCTGTCTATAATCTGAAAATTAAAAGCAGTTTATTTTTGTGTTATCAATCTTGTCTTTAAGTTAAAGATTCTAAAAGTTTTCAAGCTTAAACACTTTTTTTAACCACCCAAGGAATACACACACACACACACACACACACACACACACACACACACATACTAGAGGCCTGATGCACAAAATTTGTGCAAGCTGCTAGCATGGGCTCCACAGCCATCCACAGGCACCTGGAACCCAGGGTTCCTTAGCAGGTCGTCTGGAAGGATGTCCAGAAGGACCTCTTGTCTAATTAGCATATTATGCTTTTATTATTATAAATTAGCTAATTTTAGAGAGAGGAAGGGAGAGATAGAAACTTTGATGTGAGTTAGAAACATTAATCATATGCATCCTGATCGGGGATTGAACCTGCAGGCCAAGTATGTGCGCTGACCAGAAATAGAACCTGCAACCTTTTTGGTGTATGGGACAATGCTCCAATGAGCAACCCAGCCGGGACAAACACTGTCGTAAACACCAAAGTTACTTGCATTCTGTGTACAAAGGTTTGTCTAAGTTTATGAAATATTTGCCTTACATTACCTATAAACCATCTTCAAACAAAAAATGTAAATTTAGCTATGAATGGGAGGGAAGATGACAAATTAACTTATTCCATGTCTGAATTTTCCATTTTTCATTCAAGAGTGGATTTCATCAAGACTGGGTCTGCCATATAAGGCTATCTCAAAATCAGTAATTCTGCTTTTCTCTACTTCCAGATCATGCTGGAGTTGTCACATTGGTGCAGCGGCAGAATTTCTGCTTTTCCGTGCCCTCTCTGCAAGCCTTTGGCAGGTGGACACAGAGATAACGGCATTTCCACTCTTGGGAGTCACAGTGTTAATATTCCGTGGCAACTATGAGTGAATGACTTCATCTTTCAGCCATGCCTGATTCTGCTACAGATATGCAGACCCTGCCTTTGTTTAGAGTAAACCCATATGTGACTTAATGAGAAAAATATTAGTAAAATCTGTTGTATTTGATGTCACTTCAAGAAGATGTCAAGACATCAGAGATCTGTGGTCATTTGCTTATTAAGTGCATATGAAATGGATGTGTTTGCTTTTGAAGTTAAGCAATCATGTTGCAAAATAACCTGTGTAAATCTCATCCCTCTTTACTACACCTGCTAATCTGAAAATCAATAGCATTGACTTCCTGACATTTAAAATGGATATGTACATATTTACCAGCCCTAAATCAAGCAGGTATGTAGGTTAAAATAAAGCACACAGGGCTCAGTGTAAGTAGGAATAAGCTAATCAATAGAAAACAAAGGTATTTTGGTGGCAGAAAAAAACTCAGACCCAGGAATGTAGCATATTACATAAGAATGGAATTTGGTGTCTGATAACAGACAAACTGAGAAAACTTTTGGCATTAGCAGCCTCTAGCTATGTGTTTTAAGTTATTAAACCAGCCTAAAATTCAGTTCCCTCATCTAGTATAAAAAATAATGAGACCTACTCAATGTGACGGCTATGTGCACTGAATGACAAATTTATGTAATAGTTGTCTTACATTTACCTCACACTCCATACATATGCTTACTCAACAACTCTTGGTTACCTTTTGGCATTCTCACACTTAGAAAACTTGGTTCAGAGGCCATGACTTATTTACTGAACAGTTATTTTGCATTACAAATTGAACCAAGAACTCCCTTGCATAATCTGGGTAAAATGGTTCTAGATAAAACTTATAACAATGTGGGGCATGTTATTTACATTTTACATATGATGACACTAAGTTCAGAGAAGTTCAGTAATTCATAAGAGGCCACATACCTAACAGCAAAACTAAGATTCTTGACCTCAAAAACAAAGAGTGAAGTTCAATATAATCTCAGCAATAGATAAAACATGTATTTTGAACTTTATTAATTTCTATATGGCAATTCTTGTCCTTAAGAAACAGTGAGTGAGAAACCTCAGGGACTTGCTCTTTAGCACACTCAATCCCACCTGTGCCTTGAATATGTAAAATTACTCAAAAATTATGAATTGAGCTACCATATGATCCAGCAATCCCTCTTCTGGCTATCCACACAGAAAATTTGGCGAATATATATATATATATATATATATATATATATATTCCATAGCAATCCCTCTTCTGGCTATCTACCCAGAAAATTTGAAAAATATATATATATATATATATATTCCATAGCCAAGACATGGAAACAACCTGTCTTTTGATGGATAAATAAAGAAGATGTGGTACATATATACAATTAAATACTATTCAGCCATAAAAAGATGAAATATTGCCATTGTGACAATGGATAAATTTTGAGAGTATTGTTCTAAATGAAATAAGTCAGATGGAAAAGGACAAGAACCACAGGATGTCACTCATGTGTGGGGTACAAAACAAAAAGCAACAGATGAACAAACAAAATGAACATATGAATGAACAAAAAAACAAACTCACAGATTCAGACAATAGAATGGTGGTTACCAGAGGGGAAGAGGGTGGGGGGAGGACAAATAGGGTAAAGAAGTCAAATACATGGTGACACAAAGAAACTAGGCTTCAGGTGGTGAGCACATTTGTATTATGAAGTTATACACCCAGAATTTATGTAATGTCACTAGCCAATGTTACCTCAATAAATTTAATAAAACAAAAAAAGTTAACCAGGCAGTATAGACTACAAGGTAAATCTGAACATGTCCCAAATTGCATAGACCAGCACTTCAGGGACCATTAAATCCCTATTTTTCTATCAACTACATTGACAATCTTTCTGAATATGACGAAAATTTGGAAGGACCATGATCCTACTACTAGTGCATATACAAAATATTTCTATTAAGATACCTAACAAAAATGAGATAGAGTATGCAAATGCTTATGTCTCTAACCCTCATGGCTTCTGCTTTTTAAACTAAAAGTGAAGGATATCTGGCTAATTGAGCAGAGCAGATCACAACATAAAGGCTTCACCCCAACAAAACATTCAGCCTGGCAATATCCAGAAACACTCAACACAAATGCTTATTGAAAAGCTGAAAGTTCCAGAAAGACACCTTTGTTGTTTATATGACAATAACTATCATTGATTGTGGATCTATTACATGCCAGACACTGTAAATGCACCCAACTACTAAGATAAAAACAATGCTGTAAATGCTGTCTGACTTCAAAATGGATACTCTCCCAGGAGGCAAGGTCACCTGCACTACTTAGTCATCCAATGAACTGACAGGAAACGCTTCTCACTCACTCTTGACAATGCCACAACTAACATCTGCATGGACGGTTGATTGTTTTCATTTATAAGTAATTCTATGATGATATTGCTATGATATATTATGTCATTTCATCTGAAGGTATCCCAATTCTTCTTTTGAGGATAAAGCATCACGATATTTTGCTCTGGATTCTACTTCACCACACTAAAAGCACAGTGCCAGGAATTCATTAACTTCCAGAAATTAAACATAAAAGCCACAATACTTTTCTTCTACTCTTGTATACATATCACTTCCTACATAACCAAATTATAGCCATGACTGATGAACATCACCAATATTTGCCAATTACCTACTCCTAGAAGAAATAATAAAATCAAGCAAATGCATTCTAACACAAGAAGAAAATTTACTAGAGCATAAAGCAATTATCTAACTTGGCATTTGACCAGAATCCTCAGGTTAACCAGAATTGAATAAGGAAGTTTACCCTTGCAAAATGACCTTGACTTTGTAATCATCTTGGCTTATCTTTAAAGTTTCTGGGAAAATGTACTTGATTTGAAAAACAAACAAAACCCCCCTGAGGTTTCTAATGCTCTGCCAGTGCATTAGAAATAACCCAAACTAACTGCTGTTGGCATTTTTCAATCAAGGACTTATCATCTAGAAACTTCAATGAAATGGAAAAATATTTTCTGAGCTCAGGGCAATCTTCAAAAATGAAGTTATAGAAAAAAATGAAATAAACTAGCAATAAGAATGAAAAGCTCCATAATTAATATTTTGGTTGAAATATTAAGTCAAATGAATAGAAAGTCCATGAAATAATTGCCACGGAAACAATGTAAGTTGCAAATTTGATGTACATCAATTTAACCATGAGCTATCACTATTAATTATTAAGTAAAATTAAAATATTGAATTGATTAGGCTGTGTTCCAGATATTTTGGAGATATATGTTCAGTCCATCAGTAAGCACTTATAGAGTCCTTATTTTATGCAAATACTGTTCTGAGGATACAGAGTGAAACATGTTAAAGAGCCTGCCCTCAAAGAGTGCCCAGCCCAGTGAGACATATATATATGAATATGGTCCATATTCAACCTAACTTGCTGTATCTTATAAGCAAAAATAATAGAAAGTACATGAATTCTAAAACTTTCATTTATTACCATTCACAAAACAATGTTCTTTAATCTGGGGGTAACACACACAGAAATGAAACCATTCACATACTTTCATATGTACTTGCTTTGGTCTCAAAAACTTAAATAATCTATTTTTTTAACTGTAAAGGGATATACACCAAAGATTAACATATTTACATGCAGCCAATCCTGTTGACAACATGATGCATGCCCTTTTTCTGGGGACAAAAGGCCACTCACAAATAGCATATTTAATTATAGTGTTCAGTTGTTAATGGCAAAGAAATAAAATACATTGAAATGTTGTTTAAATACATGAAGGTGTAATGTTATACTGTATGTGTGGATTCACATGAATTATGCAAAATGATAGGAGGACATTCTTTTATATATGTTGCATTACATGTATGTATATGTTTAGATAGATAAAGTAGATAAAAAATTTTCATAAGCAGTTAGAATTATGGGTTTGTATTTTATGTTTGATAAGAAGTATGAAAATATATTTGACATAAAATCTGTTTAAAAATTTTGCATTGCTTCTGAATGGTCCCTTTCTCCTCCTTTTCCATTGTATCTACAAGTAATTTAATCAAGAATTCCTAGCTTGTTTTAAAACTGAAGACTTCTAGGCATGTTCTTTCTGAAAAAAAAATAAGGTGGGGCAGCCAAAATAAGAGACATAATCCTCTTGAATGAGCCCAGGTACTTTCAGTGAGACAGACATCATGGTTTGCAAAAACTGACTGCATGAACATCTAGAAGAATCTAGAATACTCAGGTAATATTGTTGCTGTGGACCGAATTGTGATTCCCCCAATTCATATGCTGAAGCCCTAATCTCCAATGTGAGGATATTTGGAGCTGGGGCCTTTTTGATGTATCTGGTTTAAGTTAGGTCATGTGGGTGGGTCCTGCATAATAGAATTAGTGCCCTTATAATAAGGTATACCAAAGAGCTTGTCCTATGTGAAGATACGGAAAGAGGATGATCATCTATAAGTCAGATAGAAAGTCTTCACCAAAATTTGATTATGCTAGCACCTTGATTTTGGGTGCCAAATTGTGAGAAATTAATTTTTATAGCCTATGGTATTTTATTATGGCAGCCCAAGTAGACAAATATAGTTTTTTAAATTAATTATTAATTTAAAAGAAAATATGCCATAAATTGGTGAGCCATAAATCTTTATGGTTTTGAACTGGGAGATTAAAGAGACTATAAGTATGTTTAAAATGTATTCGCCAACTTTCTGATTATTCAGCTTCCTGTGGATATCAAATTTTTTTCTACATGTGCAAATAAATATGAATATATTTACCCATACCAAAGAAAAAGAGAAATGAGTTTGAGACTATATCACATCTACATCATAAAGGTTTAAACATCATAAAGAATTTCAGTTACTGCCCTGTTGGTTTGGCTCAATGGTTGAGAGACGACCTTTGAGCCAAGTGGTCACTAGTTTGATTCCTGGTCAGGGCACATGCCTTGTTTGCATGCTCAATACTCAGTAGGGGGCATGCAAGGAGGCAACTGATAGATGTTTCTCTTTCATAGATGTTTCTCTCTCTCCTTCTCCTTTTCTAAAATAAATAGAAACATAGGTACAAAAGAAATTCAGTTACCAGTTACCAAAATTCCTTCAGAAATAAGTAAGTAACCCTTCAATAATCCTGAGTGTCTAAGAAAGAACTGAATTTCCTACAGAAATTCTATAGAATCTTTATCTTCTAGTCATGATCTGGAAAGAGCCTAATGGATGTGCTGACATCCATTTGTCTGATTCCTCAAGATCCATTCTAGTATTAAACCAGCAGACAGTAAAACACATTTACCACATTATCGCAGCCCTTCAAAAAAAAACTGCTTTCACTGAGGCACAACTTAATGTAATGTTCTTCGCCTCAATTGCAGGTCGATACAAAAACCATTCATTTAAGGAATGTTTCTTTATGTTTGAAGATTTCATTCACAGATGTTCTCTGTGTAAAGACCCAGTAAACAAATTTCCTTTTATTTTTAAAGAAAATAATCGTCACCACATCTTCCTATTATAAAAACAATACAAACAAAAGTTGTTAAACTGCATTTCTCTTTTTTTTCTTAACATTTAAAAACTTAAAGCCAAATCTCATTGCTGTCATCTTGTTTTTGCTTAATGCAAGATATGCAATTTATTTAAATAGGGTGCAGAAAATCCTCTACTCTTGAAACATATAACTCAGTGTAACTCTAAATAATATTAGCTAGAATTTCTTCAAGACACACAATACATTTACTGAAATAAAGTAATTTCCTTTTCTCAGGAATTAAACCTTATTATATGTTATCACAGCTTTTCACTGATGAATTTGGAAGTAACCAGAAATCAAATGCAACTATTTATTTCCATAACGGCATTTCGAACGCTGCATCATCTGAGAAGTGATTTGCAGTTAACTGGCAGATATTGAGCTGAGTGGAAACAAAGTGCAAAATGCACTACATATTCAGTACAATCTAGCTAATAAGTCCATTTCACTAAACTTATGACTTAAGGCATGTTGCATAGTGCCTCACAAGTCAGTCAATGCAATTCCTAAAAATAGCTGGGAGAGGGGATCCTCCATTAGTTATGTGTTAGAAAATTAAAAATATATTCTGACCCATGCAGATCTAGTCTTCCCTATTTCTCATACTCCCATTTCTTCCTAGCGATGCCATGCTATGCTAGTGTGGGGTAACCTGTTCATTTAACCCAGTGGTCGGCAAACTCATTAGTCAAACTCATTTGCCGACCACTGATTTAACCTGTTCATTTGGAATTTCCCCATTTAAGAAGCTATTTTAATAATCCCCAATGGTTTTGATTGAATTCCAATTTAATATTAGGAGTGAGATGAAATAACCCAAGTATTATTTATTCATGATAGCTAATCTGAAAATCGGTTTGAAAGCAGAAGGTGGAAATGATACAAAAGAACATTAGTTCCAACTCACATTTTATCAGATAACCACATAAGCATCTTTTAAATCTTGGTACATATGACTTATTCATTCTGACAAAGATAGCAGGTATAGAGTTGTCAAGAGAAGGAATACCCAAAGCAGGAATTAATTCATGGCACCAATGGTCAAAGCTCAATCACGTAGGCCAGACCCTAGAGTCAACTTGGGCTAACTAGTTCTGTTGTCTTAACTTAGCTATATTAACATGCCATTTTTCTTTATAGACTTAAGACCTTTAAAGTATTAACTATGCAAGTTATAACAAATTATTGGAAACTCTGATAAGCTTAGCAGATTGAACATATTTATCTTCTGCCTTGAGAATACCACCTAATGAAAATAAATCATAAAAATGGATAAAACACAAGGGAAAAGTAAATGAAAGTCAACTGGAGCACATAAAATATATCATTAAAGATGTGGAAGATGAATATAAATTCACAAGTGATAACACTTGAAACCAATTCCAAGCAGAGAATCCCCGAGATTCCACCTCACCCCACTTACCTTCAGTCCACGTGAATTTGGATTGTACTTGATAAACCTACTGAAAATGCTTTCTTGATACTCCCCAGTAGCCTCCTAAGCAATAAATCCTATAGAAAGCTACCCAGACAAAGTCTCTCTCTCACCTCCATTAATTCCTCCCAACTCCTTCAAAAGCTTCTTTTCCTAGGTTTTCATGGCAATCCTCTTCTGTTTTTCCTACTCTCTCTCTGCTAACTCTGTATGTTTCCTTGGCTGAAACAGGTTAATAATACCAATTTAAAGGTCAATAAACTATATAATATGTATGCATATAAGGATAAATCGATCAGTAGATTGATTGATGGATGGATAGGTAGGAGGGTGAAACAAGAGAATGATGTGAACTGGAACACTAGGTTTTGTTCTCTGGTTGGCTGCTGTGTGTGTGTATGTTTGCACGTTATATTTGGTTTTGATAATTCAGTATTTTGGCCTTATATAAAAAATAGAGTATATAACTAGGGACTAAAACTCAGGACCAAAACATTCTATCTACTAAGCCAAACCAGCTAGGGCAGCATGCATTTTCTTAAACAAAATTTTCTATTTTCCTCTCTGTCCCTTCCTATGCCCTACTTAATAGAGTGCATATGATATACATTAACATTTCCTTATTCATAACAACATAAGTGAAAAAGAACTTAAGAATTCCCCTTTTCTTAGGCAGAGAAATTATCTAATTACACACTGAACTTATAATACTAAGTTCAGATAATTATTTAATTAAGATGCCAAACAAATTACTATACTATTTTAAACTCTAGTGTTTCATTACTTGGCTTTACATGTAGGATTTATTTAGTGCTTATTAAAAGACTTTATTATTCTACCATAATCATCATGAGAATACAATTTATACAATTAAAATGCTATATTTATGATCCAATATAGAATTTCCTCCTATTAAGCCCCAAATTTATGGGTTTATAGTAAAATAGGCAAATAAACACACAACTTTTTGAGGACAGTGAAACTCTGTATTTTCTCCTACTTTCTTATTCTACCTCTAACTAACCAGCCATTATAGTTAAAATGGAAAGGAATAATTAAAAACTCATGTTTGTGTGGTTTTTTTTTTTCTAGAGAAATCTGTTTTTCTCCTACTTTCTTATTTTACCTCTAACTAACCAGACATTGTAGTTAAAATGGAGAGGAATAATTAAAAACTCATTCCCCCCCCCCCACCCCCCAGAGAAATCTGTTTTTCCTACCTTTCCTCTTAGTCTTGTTCAATTCTCTTTCCAGATCCTTGGGTTTCTTATTTTCTTACAGAAATTGCATCCTGACCTCAAAGGCATCAGCAACAACCTAGGGATTTTTAGGAAGATTAGGAACTTCATGAAACCAATCAAACGATTGTACACACTTGGCTTTACCTCCACCCTCCTCCTCACCCACAGTAATTGCCCTTTGCTTTACTAAATCGACTGAATCTGTGTCTCTAGAACAGTGAAATTTCAACTCATCCAAAAAAAAAAAAAAAAAAAGAATTGGTTACAGTCAAAACTTCATGTTGAAATTTGGGGCTAAAAAAAAGACCATATACTCTGTACTCTTTTTATTTTCTTTTTTTCTTTTTCCTGCTATTGTTGAAAAAATAGCTCAGACTAATAATTTGCTTTTAGTTATTTGGAATACAATCTGAGGGGCCCTGAATTTAAAAAAACAATATTTATTGAAGCCTGTTTGGTCACATTTGAGTCACATCTTCCAAAAAAGCCAAAATTCACTTAGAAAACTTTGTTAATGAGCTCTTCTTATATCCCACAAACCTGTTTTTAGCATTTTTGGTCATATCGTTAAATGCCGCGAGGTCACACACATTTTTCTAATTACAATCTAAGTATATTTATACTTAATCTATTTAATTCATTTTTTTAAAAGACCCATTCAACAAATAAAATTTGCTGATTCTCTTCTAGATACATAAAACAACAACAAATCACATTCTCAATAATTATAATATGAGTGATTAACATTAGTTGAGCTTATAGATTTAGCACATCCAAGCAACAGTAGGAGGTGGACACATCTGTTATCTTCATTTTGCAGTAAGGGAACTCAGGCACAGAGAACTTAGTCTTAGTTCCCCATATTAGTCTTTTCAGGATGCTGTAACAAAAGCTACAGATTGGGTGGCTTATGCACCAGACGTTTATTTTCTCACAATGCTGGACACTAGAAGTCCAGGATCACGATCCCAGCTGACCCGGTTTCAGGGAGGGCTCTCTTCCTGGCTTGGAAAATGCCGCTCTGGTGGCACTTCTCCTGTGGACACCAACCCTAGGGGATCTGGGCCTCAGCCCCTAGACCTGCTCTAAGCCTCCTCCCTTAGAGGCCCCATCTTCAGACACTCCACACTGGGGGGTCAGGGCCTCAACAAATGCATTTTAAGGAGACACGCATTCTATCCATCACATTCCCTAACGTGATACAGTTAAGAAGTTGTAAATCCACGACTGAAACTCCAGCAGCGACTTCAGAGTCTGGGCTCTTACCCATCTTCACCAGACTTGTATTGAGCTAGTACTGCCAAGCTTTCACTGCACGTTACATATATTGATAATTAATCATAGGTATCTCCTCCCACCTCCCCAACACACACACACACACACACACACACACACACACACACACACACACACGTTTTTCTATTGGGGGGAAGAGATTAGGGGGAAAAAGCAGCTCCTGTATTACGTTCTGCTCAGGGATGGCTTCTTAGTCCACCAGGTTAAGAAAAGCTTCCAGAACACAAAAGTGGTTTGGGAAACCCGGGGAGCAGCTGCTTTGCATGGGGTGGGGGGTGGAAAGGACAAAAAGCGTGAAGTCCCCCCACACCTTCAGGCGGTCTCTTACCTGCTGTCAGCCTCAGACGGTGACCAGGAGCCCCGGGCAGAGAAGCACCACATTCAGTCCCTCTCATTGGGAGCACCACAGCCACTAGGTGCTGGAGAAGGACCAGCCAGAACACCCACCAGGAGGCCAGCGAAAATGGCGATGGGCCGGCTTTTGTGTGTTCATGCTGATCAGCTGGGCTGGGCTTCTGCCTCCATCAGTGCAGGAGCTGCAGGTGGAGGCCCAGGCCTGAGGCTGAGAGCGCAGGCCCAGTTTACAGCAGCAGCCCCTTCAGCACAGCACCATGTGAGAACCATCAGTGCAGCCCACCGATTTGATTTGGCTCAGTGGGTGTGCATCCACCCAGGCACCAGGAGTTACCAGTTGGATTCCTGTTAGGGAACATGCCAGGGTTGTGCTTGGTCTCCAATAAGGGGCGTGCAGATCCTGATGATTCTCTCTCTGTCTCTTCCTTCCTCTCCCTCTAAAAATTAATAAAAATATTTTTAAAAATCTTGGATTCTAGATGGTAATCAAATTTAAAAAAATAAAAATGGAAAAAGAAAAAGGAAAAAAAAACAACCTATCAATGCAATCAATCACATCCTTCTTTTTAGATTGACATTCTTAGCATTCCTCTCTTTCCAGATTTTCCTGAGGAAGAGACTATTGTACTTACAGTTTTGCCTAACTTCCCCCTATCCCACTTTACTCTTTCATAAATTCATAAATACTCTACAGGAGTCACGTTAAATCTCCTTTGCAGCATGTCACTGGATATGGGCCACAGATAATGCCCCAACTGGATGTTTCATTTTTCAACATCGTGAACATGACATCACAGTTTCTCAAATGGACTGCAATCGTTATCATTAGCAACTTCATTTCTTTATTACAAGTATAAAATTGCTTTTATTGCTGTACATTTACTCAATCTTAAAATAAAAGCTTACTTTTATGTCAATTCTCTAATTTGTGGAAAACATTGAACAATACACAAATAAGTTTAGTTCCCTGTACAATTATTGAAAAACCAACACATTCAGTGTCCATTCCTGTAAGGTTAAATCAAATCATTCTTCATGCCCTATAAATGTGATTGGCTATCTTCATTTCCTTTGGTGGTTTTGACCTTCATAATCTTGATACATATTTAATATAATTGCCACTGACTAAGCAGCTGATAACCAAACATAATTTTGAGGTTCTTTGATTATATCCTGCAAAAAAAAATGCGCATATGGTAATAGAGAAAGCAATGGATTTAATTTCATCAAGAAGAATTTGGGGTAAATATATTTCCTGATAGGCATTATTTAAATTATAGAAATTATAAAGCATCCTCTTATAGGATATTAAAAACTCCCCCCCTCCCCCAATATGTAATGATCTGCATAGTGTCCAAAGTATCAGATAATTGGTTATTGGTGTTAGGATACACCACAGAACCTTTTAAAATGAAGTTCGATATCATGTAAAAGTGTTGAAATATCACTACAGCTATCCTACAGTTATTGTTGTACAACCTGTCTAGGCCACTGTCATCTCTCATCTCTCAACAATCTCTTTTGCCCCGAGCAGCCAGAGTGATCATTTAAAAGCGTAAATCACCTGCTCAAAATACCCTTCCCATATGCTAAGAATACAAACGCTTTACTTTAGACCTGGCTTTCTAAGGATGAGTCTATCAGACATTCTCTACCTATTTTAACTGTGTTTCTTTAGCAGATCTCCTCTCCCCTCCTCTTTAGCCATAACGCACAAATTCTCCCTCAGGGCCTTCAGACCTTCTTTCTTCAGCATAGACAGTGCATCCTCAGATTCACTCCCTTCCCATGTCCTTCAATACTCTGCTCAAATATCACAGCATTATCAAGCCCTTCCTGATCACTGCTATGAAAAACAACCACCTTTTGCCAACATGTCTCCTTGTTTCTATTTTCTTTAAAATAAAAACTTAAAGTGCAAGACAGTCTCAATCTAGGATGCAATCTTAATCTAGGACACAGCTCTGTGCTCACAGGCACTCTGTTTTGTCCCCTACTCTATCTCCAGCTCCTGGATAGAACCTGTTACACACAAGAACGAGTGCACATTATTTGGCAATAATATTAGGCAATAGTGGAGATAGGCTGTTTTATTGTCCCTATGTCATACATTTGGACTTATAACACAGTGATAATCCTATATAATAAAGAGGTAATATGCAAATTGACCATCACTCCAACACATAAGATGGCTGCCCACATGAGGACCTAAGATGGCTGCCCCCATGAGGACACAAGATGGCCACCACAAGATGCCAGGGAGGGGAGGGCAGTTGTAGGCCATCAGGCCAACAGGGAAGGGCAGTTGGAAAGGACCAGGCCTGAAAGGGAGGGCAGTTGAGGGTGATCAGGCCTTCAGGGGAGGGCAGTTAGGGGCAACCAGGGCTGCAGGGGAGGGCAGTTGAGAGCAACCAGGTTTGTAGGGAAGGGCAGTTGGAAGGGACCAGGCCTGCAGGGGAGGACAATTAGGGCAACTGGGCTGGCAGGGGAGCATTTAGGCATTGATAAGGTTAACAGGGGAGTGGTTAGGGGGTAATCAGGCAGGCAGGCAGGCAAGTGGTTGGGAGCCAGCAGTGCTGGATTGGAGAGGATCCAGGCTGGGCTGAGGAACACACACCTTCCATGCATGAATTTTGTGCACTGGGCTTCTAGTGTTTTATGAGACCTGATCAGTATTTCTCAAAAAGTCATATGGGACCAGCTACATCATCTGAATTTGTTATTGTTAAGAGCAAGATTCTAGGCTGTACCTTAAATAGAAAAATCAGAATCTCTAAAACTGAGGACTGGAAAATAAACTTCCTTGGGGAATCTTTGAAACTGCTGCCTTAGAGAATACATTTCAAAAGAAAGCCCTTTAAAAGGAAGTCTCTTTATAATCTTAGTCCCAAACCCCATCTTCACTAAGGACATAGCCTTTGCTAAATCCCTACAGAACCAACTCTATGATTTCCCCTAAGACATCCCACCACACACCCTTCACTCTGCTTCTTTGCTTATTTCAGAAGTTATCCCTTGAATGTTTTCCAGACCCCATAGGTACCTATAGAAATCCTTTTCATCCTCAGAAAGCCAGATCAAATGCCCTTTTCTTCACAAGGTCTCTGGAAAAAATAAGTGCTCTTATAACCCTTGTATTGTCAGTGCTATATACAGGGTGCGGCAAAGGTAGGTTTACAGTTGTTCATGTAGAATATAATATAATAATTAATGAATAATAATATAAGGATACATTGTGTTGCCAAAACCAATTTGGCTCAGTGGATAGAGCATCAGCTTGCAGACTGGAAGGTCCCAGGTTCATTCCGGTCAAGGGCATGTACCTTGGTTGCAGCACATCCCCAGTAGCGGGTGTACAAGAGGCAGTTGATCGATGTTTCTGTCTCATAGATGTTTCTAACTATTCCTTTCTTTTGCTCTCTGTAAAAAATTAATATAAAAAAGAATATATTGTGTTTCATAAACTCATAACTGTAAACCTAC
Source organism: Pipistrellus hanaki (assembly GCF_964339955.1). Taxonomy (NCBI): domain Eukaryota; kingdom Metazoa; phylum Chordata; class Mammalia; order Chiroptera; family Vespertilionidae; genus Pipistrellus; species Pipistrellus hanaki. Next base: position 28,255,923 of record NC_140514.1, read on the forward strand.
TTTTGCTCCACCCTATATATAAATGGATGTATCATCTATACTAACTATAAAGCCAGACATTCAATTATCAATATTTTATATGACAATTCAAGTGATTTAGATTAATTTATATAGATTTGGAACAAATTTTTCAAGTTTTTTTATTTAATACTGGCATGACCTAAATTTTTTAGTCTATGAAAATTAGGTAAAAAATACAGTGTCATGTGTCCATTGTAGTGCTGAGGCACAATTCAATATTTTTGAATACGGTAGAAAAAATGCCACATTATCCAACATTAAGCTACTGAGCTTAGACACATGGATACTAAAGAATTTGCATCTTGTTCAAAATAATTTATGTCTTTTAAGAAGTTATTCCTTTGAAAAGTGAAACTTTTCTTCCAGTTCAGACAGTGAATATTTGCTTGCTTTCAACTGAACAAAAAGTGGAAATATTCAATATTAGAAAAAAAAAATTCTGCTAACACAAACCATTGGAAAATTTAATAAGTATTATTGCTCCTACTTTTTCCCTGAAGAGATTCAACACAATTATTGTTAGAATTTGTCCTAGATTTTTAGTCAGCCGCTGCAAGAGAAAAATAATACTGTCAACCGAGTTAATTAAAACTTGTGTTAATAAATGGCAGCAGAGCGAAACAAAACATGGTCAATAGTTTTTAGCATTTCTCATTGGCAGCAATTACATTTACTTTTAAACATAAGTAACCCCAAGTGACCCTGCATATAATTTTCAGGTTGGGTTCCTGTTCCAGAAAAGACCCATTAAGTTACTTCCTGGTAGGACCTCCTGCTTCCTTAGATGATATTGTATTTCTAGGTATACTGTATTTCCCCTCAGTTTCCCTTTTGTCATTTTAGAGGTAGGATTCTGTTGTCTTGCTCTTTTTTTGTTTTTTTTCTGTTTTTTGTTTTTTGTTTATTCCCTACAAATACTCAATAATAGCAAAATGTCACGGTGGCTAAAACAATAAATAGGTATCTTCATCCAGAACTGGAGTGGACAAATCCAAGATCACGGCACCATCAGGGTTGGCTTCTGGTGAGAGCTCTCTTCCTGGCTTGCAGACAGCCGCCTTTTCACTGTGTCCTCACACAGCCTTTCTCCTTTGTGTGAGAAGTGAGAGTCAGCTCTCCTGTCCCTTCTTCTCTTTACAATCCTATCAGATAGGGCCCCACCCTTATGACCTAATTTTGCCTTAATTCCCTCCTTAAAGAGTCTATCTCCAAATATCATCACCTTGGAGGCCACAGTTCAACATATGAACTTTGGAGGAAACAAATCAATCCATAACACTCACCATGTGTTTTATGTAGAATACGAGAAATAAGTTTCCTATATAATAAGCACCCCAAACAAGTTCTATCTCAACTTTATGAAAGTATCCCTTTCATAAACCTAGCTTCTTCAGCAGAAACCCAATCATAGCATAGAATTGTATGTTCCTTATCTTTGCTGTTGTCAATACCTAATACCCTCCTTACCCAGTGCTTACCCTCTTCCTACTCGACACAAACCATCACTCTTAAAGCACCAGCTAGAGCTACTCCACAGTTTTTGATGATGTCTGGTTTAATCCGTCTCTAAACATTTATTAATTACTATACATTCAGCTGTCTGATGAACTCCTATCAGATTCCGCTCCCTTACTGTGGTTCATCCCAGCCTGTGTTTCATGTGTGCAAGCAACATCTGCCCAGTTGTCCACAGCAACTAGCATAGTGTAGAGTACACAGTAGATGCTCAGTACATAGCTGGTTGTTCTGTATCATGTTCAGCTTATGTAAGCAAGTTATTTATGACTATTTTAATTAGCTTCCTCTCCCAGCTCTCAGCTATCAGAAAAGAAGAATATTCTATTTTTGGACATCTATCACAGTGCATTGGAAATAGCAAACACTCAAAAAAAATGTGGAATGAAGATCTTCCCTTATTATCAGCATCTTTAAGCAGCAGGCTAAAAAGACAAAGAAAAATTGGAAATGCTGATCAGTGAGTGGGGCCTAGGATGTATACAAATTCTCTGAGAGAGGCAGGAGGAGTTCCTCTGTTGAAGAGACCGAAGAAGAAAAAAGTACGGGGATCAATCAAAGGCTGCAAAAAAAAGCTGATGAAAAATCTTAGCATAGGCTCCAGGTTTCACGATTTCTAATTCTGTGAAAGGAAAAGTTGACTGATTAACTGCAAAACAAAACAAAACAACATAAAACAACAACTCTCTAATGAGAACAGAATTACAAATTGTTTAAGATTAACCCTCACATTTAAATGGCAATGTTGTGTATAAAGACGTCTTGTCAACGGGACCAAGCCTTCTTAATTTTATGTTACAATTAAAACATTTTTAAATTCTTATGCTTCTCCCATACATATTAATTGATTCTTGAAATTTGTATTCTGTCCAATAGCTTTCAGAGGTCTAAAAGAATCAGGATCCCCTCTTTATATACAATTAGTCAATTGCCATATCAGCTATAATATAATATGAATTTTCTAAGCACTGTATGTGTTAACAGTTGCATAAAGGGTAAAGTCAATCAGAAAGTGGTCCTTAAAAAGATGTCCTCAAGTATGATTATTTAAAAATGTGTCCAAGTCTATGTGTGTGTGTATATATGTGTGTGTGTGGAGGGATGGGGAGGGAGACTACCAAAGTCAGTCCACTTTAGCACCAGTTTAGCAACCACTCCAAGCCATCTATGAGTCTACTATTTAACTAACAGCCACAGAGTTGCTAGCCAGCTGTTAGTGTAAACAGTGTGGAAAGGCCAGGCTACCCACATATAAAACTGTCACTAAGGCGGTCTTGTGAGTACTCTGGCCGCTCAGCCCATTCATCTCTATGTCTCTGTTTCTCCCTGCGTTATACTTTCCCCCTGTCTCACCCATGTCCTGTGCTCTTTCCTCTTCTTTCATCCATCAAACACTGCTCTCAGGGAAAGATCTGTTATACCTCAGTACGAATCTGAATCAAAAGGTCCCCTGCCCTAGAGACATTTACACCTAACTCTCTTTTCTCATATAGAAGAAACAGTTTTTCTATATGATACTAATTTCTGCACCAGGGATGAGTTGGTGATATTTCTTTATATTAAATAGAAGCAACATCATTTCAAACACTGTTTTCAGTGAAAATATAAATCTCAACCCTCTTCCTCAGTGAAACCTTTCCAGAAATCTCCAGCCTGCTGAGATCACTCTTCACAAAGATTCCGGCAGGCTCTGAAAGAACAGAGCACTTTCACTGAAAATGGAAAACATAATCCCTGATTCTGGCCGGCTGTTTCTCCTGGTCAGTGACGCTCCCGGGCACCGAGCATCAGGGCTTTGCTGAAACACTAACACCAGCGGGAAAAGTTAAGAAAACTTCTCAGTCACCTAAACTTTTAGGAGGCACAGAGGCATTTTTATTTTATTTTATCTCTGAGACAGCACTAAAGACTCCTTTCTTAAACAGAGGCTTCAAAGTGTGAAGAAAACTCTGAGTAAAATTCCTTAGCGGCATGTTATTGGACTCTCATGGATCATAGACCAACGAGATGCTTCATTTTTCATTGTTGTGATTATTGTTTCACAGGAAAGAATTAAGGTTTTATACCCTCCCAGGGAGAGGATGCAAAAGAGACTTTGACAAAGACAACAGATTTGTTTTCCCTTAGCTTATTTTGGCTATTTTTTGGCCTATATCAAGATCAATTTATATCTGCAAAGAAAAAAAAGGATATATTGAATGTTTTCCTACTTTCAAGTATAAGAAATTTATAACCAAATCTGGTTTAGAGCCAAAAGAATGAAATGTGGTGAACATCAGTTCCAGCCACTGCAATTTTACCAGTTTTTCATTTTGCACGAGGGTCCATCATGCCCTCTGCAATAATTCCCTAACAAAAGTTCAATTCTTAAAATAAGAATTCAAATCTAGAGTCTGAGGGCTAGTAAGGTAAGACAGCATTTACTGGTGTTGCTATAGCAACATGCAAACATCTGTGTTGTCTTGAACATCCACATCCACATGTTTTTTTGTTTTTTTTTAAAGTTCATAAACAGTCCTAGATAAAGTCAACCTAGTGAGACTTCCATGAACAAAAGACATGGGGACATGCATTCCCTGCCTCTCTAAGTACCCGGAGATCATATGAGACATTAACCAAACCTGGCTCTTGTCCTTACACATTTTACAGATGCAGTTGTGATTCCAGCGTAAATCCTTTACAAACCAGTTTAGAGTAAGAAGGTCTCTATCTTAAAGACAAAAGTATAATCATTTCTCAGAAACCAATACAGTCCACTCAAATCTGCCAAGCTTCCAGCACAGTGAGCTGTACAATGTGATTGCCTTTGAGTTTCTCTGAGAAATGTGTGGAGGTGGACTGGCTTACAATTTCAGACTGGAAAATGGTGTTACCGACTTCTAATATAGTTTCCATATGAAGAGAAAAAAGGTTTTCAACAATTAGGGTCTGATGGAGTGTTGATTTTTTCCCCCCCAGTTAGTTTTATAGTAACTCAAGGAATAGTAACTGGTGGTTAAAGTGAAATGCTATTAAGATATGTTATTAAAAACTGTATATATTATAACATTTTGTATAATATGTTATGGAAACTAAAAATCTTATTAAATTTATTTAGTGATAAACCTGTAAAATAAAGTTTCTTATTCTTATCATCTGACTTGGTTAATATTTAAATATACAGTTTCCTATAACCGTTTTATATTACTGTTATAGACTCCATGAAGAGAATGCAGTTTACAACTTAGAATTTATTTTTTTAACCCAGCGCATCCTTGGCAAAATATACACCAAAAATAAACTCAGTTTTAAAAGTAAATTTATTTACAACATAGAAGTCATATAAACTATTGGAGAAGAGTCATCCTCATTAACAGAGGACACTGTTTTGTAAGGATGCACATGTGAGTGATAGCAGAAGGTTTTTCTCTAGGAAAAATATTCCCCTTATATTTTAGGCACTCATTCATTTATAATCTCTCAACAATGATTGAGGTTGGTAATTATGCTATATATCTACTGAATGAAAAGTCACATAATAACAACAACAATATAATTTAATGAATTTGATAATAACAAAATGTGTGTGATGTCCTGAAAATATGAGAGAATGCTTTAACCTACCCAGGTTAGAAATAGGGAAGATGGGGGGGAGATCTGAGAGTTTTTTTTAAAGATGGATTATGAAAGAAGAGCAAGCACTCTCCAGTTAGAAAAGAAAGAGAAGGTAGTATAGGTGCTCACATCAGTATAGGAAAAGATTAAAAGCACATCTGAAACTTTTTATCAATTGAATAACTGCCCATTGCTCCCTATCCCTGGCCCCTGGTAACCACTGTTTATCCTTTGCTTCTATGTATTTCATTTTCTTAGGTACCTCATCTCAGTAGGAATATGCAGAATTTGTCCCACTGTGACCAGTTTATTTCATTTGGCAAAATCTCCTCCAGGTTCATTGAGACAACTCAATATCAACCCTGCTCCTCCCAACTAAACAAGCGACTTGAATACATACTTCTTTGTAAAAAGAAATATAAAAATGGCCAGCAAGTATATGAAAAGATGCTTAGCATTACTAATCTACAGGGAAATACAAATCAAAACCACAGTTAGGATGGCTATTATTAAAACAACAAAAGATAAAACGTTTTGGCAAAGACCTGGAGAAACTGAAATCCTGTTTATGTTTAATGGCTATTTTCATTGTGGATTATCTTTAATATCTTTTCCTAATTTCTACTAGATTTTAAAAATTATTTCCCCTGCAATTTTAAGAGTTTATTATGTATTATGGATATTAAATCTTTATAAGTGGCATATCATGAAAATATTTCCTCCAAATTTATCAAATGTCTTTGATTTTACTCATGATTTTTTGATGCATTATTATTTTTTTAGCCCTAGCCAATTTAGCTTGGTGGATAGAGCATCGGCCTGCAGACTGAAGGTTCCCAGGTTCAAATCTGGTCAAGGGTACATGCCTGAGTTGTGGGCTCGATCTCCGTGTGAGGTGTGCAGGCAGCATCCTATCAATGATTCTTTTTTATTATTAATGTTTCAGTATCTCTTTGCCTCTCTGAAATCAACAATACATATAAATAAAATAAAATTTAAAAAAACTGTTTCATATAGTCAAATTTACCAAGTACTTTTTTTCATGGCCTCTGATTTTACAACTATTGGACCACTAGAATTGAGCAGAAGTCAGAGTACTTTACTTGACAACTTGACCCAAACTATGCGGCAGACAGAGAGAGCAGTTCCCAAGTAAAAATACGCTGGGCAGACAACAGCAGCAAACACCTGTTAGAAACACTCTGAGGCTGGGGAGCATGCGCTCCTCTCTTGCTAACCCACACCTCTTCTAGTCCCTGGGTTTATTCCCTTCTTCACAAGTGAAGATTTCCAGACAACATCCCCTTGTGCCAAATGGCAGCATAGTATTTACACAGCTGTCCCTAGAGCAGTCCCTAGAGCAGAACTTCAATGGGGAGTAACACCTACCCAGAATATATGTTGATGCTTTTATTACCCGAAGTGTTACAAAAACAAACAGCCCATAAAACCAGCATCTTTGGTGCTTTTATACTAACCAAGAGCTGAAAATGCTTTAATTCTGATTCATCCAGGCTCCATTTTAACGTCCCTTGCTCACTTTTATGACCTCAAAAATTGCCTTCAGAAGAGAAAACAGTACAACATTAATTTGATATCTGAAAGCTGAAAGGGATACCAGACTTGTAATGGTTAATGCATTCTGAGAAGTGAAATTTGGTGCACATGCGTGTGTGTGTGTGTGTGTGTGTGTGTGTGTGTAAACACTCTGACCTTTAGACTTGTTGGCTTTTCTTCTCTCCCTTCATCTCTAGATAAATACCATAAACAACAACAAAAAGTGAGAAATGATTGTGCAACAAAGGAAAGCAGATAAGAAGATATTTAATGGAAAATTCAAAGCTTTTAATCAATATAATCAACAATACACCCATTACAATAAGCAGAAATAGAAATAGATTGATTTCACCTTGCATCTTTTCAGATCTCATAAAAATAAAAATGCTGCAGTATATAATTTTTAGTAAGAATTTTGGATAAAATTATATTTTTCTTTGTTCATATATTTATTTCACCATAATTTAAATGCCAAAATTCTTCATAAAGTTCAATATACTTTATCTAATGAAATTTTACAGGGATTTTATTTTTTTCACTGTTGATACCAACCAGCATATATGTCTCTATTTTGCATTCAAAAAAGAACACACAGGTTAAGGAATGAAAATGAATTAATTAAATACTTTTTTCAAAAGAAAGAAAAACAAATAATTATTAAGTACCTAGTACTTTCCTGACATAAGTGTGTGTTCTATAATTCTTGTAATAATCCCATGAGGTAAATGTGTTTATCTCCAATCTATAGATTATAGTGTTGATATGCATTAATAGTAATTAGCTTCTCCAAAATCAAACAACAAATCAACAACAAACTAAGAGTGTAACCCAATTTCTCTGATTCCAAAGTGATTTGTCTAATTTGAGAGTAGCGAGAGTAAAACAATGTAAGCACATAGAATAGTATTGGGCTCATCACTGGTGTTCAATAAATATTTTTGAATAACTGAACAGAGAGAATTATCTAGAAATTTCCTGAAATATGCTAAAAGCTTAAAATTCTGGTTTTCTTCCCTTTCTACATTGTCTAAAACCTCAGCCTTCAAATACCAGTGCCTAGTTGATTGTGGAGTCTTTAATTCTGTAATAACTTGCATCCATCTTCTCTTTTCTCACCCTACTCTCCTTCCATGTTCAGGCTCTCAGAACATTATCCCTTTGTCATAATATCTTCCTAACTATTGGTAGACTCTCCACCTTTATCCCTCATCCCTTCAATCCATCTTTATTAATCTGTCTAGACTGCAAGAAAAAGAGAAAAAAATCACAAAGGAAAAGCAATTCAACTGTTTTAAAATTTTTGAACTCTCTAATAGATATAATTGAAAAGTTAAAAGCCACAAAAATGCACTAGCGAGAATAAATATCAAATTTAACTTTTACAAAGAGCTAATATTTACATGATGTGGAAAACTCACATGGATTGATAAGTGTATTTTAAGCCAGAGAGAACATGATGAACAATATTCAAGAAGGCAATTTTTAAAAAATCTAAATGCAGATAACCAATAAATACTTTAAATTCTGCAACTAATTTGATTTTCCTTCCACTGCGCATATTGCCCTTTGCCTTTACCCTCTCTTCCCTTCTGCCTTTCCCTCCTCCTCTTGCCTTTTCTAAGCCTCTGGTTTTGGCCTTCTCTCATTATACACAGTCTCCCTTGGTGATGTCATCCACTCAATATTTTCAAATGTCATGTATACAATCGGCTTTTAAATCTTGTTTCTCTCCTGAGTCTGCAAGTACATAAAACTCAATGTACCTGAAGCTTTTTTTACCTCCTACCTGAACAGTCATCATAAGTGTAGAATTCTCTACCTATAGCAATTTGTCATTCTCCAATCCCTCCTCCATAAGGGTTACAAAAAGAATTTATATCGCATCTGTCATCTACTTAAAATCCTTCAACAATATTATGGTTGCATACAGGACAATATTGAGTTGCTAAAATGGGCACCCAAGGCCTTTCATCACCTGAGTCCTGTCTTAGCCCTGGAACTGTTATATCTTCCCACTGACCTCCAGTTGTTCCTAATGACTGGCCATTCCCAGCATTTACCAGATCCCTATTCCCCTATACAAGCTCTTCCTGATGTCTGTAATTCCTTCTGCATTCACATACCTGGTTAAAGTGGACACATTCTCAAGATTTGGAACAGTATAACCCATAGGAGTTCACTATTATAATTCTTTCATGGTACTCAGATGCTATAGCAACTGTAACCCATTTGTTTTATTTCATCTTTGTCTATTTCCACTAAAATGTAACTATCTTTAGCAAGGAATCATCACTATGCTGTGCTGCTTTTAAAAGACGAAAAAAAATTACATATAATAAATTACTCATTTCAATTCTTTTAAAGTAGAAAAACCTGGACACTATAATTTATTATCAAACAATAAAGAAAGACTTAAGATAGTCTTTCTTTAAGATAGTCCACCATAGACACTGATATGATGACTGATAAAAATGATTTAACATGGAAAATATATATCATGCTAGTTCTGGCATAAAATGGAAGACATAATTTTATCTATATCTTGTACAGCACTTTATTTTTATAAACAGTAACTATATGGAAAAACTAAGAAATTAAAATATTTTCTATAATTGGGTGGTGGAATTTCAGACATCTTTTTTTTTTAATTTATGACTGGGTCACTATATACTATTTTCAAGATGAAATAAAAATGCTGAAGAGAGCAACATAAAAACCTACTTCGTAGGGGTGGGGTGGGGAGATTATAAATTGTTTGGTCTGTAAAGACCCATTCTTCCTTAAAATGGGTCTCAAAAACATATGTCAGGTCCCTAAAAGTCAGTAAACCCAGGAAAATTACTTCCTCCTCTTCAACGCCACACATTTAATGGCAGATTGACTTGTCAATATCCCAAAATCTATAACTCCCTACAGTTAAGGCCAGGAAAACAAAACAAAACAAAAAAAATCTGTTTGGAAGGTTCTGGTATAAACTTTGTTCAATCCAGAGCACACTTGGGCATCTCTTTCATATTGATGTTACTCTTTTAAAATGTCCTTCCTTCCTTCATTACTGTCCAAAGAGATTAACTCAGGAAACATTTCTGAGATGCTGAGCAGGGAGATATTGATTGACTCAGGTTGGCCTCAGGTCTATGTCTCATGTTTCTGCTGCCACAGCCAACCCAGCTTCTGCCCAGGCTACCAGCACAAGCAGAGCTGGAAAATTGTACCTTTGGCAGCCATCCCATGGGGTGAAATCCAATACATTGTCTAGAAAGGGAAGCCAAAATTAACTCTGACTTGTAATTGCTTTTCACCAACTCATTTAGGGAACTAAAGCACTCTACTGGTCCAAGGAATGACATTTATTCAACAAATATTTGTCAAGAGCCCACTGTGTGCAAGGCCTTATGTTGAGCATTGATTATTCAATTTAGTTGAAATGAAAGGGCATGAGTCGATGACCGCTGACTATCGTGTACGTTGCCAAGCTACTTCTTCATATGCAGGCAGAGAGCTCTTCCAGGAATGTCAGAGCTGAAACACTCTCATAAAGCTGTTCTCTGGCCTAAGGTAAACCCATTCTGGGCAAATGATGATCTGGCTCAGTTCTTTTCACTCAGCTCTGAGGAACTTGGGGTTCCCAGGAGCAGGTGGAACTCTCTCTAAGCCCAGCTCTTCTTTCACTTTATATATATATATATATATATATAATGGTCTCCTTCCATTTGGACAGGAAGTTTGCAACTCAACACTCAATACATAGGCACACATACACCTGGATCTAGGGAATCTCCTAAAACTATCTTTAGGAATCACTACCTTTTAAAAATATAGATCCATTGCAGCATTATTCACGGTGACCAAGACATGGAAACAGGAAGCAACAAAAAGAACAAGCAAGAAAGACAATCAAACAAAAACGCATAGATACAGACCACAATATGGTGTTTACTAGAGGGAAGAGGAGTTGGGGGAGTGTAAAGGGTAAAGGGGGTCAAATATATGGTGGCAGAAGAAGATTTGACTTTGAGTGGCAGGCACACAATGCAATATACAGATGATGTATCTTAGAAATGTAAACTTGAAACTTATATAATGTTATTCACCAATGATACTCTAATAAATTTAATTAAAAAAATCATAGGTCTAGCTCTCTACCCACCCACACATATATCGTTTACATTTAACATTAGAGATTTTTTTATACCTTATCCAAATCTTCACAGAACAAATTAATATATTTGTTCTTTTTATGACTTCAGCCAATACTACATGTTGGTCATCACAATTCTTATTGTAAAAGCTGTTTATACCTTTAAATGCAATTAGCTATGAAGTCTTCCATTGGTCTCTTTTTGTTCAGGTCAAGTACTTGCAAATTCCAGAATGGGTCCAATTTTCAGCTTTTCAGTCCTCTCTGGGCTCATTTTGCTTTAGGCTCTCTCTATACTCAATATAGTAGAATAAAACTCATAAGACTGAGTCAGAAAAATGATGCAAGTTTTGATACAAATTTAATGTGAGGCATTTGGCAATTCAAAACCTCTGTGGCCTCAGCTTTCTGCTTAGTAAAAAGTGGAACAGAGCAAAACTCCTGAGGTTCTTTTAACTCAAGCTTCTGATTAGCTGTGAATACCTGGGAGGCTATGTATCTACCCAAAGACAGCATCCTCTAAGACCAATAATTGAGCCATCTCCTATCAGTGTTTCCCAAACTTTGACATATGTGTACCCCTTCTATAATTTTCATAATGCTGAGTACCCCTCACATCCACGAGAACGTAGAATTAGACGCAGCTAAGCACGGTGCAGTGCATATCCCCACCAAACTCTTCCCGTACCCCTGGGGGTACGCGTACCACACTTTGGGAAACACTGTATAATATCATATTCTCTTAGTAAAATCCATTATCTCTATGCTCAAATAAGACTTCAAAGTTATTACCTCTGGAAGAGAAAGAGGTAAAGTTGGCTTCAATACACATCTGGGAATATAGGACTTATTGCACCTTTTCTAAAAGCTGTTTGAGAAAGCTGCAATGCCACTGGAGAACTGGGCTAGCACTTGGTATATTACAGATACTCAAATTTATATTTGTTCTTTGTGTGATAAACCCAAAAGAGAGACAGAGACAAGGAGGAAATGGGCAAAAGTGTAAAAAGCTTATGACATAACAGATATATACGTTCTCTGATGTTTCCCAATGACATAAAAGGGGCCCTATTGAATGACTAGGAAAAGAAATGTAAAGCTAAGATTTAATATGAAACTTATCTGTGAAGGGTAGATCTTCTTCCTACTTGGACTTTTCATCCTCTAGAACTAGAGACACAAATCTTCCAGATAAATAGACTTGTACAAAAATAATCTAATTATACTATCTATACTTATAGTGACAAATGCATACTGCCTAGAATAGGGCCCCATTTTAGATGGCCAGATACCTAAATAAATCTAGACATTCAGAGGTTTGAAAGATAAGACACCAAATTATCTCCTCAAAATAATATAATACAAAACACCATCACCAAAACAAACAGGTGTAAGGAATCATCTCAGAGCAATGTTTTGGTATAAAAAAGATCCAATTTTAATTGAGTATAGGTCAAACAAACTTTTTAGTTGCCATAGTCAAAAGAGACCTATTTGTAGCTTTTAAACAGGAGGCAAAGTTTAGGAATTCTTTTATTAAAAGCATTTTTTTTGTTGTTGATTTCAGAGAGAAAGGGAGAGGGAGAGAGAAATGGAAATACCAATGATTAGAGAGCATGTCCCACATTGGGGATCAAGCCCGCAACCCAAGTATATGCCCCAACTGACCTCTTTGGTTCATAGGTCCTTGGCTCAACCACTGAGCATAGCCAGCCAGGCTACAACTTCTTTGAAATAAGTACAACTTCTGGTTGAGCTTATCAAAGATCATTTATATGAAACTCCCCAGGGATGAAGGTCTACTGCTGTAAGAAATTATAGGCATTTTTCTTGTCTTGCTTCATTGGAATGGCAAGAATTCCAATGGTAATTCTAGTGTAGTTTTCAGGGATAAAAGTGTGTGTTTCTTTGGAACAATCATACCATGATATTTTTCTTTGTAAATATCAAACCTGGATCATTTTGACGATGCTTTATATTTTCCTGGCCTCTTCAAATTTTTTTTTTCCATCTTACAAACCTGTGGTCAGGTAAACACGAGTGCATAGCAGGGCAGGCATTTGATAACTGGTAATTAAAGAATTGCTACAGGGTTAGGACAGAACCCCATGATGAAGTCGGAGAGCTTAACCTTTACACGAGAGAAGTCCACTACACATTAAAAAATATTACTGCAAGGACATAGTACAAAGAGGTGCATAAGCCTAGAAAGTAGAAACAATACTTTTTACTAGAATCCTGGTTTCACCAGGAGGATCTGGAGCAACATTATTTAAGAATGGAATTCCTTTATCACAGCCCTACAATACTTGTTGTTTACTTTTCCCAATGGCATTACAGCAGGTCTGTCTAAATAAATTAGGAGGCATGAAGTACTTGTGCACTGCTCTCCATTTATGGGATCACTGAGCTGTCATCACTGGGCATTGCCTTGCTAGGCATGAATAATCTTATGTCATTGTCTGGTCTATGGCTGCATCGTGTTCACTGTCCTTAGCAGGATGGCCTGCTTGAGTTATCTTGGTGGCTACACAAGCCCTGTGGATTCTTTTCATTCCATTGCTACTGTTTAGCATAACATCTGCATGACAATGTAACAAGAAAAGACAGGGATAGAAGGGGAATATAATAAAAAAGCAAAAAAAAAAAAGGGGGGGGGGCGGTTATATGTTTACTAGTATATAAAACTCAACTACCACCAAGACTTGTCAAAACAGAAGGCAAACTTCAGGCACTTACAGTGGTGCTAACGGGCCATTGTCTATTGGTCACAGTTCAGTGGAAATGAGGAAAAAGAACTTGGAAGACCAACATTAGTCCCTCAAAAGCACAATATTCTCTAGTTAGCACTATAAAAAAACAAGAAGGCCAGAGCTAAGGAGCTGCTCTTTGTTATCTCTTTCAATTTCTCCAGGTTGACCATGAGGTTTACAAGAGCTTTGCAAGAACATGTAGAAACTCTCTGACACTCCCTTCCTCCTGCACCCATTGGCTGTTAAGCATCCTGGAACCACATGTACTCCCCACCATACACCTGTCTGCTTGTCTATCTCCACTTAGCTGAACAGAAATTCAAACTGAGCTAGATGTACAAAATGGAGCCAAGCTATAGTCAAGCTATGTTCAATGTCTAGGCCCTGAGGGCAGGTGGCTTGGGTTTGGATCCCAGCTCTGCATCTACTGGCCACGTAGTTTTGAGCACATAATTCAAACTTAACCTTCAGTTTCCTCATCTATTCTATCTTCATGATAGGGTGCAGTAGAGTATTATGAAACAGCAAAATTTTTAATTGTTAACCACTGCTATCATTGATGAAAGGTTCTCACAGTGTGGATAAATTATTTTCCAAAGACTTTTTAAAGTAATTAAATCAAAGTTGAGAGGGTTCAGATAAAACCTGTACCACTCACATTGTGAAAGTAGCCTATATGTCATCTTTTTTTTTCAATGTAGCTATTTAGAGTGAAGATGAAAAAACTAAACAACAACAACAACAACAAAACAAAAACAACAAGAAAATTGAGGACTTCAGGGGCAGGTAAAAGAGATGTTCCCAGCACCAAGGAAAAGGAAATAAAATTCAGAAGCTGAGTTTATGTCACTCAGCAATAATAATATTTTCAGACTGTTTGAGGCAAATCACTCCAATTATCCAGAACACTGAAGCCATTTGAAAACAAAACTATCTTTAGATTCGCTTTAAAGAGTTGTTATGAGAACAAAACAAAGTATGTGCCATTTATCAAAATGAACAATGCTTTACAAGCTCATGGTAGAAATAGTATGAAAGCCATTCATTTCTTGATGATTAGACAAATAGAAGAAAAAGCTAAGCAAGGGATTTCAGAAGGGAAGAAACTTAAGTTGGCCAGGTCCCTGAAAAGACCCTGCTGGCTCTCTGTCCTTTAACATTTGCAACTCATTTGAGATTAAAGACCTTCGGTTCTTTTGAGCCACCTGGAAGCATCACTCTGGCATCAACACTGCTCACATTTGAGCTTAGCTCGGTGTGCCACACTAATTGCCACAGTTGCAGGCTTTTAGTGTTTTATACAAAATGATTATTGCTTTGCTTGCTTTCATAATTACATGTTTTCCAAATTGTAATTTCAGAGTTTATTGAGCAAAATTGTATATAAAAACAAACCTAGTGCACTCATCCTTCAACAAAAACGGAACAAGTGAGAAAAACAAAGGACTCAGAAGATTTCTATAGACCCCTGAGGTGGTAACAAGAGCATCTAAAGCAAATGGTTTTGCCAGTAAATGACTAATTTGGCACAGTGATTCTTACTCTGGTGTCCTGAAAATTTAATGACGCTTTCCAAATTTCTCATCTACTGTGAATATACATGGACACAGCGCTCTTTTGTTGAAAAAAACACACCAAATAACAAACAGTGGGATATGAGAAAAATAACAGAACCAAAAATAAACCAGAAGGAACCAGTAAACAACCTGGGAATAGCTTTAGGTTATTTGATTATAATCAAGTCATTGATTATAAAACTTCAAACACCTGGTCAAGACGCATACTATTAGAACTCAAGCTCATTTTTAAAAATTAAAATAATGTACAATAGGGAATTAAATTCTATGCTGAGCCAAATCAATGAGCAATCCTGCCATATATATATATATATATATAGTAACTAGTATATATGCTTAGCTACATAAATAATATTTTGTTAGGGAGCTGAGTATTTGCCAGTCAGTAAACTCAGAGACCCTACTATCTACTCATTTTGTACATGTATTCTGAGCACATTATTCCCCTTTAATAACTGCTTTTGGTATTGACATATTTCTTGGATCTGTCATTATTTTATTATTCTCTTAAAAGTCTTTGGTGGCTAACACAGTTAGTAAATTTCTTATGTTAACTACCCCCTATGTGACAAAGTTGTCATTATTGCAATTTGAGGCAGGCAGTATTTGTAGGTCATTTATTACCTGTTGCTGGCTCAAGCAGATATTCGGGCTCCATTGGTTCAGTCAGTATCATCCCCAATCCCACTGTTCACTAGCTCAATGTGATTCCCAAGAGATATGACACAGGATCCAAACTAGCCAAATGTGCAATTTTTTGGGCTTTCTGTACTAAATACTCACCTGTTCCCTAACCCTCTAGGCTGAACAATATAGAATTCAATAAGCCCTGGGACCTTACCCAGGACAGTCAAGCCACCATCCTTATTTACTTCCCCCTGAGGCCTCACCTTTGGGCCTTGCTGGCCTTACAGTCTCTATTGCAATTATTCAACTCTGCCACTGCAGCACAAACAGGCAATAGATAATATATAAACAGAACATAAAGCTGTGTTTCAATAAAACTTTATTTAAAAAAAAAAGAAATGGGTAGGATTTGGCCTGCAGGTCATAGTATGTTAACCCCTGATCTGGAGGGAAGACACACAATTATAAGAATACAAATTTATGACCACAATGCAAGGATGTACAAGTCTCAATGAGCACACAGAGAAGAGTGCCTTATTTAGCTCTGAGATTAGTTATTCATGACATTGGTTAGCTCTTTCTACAAAGTGGCAGAAAGAACAAGAAATTTAATGGTAGAAAAAAAACCCTAAAATTAATATATAAATTTGATGGGAGTTTCATTTCTGAACTTTCTCTGCCTTATAGAATCCTTGGTTTCAGAAAGTTAAGCAGAAAAAATATCTAGTTATTGTCATCTCAACTTCATTCATTTGGTAACATATATTATTTAGTTAAATTGAAAACAAATATAAGTGATTCTATTTGCCATGATTCCCAAAATTCAGTCTATTCTTTGCAGATCAAGGCAATGAGGTCTCAAGAACTAAATATAATAGAATACTCTGACATATTGGAGAACTGAATTTTGGCTATAGTAAGATCTTACATAGGAATCAAAATATATTCAGGAAGAAATGTGGTAATGCTATTAAATGGTAAAAATGTTTTTTGAAGATGCTTACATGCAAAATCTTTATGTTGCTTTTTATTCTCACCTGAGGACATTTTTCATTGATTTTTAGAGAAAGGGGAAGGTGAAGACAGAGAGAGAGGTGAGAGGGAAACATTGATTGATTGCCTCCCATATGCACCCTGACCGGGAATTGAACCCGCAACCTAAGCATATACCCTGACCTCAACTGAGCCACACCAACCAGAGAAAACCTTGTGTTTTTAAACTGAGCAACTTTGGCTCATTAAAATGAGAACCTGGAGAGAATAAAATTTGGAAAACAAATTACAATGGTAAATACAATTGCTAACTGCTTTTGGCTTTGTACAATTACAATGGCAAAACAGTTTGTCCCAGTGGCTGTCAGAACTGTCTGAAGTGTGGGCATATGAGACTTTGCACAGTGTTGTGTACATACTTCCCAGATGCTCCAGCCTACTCTCCAGCTGCTTGTGTGCCCCTTCCAAGCACCTGTCATCCCTGAGGCTATGGAATGCAGGAACAATGATTAAGACTGTTGTCTCAACTGCAATGAAAACATACATGGAATCTCCTATATAGTATTCCTTTTTATGTATTTTCCTGTACTCCCCAGATAAAACTGCAGCTTCTCTCTGAAAGATACTCAATGCCCATGACCTAGAGATGGCTTCTCTAGGCTCAGGGCAAAACTGAACTGTTGCTTTTCTTCTTTCTCCACAGATCCCTCTCTCAGAGGACTTGTCACTTCATTGCTAGTCAATACCCTTTATTTAAGTGAAGAGGAGGAAATGAGATAAAATTAAGCCAGATCAGTCTCATTTTAATTACTTGCTAACCACTCTAACAAAGGTTGCTAATAGATAAGACAGAAATCTCTGCCTAAATGAACATGCTTAATGCCTCTGGATTTCATTGCCCATATTAGCTTACTCTCTCTGAGGAATATAATCATAAAATGGATATACACTTCACCTTTGCAGATTCTCAGGAGGTGGACGGGAGCTTCAAGGATCACTTGAATCTTCTTGGTAAACAGATACCCTCAAGTTTGTATAGTTTGTGCCTGCAATGCCATGTACCAAACAGGGCTCAAAAATACCCACTGCTGAGGAGTTAGGGATTCATTACAACATTCTAAGCAAAACAAACAAATAAATAGATAGATAAAAATTCTTCATATTTTTTTTTATCCTCCAACACCTTCTCAGAAAGAAGTTTGCTAGATTTAAAGAAAGGAAGAATTTAAATAAGAATTTCTAAAAGAAAAATGGTGCCTCTTATTTTGCATTCTGCTGCTAACTCCCTTCAGACCTTAGAAAAAATTATGAGGGTCATTTCTAAAGCTGGTAAAAATATTGGTGTACTAATGGCCAATGTGCCAACTCTGTTTCTTTAAGGGTTAAAGTTATTTTTAATGCATACCATAAAGAAGGTGGTAGAGAGAAAATTAAGTTGGTTAAAATGTAAAAAAAGATAAAGCAGAAAACCTATCAGGATTACCCAATTCTTTCTCCTGAGATTGCTTCTTTTTCTAAACATTATTATTGCTTAAGCTCAGAATTTTGTATTTTCTGCATCCTTCTGCTTTGCTTTCAGCACCACATCTAACAGATAATGACATCTTTCTTGCTAACAGAAAAAAAAATTAAATTAGGAGCCAGAAATATATCAACTCTGTTGATAGAAAATTCCTTACTAAATAATGATGCCAATAACTAATCACTGAATCTAAGCCCAGAAAACTGCTAGGAGGGAAGTTTTTCCATGCTCATGCCCCAGAGGCTCTTGACAGGTATTTAATTCCTTATCCTAAAACAATCCCTCACCCATGTCTCTGTACCACCAACTCTGGAAATCAAATGCCAGGCCCCACCTCACTGAGACTGTCCTCACACGCACCTGCAGAGGAGCGGCCCTTGACTTTACCCCCACAGCTGGGAGCCTGGAACTAAAAGTCACACCCATCCATTCTCCATCCAAAGACAATTATCAGCCAACAGAAACACAGAAAGAACAGTGCTCCCTAGGCAGGAGGCACATTTCTCACTTCCAGCAGACTGGGAATTCAACTTCAGTTTTGCTGCCATTGGGAAGATTCAATACACAAACAAAAACAAAATAAAAGGATATAAATAAATACCCTCATGAGACTCAGATTCACATTTTCACCAATCTGCTTGTAGAAAGGAGGACTAGAGATGGCAAAGAAAGACCACTTTAAGCAAAAGAGTGAGATTGTCATGATTCCAAGGTCTGTGTTGGGACAAAGGGAACAGCACGCACAACAGAATGGACATAACAGAGAACTAGGTGACACGGAGCTTGAAAGAAATCCAGCTTAGTTGGGGCTGGGGAGGAGAGGACATGGCAAGAGATAAAATATGAAAAAGAATGAACAAGTCCTCTGTGTGAAGAAGTTGAAGTTTCCCTGACGGCACTGTGAAGCCATGGAAGTGTTCAGCAGGGAAGTGATAAGATTGGACCTACCTTTTGGAAGGTTTACTCTGCAGAAGGGACAGGGAATTGAACAGGAGCAAATGCACAGGTGGGCAGAACCATTAACTGAATATAAAATTGTACCTTCTTTTTCCATTCTTCAGTTCTGAGAGAGAAAGATTTTGATAATATAGTAATACAGAAAAGTTATGCCAAGGAGCCACTCAATGTTAATACCTGCTGACGCTACCCCTCCCTTGTAAAAAAAAAAAATGATTATGTGTCTTGCTTATGGACTGAAACATATGAAATACCTAAAAGAATTTCTCCATCTCTGACATGGTAAGGAACTACAGACACTCAGACAGGATGGACATGGAAGGCATATAAGAACCTCACAGGATTTGAGGCACTTGAGGTGAGGGTGCAGGAGAAGAGCCAAAGAGATGGTTGGAAAAAGGAAAGAGATGACAAGATGTGGAAGTAATTATCAATTTTCCCTCTGATGCCAATTCTCTGTGAACTGAAAGGTGATCATAATCCTATATAATAAAAGCCTAATATGCAAATTGTCTCCTCTGGTGGTGGTTCGACTGCTCACTATGACGTGTGCTGACCACCAGGGAGCAGCGTGGAACATGGCAAGTGTTGGCCACGCAGCACTGGCAGCAGGCGGCAGTGGAAGTGCTGCCAGCCCTAATGAGTCGCAAAGAGAGCAGGACCATAGTGGGATCGTGGAGCAGGTGAGCGGTTGGCAGCAGGCCAAAAGGGTGCAACAAGCTGCAGGTGGTGGGGGGTGGGGCCGCCAACCTGATCCCAGGTGCTGAGGGAGTAAGGGCAAACAGCAATATTAAAATATTTCTTCTAATTATTTCCTTTTCAATGTGTATGAATCCGTGCACCAGGCCACGGGGATCTAGATGCATTGACTGCAGTCTTAAGGCAGGGCCTGGGAGTTTTAACTCAATGGCATCACATCTTGAGGGGACTCCAGTCTTGTTCTCAGATACCATAAAAGGAACGAAGGGTTCCTTAGTCTGCATGGCTCAGTGGTTAAATATTGACCTATAAACCTGGAGGTCATGGTTCAATTTCTACCACAGCATATGCCTGCGTTGTGAGCTTGATCCTCAGTGGGGGGCATGGAGGAGGCATCTGATCAATGCTTCTTTCTCATCATTAACGTTTCTCTCTTTCCCTCTCCCTTCCTCTCTAAAATCAATAAAATTAAAAAATTAAAAAAGAAGCAAGAATCTATGGGTTCCTCTTCTAGTCATTACAATGATTTATGCCTTCCAAGGGAGACTATGGTTGTGAAACGCATAAGACTGAATAAATTAAAGCACACCAGCTTGTGAAGGCCCACAGAATACTATGTTTTAAAGGTTTCCCCCCTGATTATCTGCAGCAGAATGGAAGACTATTTATCCTGTCATCATCCACATCCATACTGTCTTTATGGCTTCCCCTGCTGTTATAATTTGCTGCCTAAGACTCCCACTTATTATGAGAGTACAAAGAGAGACATTTATATTCAAACATGGACTGGAATCATGTATAATGCTATTTTTCTGCCTCTATGGATCTCTTCTTCCCCATCAGCAACTAGCGATTATGTCCACACAAGGCCGAGCATCTTAGCGATTAACAGGAGACTCCGTGACCCCACCAGCTGCTTCGCTTACACTGTGACTATCAGCAAGCATCTGGACCTCGGCTGAAGCTTGCCCTTTTTCATCTTTTGCTGGTTGCTATGTAGACACAGTCCTCGTGTGTTTTAGAAACAAAACTAATGAGTTGTATTTTCCTCATTTCTCTGTAAAATGTCTCAGACCCGGACACAAGGCAAATTGGAACACATTTTTAAAGAAAAGAGAAAGGGTTTTGTTTTAGCTCTAGTTTTCCCCATTGTGCTGTTCTATCCCTAGACATGACATCATTACAAAAGTATCCCTTCCATATTAGTCGAGTGTAGATTTTTTTTCCACGATAAAGGGCAAAGATACACTTGGTGATATAAAATCTTCAAGTTAGAGAGGTTAAGTGACTCGCTTAAAATCTAGGAGCTGTAAGTGGCAAAATTAAAATAGATGCACAAGAAAGGCAGAGAGACCCAACTGTAATTTCTCTTCCCCCCGGGGCTGTTATACTCCAGATCTCCCCAATGGAAAAGCCTCAGAGGCCTTCACTGAGTACATTACAGTTCCATTTCTCCCTCTGACCATTCTGCTTTCTTCAACCCCCCCCAGTGTGGTTCCTAAGAGCACTGTTCCCTCAATAAACTTCCTTTGCAAAAACAAAAATCCCAATCCGAATATTCTCCTCAAGGAATGCAATTTGCAGCACAGAGTATTATTTTACAAAAATATCCATTTAAAATTTTTAAGGAAGCATGTCGGTATATCGATCCCCACCTCTTTATACAAAACATCCTCATGCCGGACACTTCCAGCCCAAGGCTATGGCAGAGTAAATATTGAAGAAGGAGGTTGAGAAAGGAGGACTGGTTTAATGTGAATGAATGTCTTCTGAGTCAGATGCAAAATGCCAAGAAAATCACTCTATAAGATTTGAAAGCAGTGAAGATCATAGTCATGGCTGAAAAAAAAAATGAAGATAATCTGTGACATATGCACGACAGTGACATTTAATTAAAGAACTATTTTGTTCATGCTGAGCAGAACTTGATTGGACAATAACCTCTTGACTTCATAAGGCTCTGGGAAGCTCAGAAGGAGCTGAGAAAGGATAAGGCAAGAACAAGCTCATTAGTGGGACAGGGGGGTAGGCAGATAGCTGAGTAAGGAGGCACTAACATCAGCAGATGTCTTTTCTTTGAATTCCTACCTCCTTCTTCTTCTTCAGGAATATGTGCATTTTGTATTATATTATAGATTAGCAAATTTTATTTCTATCTTTAGTAAATGTTAAATATTTTTTTTCAGGTTCCAAATAAATGATAATGGTTTCATGTGCTAACAAGCTAATGCTGACTTCCTTTATTGAACTATGACTGTTTCCCATGGTGTACTTAGATTTGTGGTACTAAAAATTTATGACAAAAACTTGATGTCGTAAAAATATTTTAAGGGAAATGTTTTCTCTTTTTATTTGAGGTGGGGTAAGTCAGCATAGAGATGCCCCGAGGGCAGTGCAAGGTAGTGAGGGAAAGCCCGGGATGGAACACTAAGATGTATGTTGTGTCCAGCTCTGAAGTATAGGACAAGGCACTTCACCTCTCTAGACCTTACCTTCATCAATGAGCCATGGGAAAGGATGATGACTGTTTCCTTCCTCCAAGATGCTATAAGTATGGTGTCATAAAGTAACTAAAATGTACTCCTAGAAAAGCTTCCTAACTTTGTGTAAAACCAATCCTTAAGGATTTTCTTTTGAGCAGAAGTGATCATTGTAAAGGAAATGAATTAACATAACACATGGGCTATGGGACATTTAAGCTAAAGATAAGGGGGAATAACACTTTGCTACAATCAATAGGTACTTAAAAGACACAAGCCCGGTGAAGTACACCATGGGTTGCTATTGAGCTCCTCTCAGAAAGACCCAGGTGGCATGTTGCACTGCCTTATAAAGGCTGAACAGCTGCAGGCACCAGCTCTGCTTCAAATGCTTGGGGTGAGAGCACAAGAACACACTGGCTTTTCCTCTCCACAAAAAAATAAGCTTTGCAGATTCAGAGTCCGTGGGTTGACACTATTTCCAGCCTCCTTCCTTCAGCCTACCTTCCCAGTGGACACATAGCCCTGAAGTTCAATGACAAGGGGTGGCGGGTAGACATTAAAGAAGAAGGAAAAGGAAAATCCTCTAGATGAGTGAAGAGATTTTGAAGTCAAAGAACCCAGCCTTTCAGACAACTCAGGAAGATTGTGGTTCAGATTTTCAGTCAAGCTTCAAGTAAAAATAAGGCAAATCCCTGGGCTTCTATTGACCTCCTCTCAGAAAGACCCAGGTGGTACTACTATAAAGACCAAACAACTTCAGGCACCAGCTATGCTTCAAATGCTTGGGATGAGCACATAAGAATATACTCCCTTTCCCCCTTAGCACTATGTCAATGAAGATATTTTCCTTTCTTATACCTTACCCCCCAATTTTAAAATGTATCACATTTCTTCCTGCAAGAGGCATCCATATGATTTGCAAGAAAACCAAACAGAATAGCATTCAAGATTCAACTTGAAAAATTCAGTATTACTTAAAAGTGGGATAAAGAATCTTACTGCATATATCCAGAAAGCCCCATGCAGACACCCAGATCTTTTTTTTTTTTTTTTTTTAATAACTAACTGATTTGCCAAATTGTACCAGAGGATACCATAATTTATAACAGCAACTGAAACAACTCTTGCTATAAAAAGTTTCAGTTCCTATTATATATTCCAAACCTTTTTACTTACCACCACCACCACCACCAACAACAACTCTCCCACTATTTTCTTCATTGACCATGAATTTTGTTAATGCAGAGTGTCAAGGCTTATGTCCATAGGGATTGGGGAAATGAATTTGATGTTTTTTAAACCAATCAATTAAGCTAAGAATCCCTGCCAAAATAATTTTGACTTAAATTAATGGTATCACTTAAAATATATTTTTCTGATTAAAAAAGTATTACATACTTATAGAAAATTTAGAATATATAACAAAGTATAAGGAAGAAAACATATGCATCAAGTACCCTGTCATGAAGAGGTTAAATTTTGGCAAGTTAAATCATTAAAACACTGCTGTCCTAAAAGTTTATAATAATTTTGATACATGAAATAAAAAGTTTTTGCATAGCAAAGGAAACCCAACAAAATGAAAAGACAACTTGCTGAATGGGAGGATATATTAGCTAAATGATACATAAATATATTCAGTTTGGATAGAACTTAACTATCCCTCAAATAAAATGGCTTCAAACTAAAAACATTCATGCTCTTCATGATATCACATTGCTTCTAGGTTCAAACAACTGGCTCTTTCACCATCCATATATTGAATACATGTTTTACATTGACTGCTGATTAGTTGGAGAAACATCATGCTTTCTATTTGGATTTAAAATACATCTCTATAGTACACATTAAAAAAATAGTTTTTAAAGTGATCCACTCCAAATTTACTCTGTCATTCATTTATTGAACATTAAATATCTATTATATGACAGAACTTGTGCCAAATCCTGATGACATAGCAACAAAAATAATCCCTACTTTAAGAAGGTCACAGACTGGAGAGGAAAACAGACATAAAAAGATAAGTTACAATATGGTGTGACAAATGCTCTGACAGGATACTTCAGAAGCATATTGTACTTGTCTCATCTAATTTGGTTTCTGTCCATTTCACATGTTTCAGTTGAAGAGGCATTTGGGAGGAGAAATGAGAAACAATAGAAAAAGTAAACACTAATTCTACCTTTCATTATAAAAACGCAGTGTTTGAGGCAAGGGGAACTATTACCCACACACTTTATATTAAACTACAGCCATCCTTCTTCCCAATGGAAATAGTGGACTTTAAAGCAGACATGCTCATATTCAATGAGTCATTTCTCCAGGTCAGTCTAACCTAGCTGAAGGTCATCATCAATTCTGATAGCTCCTACTAGGAACCAAGATTCATGAGAGCAAAATTACCTTGTAGAATTAGACACATGAATTGCCCAGTCCAGCCAACTTTGATTGAGTTCTAGTGACAGTCTAAGATCTCAGTGCCAAAGATTGAGGAGCTATACAAATTGTTCATAATGTTTTCTTCAAAACTATATGGCATCTAGAGGACAAGAGAAAAAATAAATGATCAGTGAAAGGTCGACACTTATAAGCCACATGTGTCACATGGCCCATGTTCATAATTGGCTGAGACAAAGCTAGCAACCAAGTGCTAGGGGAAGAATTCCAAAGGGAAGATGCAATGAAATGATAAAACACATTTAATATCTGAGAATATATTTGGGCTGAAAACTAAACTTCTGCCTATCTTTCTGACCTAGACATAAGTGAACAGTTTAATTTAAAAAGGTGTTGTCCTACCAAGTGTCTCATCAGGGTCACAACGTTCTTATTGGATTTAACCTTTTCCCCTTCTTAAAATAGTTGGGAACTATGCACCACTATTGTTCAATAACTACTAAAAAGAACAGAGCAGCAATAATTCTCTTGAATTTCAGAGCTTCAATGTAACATTTCTTCCTACCATCATTACATATACTTACTTACTCATCGGTAGACTGTGTCCTCATTCTAAAGTATTGCCTTTGTAAGCACAAGAGGTCCCAAAGGAGAGTATCAATGGTTATTGACTTCAAACCACTGACTCAGCAAATGACATTCATCTGTTAAGGAGTAAAGGTTGAGAGACTGGCACAAGGTCAGTTTCTCTTTAAAACTTACATATGCACCTTTTGCTGTCAATTCATTTACATTTGCCCCAGGCAATTGACTAGCAGTCTTTCTCATAAGTTCTCAATAATAATTGGGAAGCAGAATTATTTCCCAATTTGTGTGATCTTAAGAATTCTGATGATTCTAAATCTTAAGAGAACATTATGTTTGTTTTTTTTTTCAAAATAAAAAAGTAGTGTTTCTAGTTATTTAAACTTAGCTATATTACTCAACTTTAAATAACCCTTATATTATTTGAAGGACAAAAGTGCTAAATAAATGGAAAAATGCTAATTATACAATGTTGCATTAAAAATGGGAATTATTTTGGTTTATCTTCAAAAGACTAATTTTAAAATTATTTTAATAAATTCTAGGTGGATAAAAGAGCTTTTTCTGCAGCTGTATTAACTCTTCCTAGACACTTGGATCCCATGAAAGCTATTCATCTATATAGCCATATCTGTCTAAAATCTAGATATTTTAAACAACAAAGAATTAAAGGCTATTGCATATAAATTTTTCATTTATTCAAGAGATACCTCTTTTTAAAATAACCACCTCTCTGAAAAGCTAGGTTCATGAATGTATCTGTCCTCCCCATAATAAAATGTTTAATGAAGATAGTTATGTATCTGAAAATTTTAGACCCTAAGACTATTATTTCCTTGAGGGCAGTGATTTTGTTTCAATTATTTTATTTTATAATCT
This sequence comes from Pipistrellus hanaki, assembly GCF_964339955.1. NCBI lineage: Eukaryota > Metazoa > Chordata > Mammalia > Chiroptera > Vespertilionidae > Pipistrellus > Pipistrellus hanaki. The sequence goes on from NC_140514.1 coordinate 28,282,223, forward strand.
AGCAAAGTTCCTGGCACACAGTTGGATCCTCAATAAATATTTGTCAAGTAAGAGAGTCAAAGAAATGTTCTTTTTGCTCATTATTTTTTGGCAGAGTTAATAAAGTTAGCTAACAATTCCTGAGTGCTTATGCGCCAGGCACCGTGACAACTTAACATATGTTAACTATTTTAATTTTCCCAACGATTGTATGATATTTAGACTATTATTTTTTCTACTAGAGGCCTTGTGCATGAAATTTGAGCCTGAGCCTGGCCTGCACCCTCTTGCAGTCCAAGAGTCCTCAGGGGATGTCCAACTGATGGCTTAGGCTGGTTCCCCATGAGGAGTAGGCTTAAGCCGTCAGTTAAACATCCTTCGCGCTGCCACAGAGGAGGGAGAGGCTCCTGCCATTGCCACTGGGCTCCCCAGCAGTGAGCCTGGTTTCTGGCCAAGGAGTACTCCCCTTGTGGGATCACAGTGACCACCAGGGGGCAGCTCTTGCATTGAGCATCTTGCCCTCTGCTGGTCAGTTTGTATCATAGTGACTGGTCCTTCCACTGTTTGGTCGATTTGCATATTAACCTTTATTATATAGGATTTTACAGATAGGGAAATTGAAAGCCCTTGAGGTAAGATAATTTGCCCAAGATACATAGCTACTATATAGTAGAGCCAGGATTCAAACTGGGCAACTGGGCTCAACCCTCTCACACAACCATGATACTGTACTATCCTAGCTTTCAAAATTTATAAGATATAAAAAGTTGCAGCAGATTCAAAATATTTTTAATAGTGTCTAGTTACCCATTACAAGTAAGTCAAGTTTGCTCATGTGATCTTAAAATAATTTTAAAATTACATACTATATATTCTGGGGCCGGTATAAAATATTAAATTAGTAAAAACAGTTATTCTAAAGTTTAAATAGTTGTAAAATATATTTACTAAATTCAATGTCACTTTTGTTTTGTTTTAAAAGTAAGTCTTCTTGCTTAACCAGATTTTAAAAAATGTATTTATTTTTTACAGAGAGGAAGGAAGAGGGATAGAGAGTTAGAAACATGGATGAGAGAGAAACATTGATCAGCTGCCTCCTGCACATCCGCTGCTGGGGATGTGCCTGCAACCAAGGTGCATGCCCTTGACTGGAATCAAACCTGGGACCCTTGAATCTCTATCCACTGAGCCAAACTGGTTAGAGCTGCTTAACCACATTTAAAATATATATATATATAATTTTCTGAAGGCAAATAAAAATAGAATGCATTGTAAGACTGAGGGAATAAAATGAACTGAAATATATAAATGCAAAGCAACATAAGATGTTTCAAATATTCAATCCACGAATATCTATCTGTATATATCTGGTATGTCTGCAGAGGCCATAAGAGACAGTAAAGTGAGGCCACTTAAGTTATGTGACTAGATTTCAGTTCCCACCCTTGTCTCCACCCAGGTTGATTGATTTTAATGAGATTAAAGGTGCCTGTATCCTTTTGATACAATAGGACCTGGAAGAGAGATGAGAAACACAAATACCTAGAGCCACCCGACCCCAACAAAGCACCTAGAATAGCCCTTGGGCCAAGTTTTCTTGAGAACTTTCACGAAAGTTCTCAAGCACGAGCTTTCTCTCCAGTTCTGTGATGACACAGAATTGGTACGGAGGGCTGTTCTGACAACTTCAGATTTTGAGGATCATGTACTAGGACTCAGGGAAGGAGCCTGAAATCAGAAAAGCAGTGGCAGAAGATGCCATGGATAACAGTAGTGATTAATGTTTATGGAGCACATGACACAAGTCAAGCACTCTCCAACTACTCCAATGCAGTTTCTTACTTACTCTTAAGACAGCCTCCACTTCCCAGGTAACAAGGGATGTTTAGAGAAGTTAAGCAACTTACCCCAGGTCACACAGCTAAATGGTGGCCCTAGGATTCAAACTCAGGGTGTGTAGTACCAGAGCCCTCTCTCCTAGAAAGAAAATTCGGGTGGAAGAATGGATTCCTGGTAGACAGAGCTTTTATGGACCCCCAGAAAAATAATCCCAGGGATCCCCAAGAATACTTTAGGGGAAGTGGATTGGCAATGATAAGGGGATTTTCCAGAATGCTGAGTACCTGCTTGAGCTGGTGAGACAATATCTCAGCAGGATTTAGGTCTACATTCTAATGTGAACTAATTATTTTCAAAGATTGATGAGACCTGTGGGTATTTGGGCAATATATAGTTCAAGAATTTTATATTTTGTGGGAAAAGCATGCAGACATTAGCAGTAATTAGTCAACACTGCTGTATATGTACAACATTTCAGTATTGAAGCAGTGAGCTTGAGAGTAAACAGAGCAATATGACTCATCTATACTAAGGATCTGGCATGAAAGGAGCAAGTGCTTATCAATAAAGCATTTGTATGAAAGTAATGAGAAAATCTAGCAGAGAATGCCCAGTGAAATTCAGTTAGCCATTGACATGAAAAGGAGTTAAAGGTAGTCCCTTGCAAGTATGACCAGACTGTGCTCAAAAATTCCATCTGTAAATCATTTTTCCTTAGGAAGCCTGCCCCTTGGAGAAAAGGTTAAGGAAGATGATTGGATATTGAGCCAGCCCATCTACAGAAACCTATTTAACTTATAAAGTATCTGAAATACATTTTCAGAAGCACTTTGAAGCTCACTGCTATGTACAACAATCTTTTTCACTTGAAGTCACATTTGGATGAGAAAAGAAGTATAAATAAGTAAGAGATTTCTGTGGGAAGATGCATTTGGAAATCCAACTCAGTCATCCCCCACACGCATGTCTTTCCAGTCTTTTGGGTAGTGAGTATGAAAGATTATCATGCTCCTAGGGGAGGGTAGATGAAATACTGTGGCAATGACTGAGGGGAAAGGGAGTTCTTTTGTATTTGTGTGTTAAAAAGAAGAAAACAACCTGCTCAGCCAAGTTGATCAGCCAAGTTTTAAGGCTATTGTAATAAAAATGTAGAGTTGGAGAGAGGCAGGCTATAAAGGACAGAATCTGAGCACCTGGACCAACTTCACGCCCCTGGACCTTTTAGTTCTGTGAGAGTAAATTAAATATCCAATTTTATTAGTTTGTTTTGAGTCATTATATTTGTAAATGACAGGATCCCAACTAGTAAAGAATGCTCTCAGGGTGTTAAGAAACTGGATGGGAGCAGATGGTGGTGAGAGTGAAAAACGGGACAGTTTGGGGAGGTAGAGCAGTATCTTGAGTGATAATCCAGTCTTCAAATGGCACTTAGAGGCTGGTTAAGAGAAGCAACAGGAAGAGCTAGGAAAAGTTATACTCAGTGGAATGTGGGTAGAGTCTCCTTGTCATACATCCCTCACATTCCCCCTTTTCATCACCTGCGGGCCCCAGGACAAATAGGCATTGGGAGAAAGGGAGAACAGGTCCAGGTCAGGGGTCAGTACGCTGTAGGGAGGGATTCTGCAAACACTCCAAGTTTGCAGCTGTAGCAGTAAAGCAGATAAATAAAAGTCCTTGGTAAGAGAAGTTCCCTTGCAGCTACTTTTATTACAGAGATTTTTTATTATAAGGGCCCATAGGATTTCATCATTTCTAATTCAGGGACTGAAAGGGGGGGAGAGGGGAGAGGCATATGTGTAACCCTATTTAGATGGTCAAGTTATTAAAAAGGTGAAATGGTGAAATAAAACTTTTCATTAAAATGGCTTAAATAGCTAAAGAAGATAATAAGATTTCAAGAACTGGTTTTCATAGACTAATTAGATAATCAAATTTTGAGTTACTGACATAGCCCAAAAGTCTCCAGAAAGCATTTGAACATCACAAAGGAGAACCCTTACTTTCTAGAACTCCAGAAAGGAAATACTCAGTCATGGTTTCTTACAAGCCAACATGAAGCAGGCAACTATCAGCATGAATGAAAGGATATCAGCAGCACAGATTAATTACATCTGTAGCACTAAGAACAGTCCTATAGCAATTATTTGGAAGCATTTTTCAACTATAACAAAGTGACCCTGGATAGGTAGGTAAGTTCCTCTAAAATCTAAGCTTAAGAAACATCCATCAAAGAAAAGAAATTTAAGAAAAGATGGAAAATTTTCAAAGACCTCTCTAGTGATGGCTCAGTATGAAATTAGTAAAAAAAGGAGCAACTTAAATAGTTAGAGGGGCTTCATGTTAGTATAACCTATGAAGGAATTTTCCAACACCAGAGACAGTGAACTAGCCAAGAGGAGAGCCTTTATATGTACAGAGAAGAACAGGGGAGAAAACACAATAAAAATGGTATTTTCCAGGATTAAACTTAATAGATTTATCAAATTTACTGACATGGCCTTACTTTTCTAATAGGAATGGCAATCCTCTGAAATTACAAATTAAATCTCCTCAATATGGAGACAATGCAGCATTTTTAAAGGGAACGTGTGATAGGTGTAAAGAAGTTCATTTTTAAAGGGAAGATGTGATATATGAGAAGTCCATGCGCCTCTGTGTGTAAGTGCTAATTTGATTTGGGAAACTTTTATGCACTTAATAATTACCCCCTTTCTCCTTGTTAATTGGTTCCCTATCCTCACCAGCACCTCCCAGCAGAGAAGTAGAATAAATGCCTTTAGCACTATGTTTAGCATGGGTAACGCCTCCCGTGAAGTTAAACTGCCCTTTACCATAGGAGCAGCAGGAGGAAGTTATCACGGTGGCACTCTTTGGCTGGTAGGAAAGACCCCCTGGCTTACAAGGCACATATTACTTTATTAAGTCTCAGGCAATGGTTTTGGGTTAAATCAAACCTAACTGCTAAGCTCACTACACAAAAGAATAAAGTGGTAGAAAGAGGGCAAATTTACTTGTTAGTCATCTAAAAAGAGATAACAAAGCTGAACTCGGTGAGGTCATATAGACATAATTCCAAAAAGACATATTTTCACTGCCCTAAAGGTTACCATTAAAAATACTTTAAAGTGAGTGTTTGTGATGCCAGCAAGATGGCAGCATAGGAGTTTTATATTGACATCTCCCCATAAGGTATTGAATTTTGACTACCAGTCCTGGATGAGAGTTGTTTTGTGGGAGTCAAAACTTCACCAGGTAAGTTTCAGCACGTCATTGGATCAAAAAATAAAATAGTCTCATTGGGGAGAGTAAAAAAGCAGTTTCACTGTACCTCTGTCACCCTTCCCTTAAGGTGGCATAGCTCAGTGCCAAGAGAGAACAAAACTAAAATGGCAGATGAAAAAGCCAACCATATCAATGACATTAAATGTGAGTGAATTAAGAAATCTGGTCAAAAGCAGGAATGCTACACTAGATTAAAAAAAAAAAAAAAAAAGCCAATGATACCCATAGCAAGCACTCTTTAGATTTAAAAATAAAAATAAATGAAAAGTAAAATAATGAGAAAAGGTATATGTGAATAGCAACCATCAGAGGGTAGGAGTGGCTATACCAATATCAAACAAATTAAAAATTTAAAAAATGTTACTAGAAATAAAGAATGATTTATAATGATAAAAGGATCAATTCATCAGGAAGACATACAATTATAAACATATATACACCCAAGAACAGAGCCTTGAATACTTCAAGCAAAAATTAACATAATTGAAGGAAGGAATAGATAATTCAACAATAATAGTTGAAGACCTCAATAACCCATTTTCAATAACCAATAGAACAACTATTCAGAAGATCAACGAGGGTATATAAGACTTCAATAACTATTTAAAGCAACTTCTTAAAGACATCCTATATAATAAAAGAGTAATATGCAAATCAACCAAACAGCTGAATGACCCCTTGCTATGATGCACACTGACCACCAGGGGGCAGATGCTCAACACAGGAGCTGGCCCCTGGTGGTCAGAGCACTCAGCCACAAGCTGGGCCGAGGGCTGGAGAGTGCAGCGGCCTGCCTCCGCGGCAGTGCTGAGGATGTCCAACAGATGGCTTAAGCCCACTCCCCTCGGGCTCCTGGACTTCAAAAGGGTGCAGGCTGGGCTGAGGGACACCGTCCCTCACCCTCCACCCCACCGCCATCCTGAGTGAATGAATGTCGTGCACTGGCCTCTAGTATTAATATAATTAAGGAAAAAGCCACATGATTATCTCAATAAATGCAGAAAAAACTTTTTGACAAAATATTACTCCCCATCATTAAAAAAAAAAAAAAAACACTCAGAAAATACAAATATCAATAGAAAGAGGCATACTCGATCTAAAAAGGCTCATCTAAACAACCACAAATATCACTCCCAATGGTAAAAGACTAATAGCTTTCCCCTTAAAATCAGAAACAAGACAAGGTTGTCCACTCTTGCCACATCAAGTCAAAATAGTACTGCAATTTCTACCGAGGGCAATTAGGCAAGAATAAGACAAAAGTTATCCATATTGGAAAGGAAGCAGTAAAATATCTCTATTTGCAAGTGTCATGATCTTGTATATAGAAAATTATAAGAAATCCACAAAAAATATTATAACTAAGAATTAATCCAGCATATTGCAGGATACAAATTCAATGTAAAAACACAAATGTAAATACACCAGCAATGAACAATGAGACAATGATACTAAGAGAACTATTTTATTTGCAATAGCATCATAAAGAATAAAATATTCAGGAATACATTTAACAAAAGAAGTATAAAAGATACATTGAAAAGTATAAAATATAATAGAAAGAAATTAAAAAAAAACTGAATAAAGGAAAGATATTCAATATTCATAGATTGGAAGACAAAATTACGTGAAAGTAGTCCCCAAATTGATCTGTGAATTCAATGAATCTCTGTCAAAATCTCAACTTGCTTTTTGTAAAAATTGAGAAACTGATCCTAATATTCATATGGAATTTCAAGAGACCCAGCATAACCAAAACAACTTTGAAAATTAAGAACAAAATTGGAGAAATTATATTTTATGAATTTAAAACGTACAGCAAAGCTTTACTAGGTATAATGAAAAAGACTATGTGCCACTGGTCTGAGGATAGACATATGCATCAAGGAGCTAGAACTGGGAGTCCAGAATTCAATCCTTATATTTATGTTCAACTGATTTTCTATGAGAATGCCAAGACAATTCAAAGAGGCAAGAGGAGTCTTTTTACAATTAATGCAAACATTATAAAATTGTGGGGATGGTTGGACAACTCTGAAACATCACTAAACATCATTGAATTATACACTTAATGTTGGTGAATATTTTGGTATGTAAATTGCTCCTCAATAAAGATGCTTAAAAAATAAACTGGATAACTTCAGATATAAAAATGTTCTTTTTAGATTTTAAAGACAAAGTATATAGTGTCTTTACTGATGGAGAAAAGAGGGATGATTAGACACTTCAGACTTCTGATAGTTAAAATCCTATATTTAAATGTTGAGTATCATTTCAAGATTGAGAAACTGAGGACAACTCTGCTCAAGTTCCTTGCGAGCCATCCAGTTCCCCAAGGAGAACTGGATTTTGGTCGGTGCCAGTGTTTACGTGACAGAGAAAGCCAAGAAAGAATCACTTAAGTCACCGTGGAAAGCAAAGGGCAAAGATTAGAAGCCGGCATTCTTGGTTTGTTTCAGACCAGCACACATTGGGAGGCATTTAATACTGAACATTTATTAAATGCAATCAGTTCACTGGGCCAGAGAGAATCCTGAGCTATTCCTGGTCTCCAGCTCCCTGGTCTGAAAAATTGGAGTGAATATCAGTTCATTCTACTTGCGGCTGGCTTACGCATTTCTCTGAATCTGTGAAAACTGAAAACGTATTTGAATCACTTGACACCATTATTCATCCGTAACACGAACCTTAAGTGTTCTCGGTATATTTTCCCTTGAAGTTGAGTAATGTAAAAGTAAACTCCTGACATAGTCTAGGGAGATTCGCCTTTTTTATGAACCAAATACATTTTGTGAGTTTGTTGTGATCACCTTATCTCTAAGCCCCACCAACGCTGAGCTTTATGTAACAGTAGTAGCGCTGTGCTACCCGAGGCTGAAATCAGGCTTTCCTGGGATGTTCCAGTAGCAGAGAGAACAAAGAAACGACTGCCCTGGAATCACGCCACGGCAGCATGCTGCCAGGGCAGTCTGAGGGTAATAGGCACGGGCCAGCGAAGGCTGCATAATTGCCCATGAGCTATTTTTAAGTCACTGTCATGAGGTAGGCCATTGGCACGGATAAGTCATTACAATGTGCTTGGCTACATATTAAAAGTGATTAACTGTCATGGCCCTAGTGACATAATATCACATCTCAAATTGTGAAGGCTGAGAGTTTCTCCCAGTGCTCACATCGATAGGGCTGTTTAATCACTCGCACACCACTCTGTTATTTGGAGAGGTGACAGAAGAAGGAAAGCAGAGGGAAATCAAGTCACTTAGATCACGGAGCGGTGCCAAGATCAATCCCAGGCAAGTGACTGCCAAGGGTTCTGCGGGTTCATTCTGATAAAAACGGAGAGTGCCTTTACTTCTCCTCTAACCAGCTCGCTGATATATGCTTCTCTGACACCTACAATGGGCATGGTAATATTTATTTCCTTCATAGACTTTCCTCCTCTGGCTATTAAAACAAAGCTTCCCTGAAAAATCAATATAAAGTTCATTGTCTGAGAGATAAATTGTCAATGGTATTACATCACCAATGAGCAAAGCTGTGAATATGTCACACTCCTGGGCTCCCAACCTCTTCATACCCTCATTCTGAGTTTCCCTCATCCCTGGGACCTTTTCCCCTCCTACTGCATCTCCTCCCTGAAAGCTGTAGGACTTTTAGACATGAGCCTTTTCTTTTAAGTTGTGCATGCATTCCCAGTTTCCCTGAAATAACTCAGAGCTCTGGATAGTGGTGAAGGAAAGAGGTAGTGAAATGCCCAAATAATGTTAGAAAGAAAAAAAATGTCAAAAGTGTCCTGAAGAGATCTGAAGACCTCTCTTATAACCAGGAGTCTATTTGTAGCTCCCTGACTAGTTACTCTTTAAATTAGGGATTGACGGGAGCGGCCAATTTCAGCACAACAGCCTAACATTTTACCTTGATCCCATGTTTCTCTCCGTTGAGCTTATAACAGGCTTTACAAGACTCTTCAAACTCCAATTTTTAAATGGCTTCAATATTTTTAAACCACCTCAAGTTGGGAGAACTAGAATATACTGATCCTTGACACATTGTGGCTCTGAGCTAAAATTAGCTTTTTTTAAAGTATGTGCTATTTTAGGATAGGTTCATTTCAACTCCCAAGGCTTTAAGGAACATGCTCTGGGGAACTCTCATGTAGACTAAGAAGGAAGATGAGACAATAGCACCTAACCACTGTAGATCCCCCACCTTCAGCATCAAAATACTTTTCAATAAGGAACACTGCCATAAATTTGACCTCCATCTGCTCTTTTCCTGAGGCACTGAGTGTGTCTACTCTTTCAAAACCTTCTCCCATCTACTCTGTATTGAAATAACGTTCACATAGACAAACCTGATGATGTTTTAATTTCATGTTAGAAATGAGGCTTAGGATGAAAACCTTCTACCTCTTACTCTATCAACAATGTTCTTAAGTTACCAAACCAGAATGTTGCTTTCTGAAATAAAGCAATGTTTTCTGAGTTTTATTGTGTGTAAACTATGTGTTACAAACCATGTTGATAAGGGAAGAGAGAAAACTGTTTCAAGGAAGATGAAAACCAGCACTCTATAAAGCAGGAAGTTGGTGACCTCGCAGCTTTGCTGAGAGCAGACTTAGGGAATATTGGCATTTCCTGGACAAGTTAGAGGGCTATTGGGAGATCTGGTTAGAAACCATCTAATGGTTTTTTTTTTTTTTTTTTTTTGGGGGGGGGGGGACTCAAGAGAGACTTTAGCAATTATCTCCAATCTCAGTTTCCAAAGAGAGCCTATGAAATCAGGCCCCCCTTTCAATGCTTGCAGGGGATTTATCTCTGTTCTTTTCATGAATAAATGGAGAAAAAGTGCCTGGGAGATTGGCAACTCAAGTAGCACAAAAGCTTTATCAAACTCAGAGGTAAAACTTTTTTTTGCTAATGTACCAAAGACAGTAGAAACATAAAAGCCAGTTCCTCCCAAAACATAAGACAGCGAGCAGGCCAGCTGAGGGGATGGGCAGCTATCCTGGCATGCATGCATTCACAATAGAGGAGGGTTAATGTATTTTTCATTCCTTCAGCTTGGATCCCTGCTGTAAAGAGCCTGAGGCAGCTTTGTTTATGCTTTATTCCTTAACTGTAAAAGCATGTCAAGTGGGAGATGTCAGCCAGGATCAAAATATAGAATCGGTTACCCCGAGCAATGTTGTATAGTTTACCCCCAGTGCTCAGTAGCCCTTCCTAAAAAGCAAGCACAGAAATACAAGAGAGAGGGAAAGAGAGAGGGAAAAGGAAAGGCTGGGGATAAAAGGAAGGAGATGAGAAGGAGTTGGGTGAGGATTCTCCATAGTAACTGCTATTGAAAGCCAGTGTGGCTTACCTATAAACCATGAAGGAAGAAAACACCATCCTGTTCTATTTATTTAATTTTACTTCTAGTTTCTTTTCATTATAGCAGTATGTTGTTACTTCTAGGAAAACTTCTCATTTCTGTTATGCAAATATATTTATGGATACAAGTTCAATACAGAAATCCGGACCTAAGATTTGGAAATGGATTATATGGGCGTTCCAGCCTGGGTCTGGGAGGGCCATTTTTTACAACCATCTATGTCATATTAATGTCTTATAGGAATCTCATGAGAACAGAACAGACAAGAGAGGAATAAAATATTATAGATGTTGATTTAATGGGCAGCCAGGGAATTTGGCTCTCCAGCCATGTCACCTGCTTTAGCACAAGCTGTAACAAGGAAGTGGGCGAGCTTGAGTGCCTTCTCAGACTAAGTCTGCAACAACAAATGTGACCTCAATCTCATATCTACATGGAACTTTACAGTTTACAAAAATTATATATATATATATATATATATATATATATATATATATATATATATATATAAATGCATACACTTTTACAACACTTTTACAAACACATATCTTATATAATAAAAGTCTAATATGCCAAACAACTAAACGGCAGAACGACTGGTGGAATGACTGGTTGCTATGATGTGCACTGACCACCAGGGGGCAGACACTCAATGCAGGAGCTGCCCCTAGCCCACAGGCCCCAGGCCAGCCAAGGTGGATGACAGCAGGGCTCCTCCCATCCCGATTGCCCTGCAGGTTGCTCTGCAGATCAGCCCTGATCGTCGACTCTACCCATACATGAATTTCATGCACCGGGCCTCTAGCAGATATATAAGTATTATATATATTCCTCCCCTCATTTAAGCCTCATAAAAACTCTGTTAAGTATTGATCCTCATTTCTTACTGTACAGATAAGAAAGATGGGACTCAAAGGAGTAATGTGATTTGTCTAATGACAGGAAGACAGTAAGGGGTAAAGCTGGCACAAGAACTCAGATCCGATGATGTCAAGCCTGGTGCACTTTGCATTGGCATTATACAGGAGAAACTGAGGCACTGAAAGAGGTTCGGTGATATATAGAAGGACACACGGCTGGTAGGAAGCAGAACTCAAACAGATTACGCTGAAGTGATTGAACCATTTAAGGGAGGGAGAATGGGAGTGATGTGTGAAGTCTGATAGGCAATCCCCCTCCATGACACAGCCTTCCTTTAGAAAATTGGAAGGAACATTGGCCGTAGAAGAGCAGAAGGGAGAGAAAATGTAATTGCTCACTTTTTTCCTCCTCACAGCTTCTTCACACAGCCTTGAAGGAAGTTCTTCCCAGGATTTTTAACCACTCACAGGTAAGGGTGAGTAAACCCTAACCCCCATGATGGTCTCAAATGCTGTTCTTCCTCACTAGCCTCAGAAAGGGGGTTGTGGGCCTTAGCTGTGGCAGAGTGTCATAGAGCTCCATCAGCTTACCAGGTTAGCAGATGTAGCTGTTAGAATGTACCCATACCCATTTCAGCTACTAGAGATGGGGGGGGGGGGAGAGGAGAGAGAGAGAGAGAGAGAGAGAGAGAGAGAGAGAGAGAGGGAGAGAAATAGGTGGGTGGGGGTGCAGAAGGATTTCATGTATTTTATTAGCCTTCATGGGTAGACATATTCATAACCAAGGTGTTATTTCCAGGATTTGACAAATTAATTTTGTGGTTGCCAGATTTCATTTATTTTTAGAAAAAGTAATTACAATCCTATGTGGGGTTTCCAAATTTAAAGCCCAATTCAAGTTTTTACTCTATCCATGCTAAAAATGAAACCCTAAACCTTTTGAGGGCTGAGGGGAAAATGTGCAGGCATGAAACTCATATTTTTACACATTTTTATTTTCCCTCTATAAATGGGAACTATGGAACCCACTGAACTACCCGGGATAGGGAGGGAAGGCATGGGAATATCACTGAATCCTGGCCCTCAGGTGAGACTAGCCTAAGGAAAGGAATATGAGATTGCTAGGTTTGGAAGCTGGAAGACTTTCATGAGACAGAATTCCTAATGGTGAAAAGCCCTGTGAGGAGCCTTAATTTCTCTGATTTTCAGTCTCTTTGCCTGTATAACTGAACTGACAGTACCTTCCTCATACTATTGTAGATAGAATTAATTAAAATGATTTATGTTAGTTACAGAGACCCTTAAACATTTCAAGTGTCCAATAAAGTTCAGCTGTTGTTATTCATATCACTATGGTTCCTGTGAGAAGACAGAATTTATATTTGTAAGAAACTACATACTCTGTGAAGTCTAATACATAAGAAATAAAAGCAACTGCTCAAAAAAGAGGATATGTGAGGGGCCATCATGATTTGATTGTTATAAACTCAAAATACCTGGTACATGCTTTTTATAATTCAGCTTCCCTCGCAGCTAAGAATTTAGGCTGGTAAACAAATTGTGTTCGCTGTGGATGCTATGCTTTCAGGCAAAGGACCAAGCTCTCTGGTGAGAACACAGTGGTAATTTCTCTGAGCAAAAACAACTAGAGGGACCTGCTCAGTGTCTTCAGGAATGGAAACGGTGGCATTTAGAGATATAGTGACCTGGTTTGAGAGGCATTGCGAAGTGTTAACAGGCTCAGAAACAGGTGGCATCTCCTTGGGCCCTGGCCTGGGTTATAGTCTTGTGAACAGATAACTGGCGCTAGGGAAGGAAGGGGTCTGAGGTGACCTCTCCAAAGTCACACAACTAACAGGTCTAGTTGTCAGGTGTCAGTGACAAGTGCTCTGATTGGCTTGGCTACATGGCCATTGGACTTGTGAGACATGCTTTATGGTGTGTTTTTTGTTTTTTTCCCCTTCATTTTTTAATAGATAAATATGAGGAGAGTCAAGTTCTCATGTCATCTTACAGTAGCAAAGAGAAATGAGCAATTATCCTGTTGTGAATTTGGGGTGCTCTCACTATGTAGGAATTACTTCACAGAGTAATTCTACAGATAATTACTGGTAGGAACCCCCAACGGATGCTGCTCCCCCAGGCTGTGTGAGAATCCCCGCAGAATTGGGAGTGGGCTGACAACTTGGTGTCATTCAGAAGATTTCTCTTCTTGGTTTTTTTTTTTTTTTTTTTTTTTCCAAAGAGTTTCTGAGGATTGATGGATCTCTATTAAGAGTTTAAAACTATTAACCAATACTTGAACTAAGTGTAGAGTGAGACCATTATGCCCACAAATGTGATGTACCAACAGTGGCAGCATGGCAGGCTAACAAAAGAAACAGTCTATGTTATTCATATTATTTGATATAACATCACTTTGTCAAAGTAAAGGGAATTTTGTTTCTCAAAAAATTACGTATGGAAACACACTCTTGATTGCTCACTTACCGTGGGAAGTAATTCTAGAAGTACTAGAGGCCCGATGCACGAAATTCGTGCTCTGGGATGGGGGTCCTTCAGCTCGGCCTGCAGCATCTCCAAGTCCTAGAGCCCCGCCATCAGTCTCCCAAGAGAGGTAGGCCTGGTCCACCTGGCCAGGGTTCTGTAGGCCTTGTCCGCTCTACCGGGGCTCTGTGATGGATTGCCCTCCACGTGTCCTGCCCCCGCCCCTGCAGCGGGAGGCCCCACCCATCCACCGCAGCTGCCAGTTGGCGGCCTGGACCTCCCCTGCAGGGCCATCATGGGGCGATTGCGGAGTACCCCGACCAATCGCATCGCATCCGCCTTAGCTGGCCTGGTGCCAGTGGGTGTCATAGCATGGTCGCCCAGATGGTCGTTCCACTGTTTGGCAGTTCGATCGATTTGCATATTTTGCTTTTATTATTATAGATTACACTTTTCCTGCAAGTTCCACTCTTCTTGCCCACAGAAGCAAAAAGAATAGATTTTTTCAACACAAAGTAGCCATGAAAAACTTTTCAATGATTTCCTGTCTTATTTTCTGATGCATAAGAGCAAAATAATGTATAAAATTGTATCGATTAAGATCAAGCATGAAATATGCAGCAAAATTTTATCACCATTTTCAAAACTGACAAAAGCAGAGCAGCTTGGTAAGTGGATTTACTTGACTTCCGTAAAATCTTGACATTCCTTCTGCCCTCCACAAGTAACTGGAACGTGTATTCTTCCCCTTCCATGCCTGGGAGGGCACATGTGTGACAAGGAGAAAATGGATCACCCTGCACTTTCTCCCTTTAGAAAAACAGCAAAGATAAATGCCCGGTACAGCATGGTGCCATTCCTAGTGCCACAGTCTAGGGAGCATCTCAAAATTATGGGAATATCAGTCAAAGCAGTTTGGGCAAACATGCTTCCTGTTTCCAGAGCCAGTAGAGGGATGCCATGCCGACCTTTGATGGTGTTATGTGGTAAGGACAGCCTCATCTCTAGAGAGTTGCATTCCAGGGCATGGCCTTCCCATACTGCTAATATGTGTGCAAGCTGCTCACTGATTAAAAACTCTTGAGGGTCTCTGCTTTGACATCTTTTAAGCAAAAGATACCCTTTGGTTACATTAGAATTCTTTTTTCTCTCTGCCATATGTCAAGTAGTTGTAGATGTTGCTGGTTTTCCCTGGAATGTCTGCACCCATAAAAACTTAATCTTCACCCCCTGAAATTTGACCTCAAGAACAAAGCAATTTTTTCTTTATAAATATTAGTCCTGCTTCTTAAAATACGGATTGTTTCACTGGGAAGGGGAATCTCGGGTCCTGTCCCATAGACCCTTGGGTTCTCCTGGAATCTCAAGGGCATTTTATGAACTAACAGTCTTTGTTTTGTGTTGTCATATTGCATTCAGCACTTAACTGTGCCTCTTGCCTTCCTGGCCAATTATTGCTTCACAGTCTAATTTCACACATTCATAGCCCTTCTTCTGCAATCACACAATTATTTATTTAACCATGATAAAATTTCCAGGAGACAGGCTAGAATTGTACTAATTTTCCAGGCAGGATAATGGAGTGGTGACTGTGAATATGGTTAAAGATGTGTATGACAGGAGAGGAGGAAGCACTATGCTTATTCAAGTTCAATTCAGAACTTTGAAATAGACTATTGTATATACCCTTTCTCAGTCATTTATTATGTCCCTCTCTCTATATATATATATATCATCAGAGGGAGCTATGTAAAACACAGGCTAAAAAAATTATTTCCTCTGGCCACATACCTTAGAAAATCACCAGAGACATACATGGTTATCTACAGATGATACATGATTACCTACATATAAACCTTTTCTCCTAAACTTATTTTATTTTTAATTTTCTTCAAAGACATTGATGGGTGAAGAGCAAATTGATAATAAGTCACTGTAAGATTCTATTGTTCCATCATTAATTCTCCTGTGGTTTAGGCTTACTGTGTTTCTTTTCAATTTTTGTTGTTGCTTGTTTTTATTTTTGTTTCTTGATATTACAAAGATAGAATATGGAAAATAGCTTAAATGTATTTCCAAAAGTTAATTGGATTAATAATTGTCAGGCATCGTCTTTATCTCCCCTCCTATCCCTAAATCCAGACAAACCCTAACATATAAAGTAATTGCATTAATTATGTCTTGATTCTGCAATCACTTTTGACTTCCAACTCATTTGTTCTTAATTTCTTAAAAATATCCTAGGTAAATGTTATCATATACGATATATTATTCAGTATATATTTTAACGTTACTATTTCTTTGACCTTTGCCCTCCATGATAGGCAAACATGAGCAGCTAATTGTGTTGAGTGAGTTGAGTCATGCGTAGTTTATCTCTGAAGCAGCAAGACTACTCCCAAGGAAATGAAATGACAGTGGATGACAAAAGCCTTGTCAAACAATCCAAAGAATGTATTTCTTTTTAAAATTTTACAATGAAAATGATTAATTAAATTAAGAGATATCGCTTCTTGGCCTTTTGGCTAAGATCAAGTGTAAATTAACAGATAAATGTTTATCAAAGAAAACTACATACCCTCATTCCCATCCCATAAAAATGATCACCTCTATTTTCATTATCCCATATATATGTCACCTCAATTTTCATTAGGAAGAGAAGAAGCATAATGACACACAGGCCATAGAAAGAACTACTGAAGAGGAAGAAGGAGCTTGAGAATCCATAGCAACCTCCCTCTGACTCTCTCACAGAAAGCATTTTCACAAACAGGTAGAGTAGACATTTAATCTGCTTCACCAAGAAGGCCCTTTTACTTCTAGTAGCCTGTCTCAATGCCAAAATGTTTATACACTACAAACTAGGGCATTTCCCCCGCCATCTGTTGCATATAAGTACAGAAAACAATAATTTTCAACATTTCCATCTGAATTAATCAAGCACAGCTTTCCTAGTTTGATACCTACCTAAAGATAGAACTCTTTAGCAATGGATGTGGGACAGGTCAACATGATTGGCCTTCTGTGTTTTTAATCGTCACTAATCAAAATTAAGGTCCCATTCTCCCACAGAGACTGTGAAATGGGGCACTATCTTTCCGATTCCATTTGAAGGGCTGGCTCCCAGGTTCTTGAGAAAGACATTCTTGCATAATAGAAGATCTCCACCCAAAGGGGAAGAGAAATAGTTTACCATAGCAAGCTTTTAAGGTAAATGCTCTAAGAAAAGAGAGGTCAGCAGCGTGTAGTTAGGGAGAATCCTGTTAACAGGATGGAATGTGTAGGCCCTCCTGCCAACTATGTTTCACCACCTTTTCAGTTTTTAAGCAATATAACTGATAAGCAGAAAGAATCTCCAAACCAGGATCTATTCTGACTCAGCATGAGGAGTACCTGGTACAAGTGAGTGGGAACAGATGATTATATGATGATAGTGGGGGAAAACCCTTATAGAAAGAGAAAATTATCTGCCTCTGAGGTATCCAATTACACACTCTCAGCTATTGCACTGAAAATAGAACCATGCTTGGTAATTATGGAAGAGATAGCTTGGAAACAGGAGGTATTTACACTAAAAGCCAAGTCAGCAAACAATGGCATAGAATTATTCCACCCCCTTGCAGTGCCTTCCACCCCAGAGTCTGACATGCTGACTGCACACCTCCTGCTCCCCAGTCTGGGAATCCCAGGGACTGCAGGGGATCAAGCCGCAATTCACTGCAGACCAAGAATAGAGAAATAAAAGATGAAATCCGGTAACAAAACAGGGAAAGCTTTCAAGGAACCAAGAGCAACTAACTATGTAGGTCATCAGCTGCTCAGACTCTTGTGCAAGAATTGCTGCAGTTAAAGCTTCCTCTAGAAAATATCCAATGGGAAAAATCAAGTAGTATTTGAAATTGACATGGAGAAGCAAAACTGGTGTGGATGATGTGGGTGGAATCCACAGACCACATTGCTGCTGCAGCCACCTACATTGTTCACTGGTATATGGACTCCTAGTGGAGATGTTTCCTTTAGATGCACCATCACCCCTCTAGGGACAGGTGACCCCACCCTCTCAGCTGCCGCCCTTCTTCTACAATTAAAGCTTTTTGCAGAATTCCTGCTTTCCTTTTGGAGAGAGCAAGTCTGTTTATTAGTCTTGGTGCTCTGAGCTTCTGCTTATTGAGACTAATTAGCTCCTTGCCTCTGGTGAGAGAAGGATCAGAATCACTCCTCTCTTCTTCCCTCCCACCATTTTTTATATATTTTTTTTGTAAATGGATGTCTAATTTCTTCATCCCCCTTTATTTTTCACAGAGCTCTGGAGAATGACATGGCTGACGATTCAGCAGTTTTGATGTCCTGGAAAGCTTAATGAGGAGAGGGAGACACTACTGTGCATGAAGGTGACTGACTCAGCTTCTGTGAAACTGAGGGTCTGAGATGCAGGTTGCATTTCATTGTGTGAATGACCACCAGCCTCAAAGCGGAGCTGGTACTGTTGAAGGTCTCTGTCTCCCTCACTCCTGTGTGGCTTGGCCTCCCACCTCCTCTTCTTATAACAGGCAGTGAGCTTTCCCTCTGTCCCCCTGCCTGCCCTCCATTCCTCCAGACCTGGATGAAGCCCATTAACTCCTTTGTCTCCTGGGCTAGTCAGCAAGCTAATGACTGAGCTGCAGGGAACCCTGGAAGCCTCAAACCTCACTTCCCCTGACAGCGAGAGTGTGGGGGCATGCTTTAGCACAATTAATCCTGCAATTCCAAATCGGACAGTTCATCTTACTCTTTAGAATTTCCAAAGATTTTAAAGAGATTGCATCAGCATCTCCTAAAATCCCTTTTGTTTCACTGACAGCTTTAAGAGATTGTCTTCCTTGGCTGCAAAATTATGGATGTCATTTTTAATGATCGATGCTATTTGTCATCCCAGAGGATGGTCTCTGGTGAGAATTACAAAAATACCTTTATGAGACAGGGCTGGGAGACCCAGAATAAATCAGCAAATGGTTTTATGGCAACCCCAGTGACAGAGCTGAAGTAACCTGTGGAAGTGACACCAGGCTGTAAATAACACTCCCGTCCACGTCACCCCTGACCTACTGCTCAGTGGTTTGCATTGCCTCTAACAGAAGATGCCTTCAGTCAAGAGCATGGGGGAACACTCTGTGCATCATTATCTATTGGATAATGGCCTTCAGCCTCAGTAAGCAGCTGTGCGACTTATTTCACATTGATTAACCTCTCAGAGACCTCAGTTTCCCCAAATGAAAGGTGATCTCTCTTTTAGTGCAAAGACTCTGTGCTGCTGTGGTACATCCTTGATTTGAAGGAACTCAGTGGTTCAGTAACTGTAATCTCTACTACCCAGAATGAAAGCTGGCTGAGCACCACAGAGGCTGAAATTGTGTAATGCCGGAATCTATACAATAATGTCCTCCGGAAAACAATACTCCAGTAGTTTTCAACCTTTCTAATGCCGCCACCCTTTAATACAGTTTCTCATGTTGTGGTGACCCCCAACCATAACATTATTTTTGTTGCTACTTCATAACTGTGATTTTGCTACTGTTAATGAATTGTAATGTGAATATCTGTGTTTTCAGATGGTCTTAGACTCTACAGCAAAGGTTCTCAACCTGTTCGTTGAGACAGGTTATACTGTTGATATTTGGCTCTGTTGACTAATGAGTTTGCCAACCACTGTCCTATATAATAAAAGCCTAATATGCTAAGTGTCCGGTCATCTGGTAATTTGTTCAACCAATCAAAGCATAATATGCTAATGATATGCTAAGGCTGCTCAACCACTTGCTGTGATGTGCACTGACCACCAGGGGGGCAGATACTCCAACTGGTAGGCTAGCTTGCTGCTGGGGTCCAGCCAATTAGGACTGAGTGAGATGGGTCAGACACACCCTGAAGCCCTTCCACAGCCCCTCCCCCCAGACAGCCCCTTCCCCCGGCCAGCACCACCCCTGATGGGCCTCATTTGGGGCAGGCCGGCCAGATCCCACTGGTGCACAGATTTGTGTACTGGGCCTCTAGTAAAAAAATGAAAGGCAATCCACTGTTGTAAAATAATTATGGATTTAAGAGTGACAAAGTAGAAAAAAATGTATCTAATAAAATCACAGATAAAATATAAGTGATGCTTACTTCTATCAAGTTAACAAAAGTCTAAGAAAAGAAAATCAGAAATGAAGCATATTTTTAAAAACATTTAAACATTTTATATAGCTAACAACCATATGGAAAATTAAAATGTAATGAGAATTTAAGGAAATAAAATGTGTATTTTATTGTAAGATATCAGACAAATAGCAGCTACTAAATTTAAAAGCTCATGCAGATTATAATAAAATTAATACAATTAGAAAATGATCAGAGGACCCGGGTTAATAATATATAAAGGAAGAAATAAAAATGATAATCAAATGAGGAAAATAAAACCTGTCTCATCAGAAACCAAAATGAAAATAAAAATAGAATAAACATTAAAATAACATTTACTGCCTAACATATTTATAATTAAAAATTATGGTGTGAGGCAGCAAAAGCTCTTATGTGATATTTGAGGACATGTATGTTGATTTAATCTTCCCATAAAACATCTTTGAAATAATACCGTAGATGTATACATACACTTTCTTCCAAAAAATTCACTTCCAGAAATGTAAAAGGAAATAATCAAGGATGTGCAAATATTTATCTATAAAATATTCATTCAAACATTAGTCATTATAGTGAAAAATTTTGAAAAACCTAAATGTCAAAATAGGGGATTGTTTAATAAATTATGGTACATGTAGTCATGAAAATGATCATGCAATAGAAGAATATTAAATGGTGCGGAAATATTGTGGTTCATTAAGTACCATAATGTAAGTCAGTAAGAAAAGTAAACAGCATATAGGGGAAAAAATATGTACACATGATACCATTTTGTTATGAAAGATACATTATTTAATAATAATAATAATAATTTTTCATATGGAAAATAGATTAAGAATGTGCCATAATCATTTTGTTGTTGAAGTTTGGGATTATGGAAGATTTTTGTGCATTTTTTTCAAGTTTTCTATAATGAACATATTATCAAAATTTTAAAAATAATTTCAAAACCAATTAAAAATAAAATTCAACAATGGTATAAACTTGGATGTTTCAATAAGGTTGGAAATGAAGACAAATCATTGGCAAGAGAGGAAAATGTAAATTCTATACCAGCAACAAGTGGAGATTAGTTCCTAGGCATTGCCCCAAAGGCAACAGGAATGTTAATGGTGTCCAAGAGGAAGTTACTAATCTGCCAGCTTTAAGAATGTCCTGCTGGGCTCACTAGCCTCATAGAAATCTGTCCTGACTATTTTATAAACATCCTATTCTAGTTAACATTCTCTTGACCAACTTCTCCCTTTTGAAAATGTGGTTTGCTCAACTCTTCGCCCAGGCCAACTCTAACTATAATAAATAAAGAGAGTAATTTGAGGAACATGGAAGATAAGAGATATTAACTCAGGGAATTCAGACTTGTAAATGTTGTCATAATCTGAAAATAATGTGTCTGGTGAAGAGATGAAGCATGGGGTTGAGAATGTCTGATTTCATATGGTTGTCTACTAGACAAGAATTCCAACCCTCACCTAGGTCAAGTTTTTATTTTCTTTCAATTGACTGTTTAGAAACAATGTCTCCAAACTCATGAGTAAGATTTTGATAGAAACTAGTTATCTTCTGCAGCAGTTTGGACTATATAGGCAAAAATATTATCACTGATGCTAATACATCAGTAATAATACTATCTAATAAAATAGTAATATGCAAATTTACCATAACGCCACTACATCTACAAACTACACCCACCAGCCAATCAGGAGTGAGTATGCAAATTAACCTAACCAAGATGGCTGCTGCCATGGAGTGAGCAGGAGGCTTGGGTTTCTCTGGCAGTGGAGGAAGCCAAGCTTTCTGCACACCCTGGCTGGCCCTGAACTCCACTCAAGGCTACAAAGTTTCAATTATAGAAGATAAATAAATCCCAACAAAAAATGGCTGCAGCCACAGAAGGAGCAGGAGGCTTGGCTCCTCTGTGGCCATGAGTGAGCAGGAGGCTTGACTCCACTCAAGGCTACAAAATTTCAATTATAGAAGATAAATAAATACCAGATACCAGGGCCTCTGCTTGGGTCACTGGGGGGCATGGGCGGCCTGAAAACCACCACAGGCCCCTTGCCCAGGCCACCCCACACCCCTAGGGAAGCCCCACCCTGATCTGGGACATCCTTCAGGGCAAACCAGCTGGCCCCCACCCATGACCAGGCCTCTATCCTATCTAATAAAAGAGTAATATGCAAATTGACCATCACTCCAACACACAAGATGGCTGTTCCCATGTGATCAAAGATCCTGTCCCCATGTGAACACAAGATGGCCAACACAAGATGGCCAGTAGGGGAGGGCAGTTGAGAGTGATCAAGCCTATAGGGGAGGGCAGTTAGGGGTGACCAGGCAGGCAGAGGAGTGAAGTTGGGGGTGACCAGCCTTGCAAAGAAGGGAAGTTGGGGGATACCCAGGCCTTCAGGGGAGAGCAGTTGGGGGGACCAGGCCTGCAGGGGAGGGCAGTTAGGAGGACCAGGCCTGCAGGTGAGGGCAGTTAGGGGCAAACGGGCTGGAAGTTAGGCATCAATCAGGATGACAGGGAGTGGTTAGGGGGTGATCAGGCTGGCAGGCAGAAGTGGTTAGGGGCAATCAGGAAGGCAGGCAGGTGAGCATTTGGGAGCCAGCAGTCCTGGATTGTGAGAGGGATGTCCAATTGCCGGTTAAGGCCCAATCCCGGTAGGATCGGGTATAAACATCCCTTGAGGGGTCCCAGATTGAAGAGGATGCAGGCTGGGCTGAGACACTCCCCCTGCACAAATTTCATGCACTGGGCCTCTAGCAGAAGTAATAAAAGTGAGAATTAGCTTTGATGAAACATCGTTAAGTCCATGAACTATGCTCAGCACTTTATAAGTGTGATATAATTTAATTCCCCTAAAGATTCTGCAAGGTTTGAATATGAAGAAACTCTACAAAGCTCAAAACTAATCATGGCCAGTCTGTCTAAATGCAAATCCTCTGGAAAAACATTTTCTTTTTATTTGAAAGTTTTCTACTACCTACAATAGCTTACTCCTGGTTTGTGCTTCCTTGTTTATCTTTTGACCCCATTCCAGCCTTTGGACTTAACTGATATCACATCGGTCATTTTTACTCAATGAATCTGTCTTGTCACCTACACATACTTCAAAGGGGTGCCACTGTAGTCTTATCCATTAACTTCTAAAAGATTTGGGTAACCCAACATGGGCTCACTCTGAAGTCTTTCTTTTCATCCTTTTGTCTTTCTGGGGATGTCTGCTACCCTCAGAGCTACTGGAGGGCAAAGTTTGTGCATGCAGCTGCTACTGCTGCACATGGCCTCCATGGGATGATTGCTCTACCCACCAGCTCTTGGTATTATTCAATTGAAAGACCTTGCATCTTGTAAAGCATGTAGCCTTTATCTCATGTCTCAAGGGACTAACCAATATTATATTTTGCATACTTGTAGAAGAAAATGTTCTCTTGTTAAGGCTCAGACATAGACTTCAGGAGTTCCTGGACTGGAAGAGGCAGCAGTTTGCATTCTCTTTCTTCCATTTTCTCTTGCATGCTATTTTTCCTAATCAGGTTGCTTTCCACCTACCTGCCAAGCCAATTGTCTCCTCCAGTATAGCCTGAGCACTGCTTAGATAGAGCTCCACTTCATTGGACATAGCCAGATTGAACCTTGGCTTACGTGCAGATAGAAATTTTCTCACCAGAAGTTAAAATCTATATCTCTTTAAATATAAAGATATACCATTCTGTACATACAAACATCTAGAGAAAAGAAATGCAGTTCAAGAATCAAATTCTTGCTAGCAAAGAAGCTAAAGACACTATGAGATCTAGTTGACTTCACCAATTCCAATTGAATCCATTATAAAATGTTTTAAAAAGTTAATTTCAGAGAGGTAAGGGAAATGGAGCTAGAGATAGGAACATCAAAGATGAGAGAGAATCATGGATCCACTGCTTCCTACATGCCACACACTGGGGATAGAGCCCACAACCTAGTCAAGTACCCTGACCAGAAATCAAACCATGACCTCCTGGTTCATAGGTCAATGTTCAACCACTGAGCCATGCCAGGCATTGTGACATTTTTTTAATTTTAATAGCCATTCTACTTTTTATTCTACTTATTTTCATTGACATTTACTTTGTATTCAAAGGTATTATTGAAAAGGTAAGAGGACTCTGTAAAAAAGGGCATTATATAAATGTTGTGAATT
This sequence comes from Pipistrellus hanaki, assembly GCF_964339955.1. Taxonomy (NCBI): domain Eukaryota; kingdom Metazoa; phylum Chordata; class Mammalia; order Chiroptera; family Vespertilionidae; genus Pipistrellus; species Pipistrellus hanaki. Next base: position 28,306,386 of record NC_140514.1, read on the forward strand.
CATTGATGTGACTCTCCTAAGCAATAGATAGCATTGACAATGATACTATAATTGAATTTTAATCACTATAATATTTCCTTCTATATTGCTTTGTACCTCTTTACAAGTGAAGTACAAATTAAAATAATCATGTGCTTTAATTCAGTATCCACTTAATTGGTGAGTTAAAGGTCATAAAACACATCCAAGAGCATTTAGAATTTTAAGAAAACTTTAAAAAAGTTGAAACTACCCTGGAGCCTATGTAATATTGATATAGCTCAGGGGTTGAAATCTTTGAGCCACAGGCCAAATTGGACCCACTGTCTGCTTTTGATAGCTAAGAGCAATTTTTACATTTTTAAAGAGTTGAAAATAAAGAACATTATTACATAACATATTATAAAAATTCAAATTTTGGTGTCAATAAAGTTTTATTGGGACACAGAAAAGCTCATGTGTTTTCAAATTATCTTTGGAAGCTTTTGGCCCACAGAAGCAGAATTGAGTAGTTGTGACAGAGGCATATGGTCCATAAAGCATGAAATATTTACTATCTGGCTCTTTACAGAAAAGTTTGTAATCCTGATCTGTTTGATTGATTTTTACTTGTAATCTGATGTAAAGAAACAGAAAATAAAAACATGTGAACAAAATAGCCTTCAAAATATTTCAGCTGGAAAATGAGGTGAAAAAGATATTTATATATCTGTATTATAACATTTACACACATTTTTAGAAAACTTTGGCAGATAGAAAGATGCAAAGTAAAATATATAACAATATTGCAAAGAATATTTACTCTGAATTCTGACAAAAACTAGAATCAAAACCTGGCTTTAGTACTTACTAGCTATGCAACATAAAACTCATTTCTTAGCCACTCTGAGTCTGATTTCTCAACTGTGAAATGAGAAAGAAAATATCTACTTCATTTAAATCAGAGTGAAGATTATAAATAATGTGAGTCATGGTTCCATGACTGAAATCTACTAGACTCTCAGTGAATAATATATATATAGTGCTGTGGTTTTGGTCAGCCTTCCCCAGTAACACACATCCTTGGGAGAGGTCTTCAAAAAGAAAGTTAGATTAAAAGGGTAAGCTTCCCAGTTGGTTATTTGTAATAACTTTTAAGACATTTTACTGCAAACATCCACCCACATGTATAGGCATATATTCTGCTTGGGGAAGTCACCTTGAAGAATATAGGAGAAAAACTTGAAAGGATTTCAGAAATCTAAACAGAAAAGCAAAACAAAGAAAGAATTAACCAATGAAAATGAATTGCTCAAAGTTGACAGGCTATGAAAGCAATACAATGGCAAGGATTCTGAGCTCTGGAATTAAGAAGACCAGGGTTGAGGTTCCATCTCTGTTACCACGTGTCATTAAGAAGCTTACTTAAATGCCTCTATTCCCTCATCTACAAATTGAGTGTCATATTGGTACCGACCACAATGAAACGTTTGAGGACTGAAAAAGGTAATACCAAGTGCTTGGGATGGTGGCTGCCATACGGTAAGCATTTTACTCTTTCACTCATTAAGCATATAGTTATCGGCATAGTTATATACCAGACACTATGGCCAATGTTAAGGAGAAACTGGTAAACAAGACAGTTGTGGTATCTGCTCTCATGGATTTTATAACTACTGGTAATAGGGAAGCAGGACAGTATACTAAGAATTGAACAAGTCATAAGCAATTCTATGCAATAAGCAAATAGTGCTGGAATTCAGAATGAGGAAATGGTCTGCATTAGATAGAACATTCTAGTCAGACTTCTCTAAGGAGATGACATTCTTTTTAAGCACTAGAGGATCCAGGCCCAGGAATAGAAGACTCTGGGAACTTTTCCTTGAAAGGAAACTAGGAAATTGGCTGAAGTATGGTGAGCAGGGGAGAAAGTGATAGAAAATGAAATATAAGGGACAGTCAGAAGCTGGATGATATAGGATCTTTGAAACCATCATGAAGAGGTTCACTTTGTTCTTAGTATGAAGGAAAGCATTGAAAGGACTTCAAAGAGAGTAGTAACATGATCCGATTTATACTTTTAAAGGGATGCTAAGTATAAAGGAGAGCAAGAATGAAGGAGGGCAAGAAAGGAAGCAGGGGGCCATTTAGGGAACAACTGCAGGTGTCCAGGAAAGAGATGTGTCACTGTCATCTGGTGAGTTCAGAGCACAGGAGGAGTGAGGATAACCTGAGGAATTGGAATGGGCAGGACACTGATGGATTGTGTATAAAAGTGAGGGAGTGGGAAGTGTCAGGATGACTCCAGGTTTGAGACTTATTTTCTGAAATTTGGAAAATAGATTTGAAGATGAATTAAAGAGTCCGCATAGACATGTTCCTGAAGTTCACCAATGTATAGAGGTCGGGTGGAGGAAGAGATACCAGTTAAGGTGGCTAAAAGAGAGAGGAAATTCAAATAAATGTGAAACTGAAGAGTCAAAAGAAGGAGGGGACTTCAAAAAGAAGATGGTGGTAAGTTATTAAAAACTGCCATCATCATTATTCTTATTATAAAGGAAACATTTTTATGAGGCTCAACTACTCTGGCCTAAGCAGTCATCTCTTTTAAAGTTGGCCCCTTCAGTTGGTATCTATCACATCACCATACTCACTGTATTCAAAGAATTTGTCATAGTTGTTAAATATGTTAAATTATTTACAGCCTGGCTCTTCCACTTAAATGTTCCATGAAGGCAGGAATCTTGTCAATCTTTGCCTTTTACTGCATTTTCAGTATTTAGAAGAATGTTTGACAGATAAAATATGCCTAACTGATATAGTTTTTGTATTATTGGTACCTCCTTTTCTCTCTCTTCATTTCTGTTCTTCCCTTAATGGTCTTTTTTCAAGTCTCTTGTCAGGCTCATTTAATGCACTATATTCAAATGGTATTTTAAAACATTTATATCATTTGACTCTTCATTCTGCCTTTTGAGGATGGTAAGAGAGATATCCCATCTCTGTTTTACAGAGAAGACAGCAGAATCATTAGAAGGAAACTGGACTTGGACCCAGGAATCCTGACTTCACATATAGGTTCATGCTCTTGTTGGCTATGTAATTCTAAGCAACTTCCTAGATTGTTCTAAACAGCAATTTCCTCATCTGCAAAATGAGGATAATAATACTATACCAACCTCAAAAGTTTACCATGAGGACAAATGAAATCATATGTATACAGCACAGTGCAAGGCATGTAATTGTGTTAAAGAGCAGTTGTGTGTGTGTAATAGTAGTAATAGTAGCAGTAATAGTAATTTTTGGATATAGTAGAGAGCAATTTCACATTCCAGTGAAAGAGAAATTTAAGCCTTGAAATTGGTATATTGGTCAAATCCTTCAACAACAAAAACTATTCAAAATAAAAATTCCCATAAAAGAAAATCTCAAGCCTCCATGAGCCATTTGCTTATTATCTGAACTTTACTTATGACAATGGACTGTGGCCTTATAAGAGGTTTTGCCCAGCACTCTCTGGAAGTCTACCTGACCCAATTTCACGAATTAGAGAGAGTTACAGTATTTGGCATACTATTAGGAAATCAGACCGTGTTTGGAATAGACTTGGTATTTATGTTGAGCCATCATGAGGCTCAAAATATACCACCTCACAAATTAATGTAAAATATTTTGTCTTTTAAACAAGAACTTGCTATAGCACTTAAATTCTTAAAGAAAGCTCAGGAAGGAAGTTTCCAGGCCTTGAGGTTTGACTTATACTAGAAACAGCAGAGATCGCTCCATGAAACCTCTAGGCTCAGAGACCTGGGCCACAGTTCTGCAATGATGCTCATGGAGACCATTTTGTTGCAAAAATATTACCAAGCACACTCTAAAGGGCATTTAATAATGTGACATGCTCTGCCATTTCCTTATTTTAGAGCTCTTCTCTGCCTCCAGTCCACATAAAAGAAGAATAAATTTTTACTCATCCTTCACATGCTTCCTTGGTTTGGTCACACCTGACATTCTGGCCCTTGAGCCATTACATCAGGGAAGTACTATGGCTTTACACTGTCTTCTGAGAGTGTCTGAGAAGGTTTTCTTTTTCTGCAAAACAGAATTTGGCTTTTGCACTTATAGGATTCTAAGCTTCTTGAGGTCAGGAACTCTAAGTCAGCTTGCTCTTGCTGCTTAAAAAACAAAAAACAAAAAACAACAACAACAACAAAAAAACATAAAAATTTAGTAGCTTAAAACTTCAGCACATGAATCTATAAGCCACTGAACCATTCAAGTCTCAACTGGACCCTGTTAGGGATCTACAGTCAGGGGCTCTGCTCTGAAAGTTCACTAGCAATGAGCTGGGGACCTTTTATCACCCAATGTTGCTCTCATTCCCCAGCTCTGAGTGCCCAGGCTGGATTTCAAAAGAACAAGGAATAAGTGCATGGTCTCTTGAAGCTTAGGCTTGTTACCTACTAGCACATCATTATTTTTTTCATTCTGTTGGCCTAAGAAAATATCAAGACCAAGTTTGATTGAAGGGGTAGAAAAATATTCTCCACTTTTGGAAGAGAAGGTCCTATTGCAAAGGGTGTAGATATAGAGAAAAGTGGGAAGAGGTATTAATTTAGCAATTAAACTACTACAAACTATAACTGGTTTGTGACTGTAGCTCCAGTGCCAAGCCCACCCAGTGTTTAGGCCATAGAAAATTCTCAGTAAGTAATTACTGAAGGAGTGATGGAACATTGTATTTGGGCCTGGGCCCCGATCCTTCTCTTATTTCTCACTGAGATCCCTGATTGTATCACAGATTTATATCCTCCGGTGTTCTCTTCCCTTTTTCCTATCTTTGTTCTCTAGTCATTCTGATGTCAACTGGAACACTGCCAACATAATCAGGGCAATACTGGGTTATATCGTTATCAAAGAAAAAAAATCTAATGAAAATATTTCCATTCTGAGGAGGTTGGAAACAACTTGCTTCTTTGCTTTGCTTTTAGAAATTGAGGAGAGAATTAAGCAACTTCCACAAGTTGCTATTTTATGAGGCTAGAAGGAAAAGCTATTCTGTTACACATACATACCAAACAAAATTTTAGGTTTTTACATATGTTATCTTGTTTAACCATCACAACATTTTAGATGTTAATTTCCCATTGTAGAGATTTAGAGGTGCAAAATAATAATAAAAAGCAGCAGAGTGAACTCCAGGTCATTCCCTTTCTTCTACAATGCCTGCCCTCTCAGGTCTAATAACAAGTCAGTTTTCAAGCAGTCTGAAACAGGGATGGCCATGAAACCTGGGATGAGGGGGTTAAACTGTGAATTCTTATCCTCGAGGCAAGCCAACCCCAGCCCTCTTTGGTGGACAAAGTTCCTAAAAATTCTGCAGCAGATAGCTTTCCCTCTGCATCCTCTGTAGCCAAGACAAGAATAGGTATGACAAAGAATGAGCCCTGATGGCCATTTGGCCAGCAATGAGTTGAAGACAAAATTTTTTCCTAAAGAGATGCTTATGCCCCAGTAGCTATTTATAGAGTCATTTGAAGATGAAAACCACTTCCCTTTGGTCACAAAATAGTATATTTTGTTCAAGGTATTGATGAAATTCTCTTTCTTTTAAACTTAGCCTCAAATAGCAACACATTCTGAGAATTCTATTATAACAACCTCTAAAAGCCCATTCAAATTCTCTGTAGGAACTAGAATTCTGTTTCATCAAATCTCCTTAAAGTAAAAATTATGTGACAAGATGGCATAAATACTGAACTGGAGGTCTGATTTTAATACCAAGTCTTATGTAACTCAGAGCAAAATTCTTTCTATCTCTGGACATCATTCTCTTTATATGGCAAATCCAAACTCAAAACCTCTTCTTATTTGACTGGTCCTATACCCCCAAGTGTTCATCACCTCTAGACATCTCATCAGACAAAGTAGTTGATTTTAAAAGATGTCCATGATTTAGATCCTAAGACCACAACCCTCTAGAATATACTAGCATTCATTGGCTGTATCTGTTAGTTCCCAAGGGGAACAGATCTGTGGCTGTACTGTTAGTTCCCAAGGGGTTGCAAAGTTTCTACTTTATTATGCCTTCTAAATTCACCAGCTATTATGATTGTGGAATTAAGAACATTTCCTCACCAAATTAGACTAAATTATAATTGAAAAAATATCTCTTTATTCCACCTTTTCAAAAAGTTATCGAAAGTATTATAGATATCCCCTTTTTACTCCATTTACCCTTCCACCTCACACCTGTTTCCCCCCACCCCCCAGGCCTTTACAGCACTAATGTCTATGTCCATGGGTTATGCATATGTTATATGTATATACATTCTTTGGTTAATCTACTCCTGCCCCCTTTCCCATCTTAAAATAAATATCCTGACACAGTCCTATAAAGTTCTCTTTTTAGGAACAGACCTAGATGCCATGATAGTATAATCAGGGGAAAGAAATTAGAATTCCTTCTACCACCACTAATCCCATTGTGACAAAATTATTTACTTTCTTTGAATTAAGCAGATCCTAATACCCCAGAGCCTTATTGTGCAACTAATTCTGTTGAAAAGTAAATTAATCTGTTTTTCTGCTTTACGTCTATAAAATGAATGAGGTTAAGCTAGAAATCTGAAACTCAATTATTCCACTTTTAGACAGTGTTGCAACATTTTCACAAGCAAATACATTGTCATTCTAATAGATGACTTTCTATATGAAAGGAAATTCTCTAACAGTAAATGTGCTAAAGATGGTGAATCTAGTTGTTATGTATGTAGCAACAGCTTCCACAGAACCATGAGGAAAATAAAAACACCAAAAAAAAAACCAAAAAAAAACACCCATTGAACTTAAAGATAGGTTAACTGAGATTATCCAGCCTGTAAAACAGAAGGAAAATTAGTATGACGAAAAAAGAAATCCTCAGAGATGATCAAGTTTACAAACAGGATCATAATAGGGGTCTCAGAAGAAGAGAGAAAAAAGGGCAAAGAGAATATTTGAAGAAGTAATGGGCTAAAATACTTCAAACTTGATGAAAAACATCAATTTATATTTTTAGGAAGCTCAATAAACTCCATGCATGATCATAATAATAAAGCTTTCAAAACAAAAGATAAAAAAGGAATCTTGGAAGTAGCAAGAGAGAAGCTACTCCTTAATAGCTGACTTCTCATCATAAGTCATGCATGCCAGAAGGCAGTGGGGGTGACATATTCAAAATGCAGAAAGAAAGACTATCAACCAATAATTCTATATACAGCAAAAGTATATTTTCACAAATTAGTAAGAAATTAAGACTTCCCTAGATAAATAAAAACTGAGATAATTCATCAATAGAAAACCTGATTTACAAAAAAACACTAAAGGGATTCCTTCAGGCTGAAAGGAAGAATAGTAGACTGTAATTTGAATTAGCATAAAGAAATAAACAACTATAAAGGACAGAATAAGAGTGTTTTCCCCCACCTTACTGAAAAAAACAATTGCATATAGCAATAAGTTAAAATCTAAGCAAACAATGCATAAAGATTCAAAAGTTAACAAATGCGCAGTTGGTTAGCTCAGATTTTATGCCTCCAAAGTATGTGTGCAAAACAATACCTATGCATGTACATATATAAATATCCTAATATTTATATGTAAAAATAGATGTTTTTGCAGAAAGCATGAAGTATCATTCCTTTGATATCTAGTCATTTAATAGCCATTTACTGAGTTTACTCTGCTAGATGCTGAGGATACAGGGGGATACAGGAAGAAAGAAAGAGGCACTTTCTGCAATAACTTCACTGAATTACCTTAGTATGAATGACCTTGGTGTGAATTACTTTAGCATGTCAACTGTGAAGAAAACAATGAAAGAACGGCTACTCTAGATGTTTACATGAGCTCAACCTTCCAACACAAGAACAGCTAACACAGAAGCCTCATGCATCATAGGACCTCTGTGTTCCTAATCTGTATACCTTCTTACACGTTCTTCCCCCTAAGTATAATATATATATATATATTTATTTATTTATCTGTCCTTGATCACCCCACTTTTCCAGGTGTCACTATTGACTTTACTCCAGTTTCTCTACTGCAGCACTATTTAGGACCAGGTAATCATAGGGACTGTCCTGTGCACTGTAAAATGCTAGGCTGCATCTCTGGCCTCTACTTACTAATGGCAATAGCAACTCCCTCCCCATGTGACCAAAATATCTCCCGACATTGCGTATGTCCCCTGAGCTAAGAACCGCTTCTGAGTCTGACATTTACGCTATGGCTCTTGCTGGCTTAGACTGTGTAGAAGGCTTCCTTTTCTGAACCATGCCTCTCGATTCCAATCCCCAGGAGCAGTGAAAGCCCACTCCAGCACCGGGCTGCTTGTCAGGGATTGGGTTAAATTCCTCACAAAAAGAGTTTTCAGTGTTCTTCTTCAAAAACATATAATTAGCTCTATCTAGCCACAATAGGCTATAGTATATCTCTTTCTATTCCCAGAGAAAGGCCCCTGATGTATTATTTTAGTCCTGGATCCAAACAATGTCAGCACTGGGTTCCTGTGTAGAGGAAGTCGAACAGGTCAGGGAGGGCTTCTGATCATTAGTTATATGGCTGCTCCGGTCCTGAGTCTGCTCTCCTCCACCTTTTATACAAGCACCGGTGACAAGGCCGCATTAAATTGAGGATGCCACCTTGGCTGAAAAGAATAACAGTGGATAGGGACAGCTCTCAGGCCCCAAATCGAGCTGTCTGGGTCTAAATCTGGAATACACCTGAAGAGCTTTCAATCCACCAGGAGCAAGATAACTGTGAGGGATAGACTATAGAAAAATGACTACAAAGCAAATAGTTTGCGGATGAACTGTGTTGCCTATGAACTTTCCTATTATTATAGAAGAGGCAGCCTATTCATGAAGACTCTGAAGAAAACATTCTATTGTTACTGCTCCCGTGGAGGGACAATTCTTGTCAAAACTGTGAAGTGAATTGTACTGGAACTCTCTGTGACAGATATTCTGTTCACCTGCCTTGGGCTAAAAAGGGAACTGGCAAGTTCACATTTGGTGGGAATACCAAGAAGTGGGCCAGGGCCAGGCCCAGAGTGATCACCAGGTCTCCCCCCACCCTCTCTTCATTACTTCCATGTTTGTTTCATTTTAAGGCATACTCTTTCCTTGTGATAGTCATCATTAGCATCTGTTTTTCGATGATAATACTAATTCCAAAAAAGGACATTGGTAGGCTCTCCGTGAGTTACGTCGGTATCTCTAGACCAGAGTCCACATGTTCAGAAATTATATTATGTTGTTTCCTACTATATTCTGCCACAGTTTGAACACATAGGGTTATGGTAACCATATCCAGAACAAAACAAAAAAAAAATAAATGTCATCAAATTGGAAGAGGGGAATAAAATATCAAACAGTTAATGGGGATTTGTTTAATCTAAAACAAATAATGATTTTGCTGCTTTACCTTCTATGAGATCATTTTTTTTGACGTCTTAAAATTATATACAGTTTCTTATTTAAGGAAGAAAATGATGACAATGACAACAATGGCATGGTAATAATGTAGGGATATCAGTGCCATCATTCTCTTTTTTAGGCACTCAGAAAAATTCACTAAAGGAAGATAAACATGCTCACACACACATACACTCAACTCAAAATCTTAAAATTATCTGCATCAGCCTTTTAATTTAATTTAATTTAAAAAAAAGTATATCTTTTATTGATTTCAGAGAAGAAGGGAGAGGGAGAGAGAGATAGAAGCATTGATGATGAGAGAGAATCATTGATCTGCTGCCTCTTGCATGCCTCCTACCAGGGATTGAGCCTGCAACCCAGGCATGTGCCCTTGACTGGAATCAAACTTAGGACTCTTCAATCCACAGGCTGATGCTCTATCCACTAAGCCAAACCAGTCAGGGCCCAGCCTTCTAATTTTATATACAAGAAAACTAGAACTCAGAAAAGTAAAATGACTTGCTCGATTTCATACTAAGTCTCCTGACTCTTAGTTTAGGCCACTTTTCCATGTCCATGTCCAGGGAGCTCCTCAGAAAGACATCTCAGTACCAGAAAATGCCCAATGTGCTATATAACATTCCTCCCATGACATTACCAACTTGTACTTATTTTAAGAGTCATAAAACCATTTGCAGGCTGATGATCTTCTGGAGATAATCTCAGAGCTATGTCCTCCATTATCTGTGTCATAAACAATATTTTTCCCCCCCCCAGAATGGTCACCTGCACTATGAGAAATGAGGCCACTGAAATTCTAAGCATTTTTTTTTAAATGGTTCCCAAACTAATTCTAGATTGTCAGGTCAGAATTACTCAGGGTGCTTATTCAAACTACGTATTTGTGGGCCACAAACCAGAGATTACCAGATTTTCTGGCTGTGAATCCTGTTTTGAAGAAAGAATCAGATGTTTCTTCTGCACATGAACATTTAAGAACCACTGATTTTAGGCACCAGCCTTTCCTGATGGGTTCCAAGAAGAAACCGAATAAAATCAGCAACTTCATGACCAAAAAGTTCTTTGTACTTCCCAGTTCTGATTCTTAGCTTAGGCTGAGAGCCATGACATTGCACTAGGAAATCCCAAAGGTTCTCAAGATGCATCATAAGCCAACCTGGAAGGCCTAGACAAAGAGTTATGATTCCATCACCTTTTGAGTTTGCATGTGGGAGCCAACAGAGCATCAGAACTCGTGTACTCTGTGTCCCTCAGCTCACTTATACCTCATCTGCTGCCTAGAGGACCATCTGAAGAAGTAAAAGGCAGACAGTGTTGCTCAGCTTCTGCCCTGCTCTGTAGTAATTCCCTCCATCTGCGGCTTCCCAAAGAATGACACTCTGACCCTCAGGGTCATTTACCATGCTTATACTTTTTGCTGCGATTCTGGGGAGTCAGTCTTTTGCTAGCAACAGGAGTACAAATGGAATACTCTGGAGAACACAGTAAGTCCTTACTGCTTCTTACAACATTTTACCAAAAAAGCAAACATTCACGAAGAACACCAGGTACTTGCTCCTTGAAAAAGGCAACCCTTTCATATGAAAGGTACCTATTTATTTTTATTCTAAGACTGAATTTTTAAGGTATAGATGTCTTTATAGCCTCATAGTACCAGGCCTGCCTGATGCAGGATGTGAAGGGTCCCAATCATTTGATGCCATGCATCTGTGATGCCAAGTAGAGGCTCAAAAGCAAAGGACAGAGAAGAACTGCCTCTAGCCATCTGTATTAAAAATCCCCATCTAGCTATTTAAACTAAACTGAACCTTGTAATATTATCACGGACCATTACATATTACCTAGTCAAAATATTTAGTGACTCCCTTCTAAGAGAATCAAATCCATATAAAAAAGGCACATTTGCTAAAATAGAAGACTGAACTATCCTTATTCTCCAATCTCCTGAATAAATAAAACCTGAAGTTAAATCTAATTTATATCTAGTCTAAATTCAACCCAACGTGTTCACACTTTTTACAACATAGCACCAAATTACATTACAATGAAAACCTACTCCAGAGGAACTATTGAACTACCCTGTTTCCCCGAAAATAAGACAGTGTCTTATATTAATTTTTTCTCTCAAAGTTGCGCTAGGTCTTGTTTTCAGGGGATGTCTTATCTTTCCATGAGCTAGGTCTTATTTTCGGAGGATGTCTTATTTTCGGGGAAACACCGTAAAAGCTGACCATCAGCTATAGCTTTCAGTTCTAGAGGGAGATGTGGTATCAAACATGGGAAATCTCAACTAAAGTGCGGCCCTATGGAACAAGTCCAGAGGAATGCTCCTATGTTATGAAACTCTGGATCTGATTGCTACAGATCTGTGTCACTTAAGTGGTTAAGGCTGGGCCTAACTGGGGTAGGACTGATGTATTTCCTCCCTTAGTGAGGAACTCCACCTACAATTGAGCTCATATGTGGGTCTGTTTATGGAGATAGCTGTGAGGATCTGGGGAAGATAAAGGTATAGGCTAAGATAGAAGTGGATAATAACAAGGAAGCCAACTTACAGGATGTGATTCCATGTAACATGCTGGTGGGATAAGTCAGGTGAAGAAAGTTTCCCATATCATTCCAGTTGGAAAATAATTTTATTCCTTAATTATAAGACTTGTTTTGTGTGTGTGTGTGTGTGTGTGTGTGTGTGTGTTTGTTTTTTTAACTCTCTGCCAACTATTTGCAATCAAGGTGTCTCAGAACTGAAGGTGCAGTGGAATTCTGTGGCCAGGTTGAGACACCTGCCACTGGCAATAGCACAAGGACCTAGAGTGCTTGGCCTGAAGAGCTGCCCATTAAACAGTTAAATATGGAAGTGGGAACCATCCAGCTGGAAACATTTTTCCAGTTTTCTTAAACACAGAGACACCTGGGCTCCCCAATGATGCTGATATTTAAATAAGATCCTGTCTTTTAAAACATTATGGCTATTGGTCAGAGAAAGATAAGCATCACATGATCTCACTCATATGTGGAATCTAATGAACAAAATAAACTGATAAAATATATCCAGAGACATAGAAGCATGGAACAGACTGAGGAATCTCAGAAGAAAGGCTGGGATGGGGAGGCTGGATGGGGAGAGATTAACTGGGAAATTTATATGCATATATGCATAACCCATGGACACAGACAATAATGTGGTGAGGCCAGAGAGGGGCAGGTGTGGGAATGGAGGGGGTCAATGGGAAAAAAAAGGGACATCTGTAATGCTTTCAACAATAAAGATAAATTAAACAAAAAAGTAATGGTTATTAATCACGAAAATGATCTAATTTACTTTTATTCTAGAAATATTTGAATACTTAACACTTGAAAATATTTAATGCTTATATGTACCTCCCACAGTATGAGAACCCTGTGACTGTTGTTTAAATCTTAACATGATCAAATGCTATAAAACGAGCTAAATTAAATTCTATTTTTGCCCTAAATGTGTGCACAGTCCATTATGAATAACATTTTAGAATACAAATGATTGAAATAAAGAGGGGCCCAATCTAGGGAACCTGGGTTTGTAAAAGGCAGTTAAGGCATAAATGTGTTTCTAAATATCTAGCGCTCAGTCCCCAGATTCTCTTTTTCTGCCTCATGTGGGAGGACCGGAAAGCTTTGTAGGTGCAGGGAAGCATTTTCTATCTGGATCCAGTCTTTGGCTGTTATTTCTTCTCTGTCTTTTGAGTATGACTGAGGATATGGAAGAGGCAGGAGAGAGACAGAAGGGGTGAATGGGTCAATGAGTCCATCAATATATTTTTAAGTATTTATTTTTACTCTGAACTGTGCAGTTTCCCATGAGATCCAAGCATGTACTTTTCCATACATTTTTTGAGATTCTTTACAATCACCCTATGATATAGGTATACTTCTTATATCCATTTTATAACTTACACTTAGTAGACTATGTACCTTGACCAACATTACTTAGGTAGAAAGTGGTGCAGTTGGTAGTTAAATATAGCTTTGCTTTCTTTCAAACGAGTACTCCTAAATATTATCACATATTATTTCCTGCTATAGCTAGCTACCTACCAAGTACTTTGTACTGATAGGGTGTTAGGAGTGAGGTAGAAGTGGAGAGTAATTCCAGTTTGAACCCAAAATTATAGAACTCGGTTATTTAGGCCTGTTAAACTGATGGGATGGGCAAATTAGATATATACCTTTATGAGGTGACAAAGAGATAATTTGCCATGGTTAGTGACCTTTGGGGGCATTTTGAAAAGCCTCTAGTTAAATTCACATTCCCACAAATGTTTGTACAAATTCATAAATTTCATGTATCCACTGTAATCCATCCAGACTGAGTCAGGGCCTCTGGACTTAGATTAAGAACATCATTGCTAAGGCAAGAATGAACCAGTCACAGCAAGCTTGACACATCAGTCAAATCATGCATAGTGTGGTGTCAACTGCTCACTTTTGCCTGTTGCCCTAGCTGCCATGTACTCTAATCCTATGGCAGTGGAGGAGTTGAGGGTGAGAAGGGGAATGATTAAACTCCTATGAGGAATTAGAATTCAATGCAGGCTGCCTTTGTGTAACAGAGAAAGCCCCATACATACAAAAGAGAGTGCCAAATCCTACCTTGCTTAGTTCTAATTGGGTGACAGGCTTGAGAAGTGGCAGTGCAGCCTGTCATAGAGTAATTAATATGACCTGCCAGGTACTCCTAAGAAAAAATTCATGTGGACAGAGAGACAGGAGCCTTCACAATAATATCTGTCCCAAAACAACATGTGTGCACACACAAAAAACACCCCCCATATTGTTATTTTAATTAATTAATGGATTAAAGAATGAATTATTTTACTGTTTAGGAAACATTAAAGGATGACTGAAAAGTCAAGAAGGCTTAACTTAGCAGTGAAAGCAGAGGTTCATCCCAGGTGAGAGGACTGGAATGTAAAGAGATGGGGTCTCTAGTTGGATCAAAGAGCAAAAGCATTACTTTAAATATGAAGTGACTTTTCTATCTCCTATTAAATCCTTTTATTTTCTCTTTTGTAGTGGCCCCACTGAATCCTACTGAAGGTATACAAAATGTATTTCTCAACAGATTGCTTCTCCTAAACCATAGTATAATGTGTAAGAGCCTCCTATTGTTTATTATAATTCAAACTATGGTCAAAAAGTGTTGGTTGCTTCATGAGACATAAGAGTCCCTTTAGATTGTGAAAGAAATAGTAATTAAAGAAGATTCCCATTGGATGCCTTTGCTCTTTCACTCGCGATTGAAGTCTTTCTGTAGGAAATCAGAACTGACATAATAAGTTAACACTTGCATATAAAGTGTCAGGATGCTATTATGCTATGAGTATTTAATTTCAAATGCTGGTTGCAAAAAAAAAATAGACTGTAGTATTTTTTTAAAAAAATAGACTGTAGTATTTTATATCAAAGTGAAAATAATGGATAGCTTCATATGTACTTTCTTATTTATAGTTATATATAAATTATATGCATTGTAAAGTTTTATTTAATTCTTTCTGGATTTCTGTGGTCTTAGGGTATTTCTGATGTTGTTTTTAATGAGTTCAAGTAATAAACTAGAAACTGGACATGTTTCCATGAAAATCATTTTCAGTGAAAGAGTTTATAATGTAAAAATCAACAGTTGTGATAAAACACACCATGGCAGCTCAAGGGAAGAATTTTGTCACCCCTTGTTATTCATTAGTTGTATTAGATTTTGTTTTTGCTGTTATCAGTTTAATTCCTTTGCTTTTGGTCACTAGGAAGGTTTAATCTAAATCCAATCTCAATAACATTTTTTTAAGACATACTTTGCTTCTTCATCTGCTACATTAAATAATTTGAATTGTTATTTTTGCAGTAGAGATTTTTAAAAATCTATTTTAAAACTATAATAATCAATTTTTTCATAAAAAATATCTTTGGAAACCTACTGCAGTCCAGGCACTGTTTTGGCACTTGGGACACATTGACGGACCAAAAAAGGCCACTGACCTCATGAACTTATATACTACATTCAACCTAATAAATAAAAAGCAAATGATATGGCAGTGTGTAAAAAGGAGATTACTATGGGAAAAATGGAGCACAGGAAGAGGAAACAAAACTGGGGGTGAGGCTATAATCTTGGATAGGATGATCTGGTGAGGCCTCCTTGAAGACGTTTAAGGAAAGATGAAAGGAGATGAAGTGGTAAGTTTTGTTGCTTTTAAGTGAATTAATCTAAGGTAGATAAGCAAGCCTTATTACTGAAATACAGAAGTCCTTAGGAATATGTTTGTCAGTTCTCAACCTTCTGGGCATTCTTTCTCTTTATTTTCTACTCTGATTATTTTTCTTAAAAGAGAAGACATACTAGTAAATCAAGACAGGAACCAAGTAGGTACCAATCACACTGGGTACCAAAGTCATCTCCTACTCTTTTTCCCCTTATAGTCTGTCCTTCTGCTGTGATGAATTGAATGATGTTCAGAATATGATTCTTTGAACAATATCAGCAAGACACAGCACATGGTATGAGCCTAAATTTACCACTGCTATTGCTCATGTCTATTCAGTGAGATGTTAGCAAGTGGTTCATGATGTTAGAGCGGTAAATACAGGAGAGAAAACTTGTACAATAACCCACACATAGGGAGCTCTTCATTGGAAGGAAAAGGAACTGACTGATTGTTAGTGCCTGCTCTCAGTCCCTTAATGACACCAAATTGTCGCAAGTAAATTTCCTGAATAATTTTAAGACAAAGAATATAGAAGGGAAGAGTACACATACAAAAATCAGAGACTCTTTCTTCTCTTGGCTAGCCTGCCTTGAATTTTAACCACCAACTGAACCAATTTGACTTCTTTGCTTTATAAAAATCTTTTTTTAAGCCCAATTCTTCCTCGTGAGTTGAATGCAGTTTATCTGATAGAAATGCCAACTTTGAGTTGTAACATGGAAAAAGATGTGTTCATTAATCATAGTACCTTGGCTCCAACCTGCACCATCTTCCCTTTGGGAGCTAAAGAAACTTTGCTCAAGATAAAAGAAATCAGGGTCCCTGCTGTGAGCTGAAGAACATCCCCGTGAGGAAAAGTGAATGTATATTTATCTGCAAAGATATCTCTTTATAAAAGCCTCACGCTAACATTTTAAGAATAGTTATACCATCTAAGAAAAAAACGAGAACTATGTTTGACTCTACCCACCAAAGGAAAAGGTAACTTAGGTAATTTTTAACTTATTAAGTAAATCTCTATTTGACTATAAATGGAAATTAACTGTATTGAAAATAGATGATTTATTCCAAACTTTACATGAAAGGTTTGGTAACATAAGCAGATGTAAAAAGGACACAAAAGCCCTTAATTCATGGCTGCACTGCATTTTTGTTTTGTTTTGTTTGCTTTTATTGTGGTTGATCAGGAATTTCCTTAGTTCTATTCCTGTTGCTTGACTTGATAAAAAGGAAGCTTGAATATTAAGTTTTAAAAATTCCTAAACTTATACTATAATTCTTTTAAAACTATGTATTAAGTATACAAAAGGAGGTCACTGGAATGGAGATTAATAAATTAGGTAAGGAAAATGAGAACTGAAACCCGCTCCCTCCACACACAGGAATTCAAAGGTACCAGCCATGGTGGTTGATGATGCTTACAAGACTGAACTTGGGAACCTGCCTTTGGACTTCCTGGGATACAGATAAAAGGCCAAACATGGTAAGTTTATCCTCAATAGTGAAAAGTGTGGTGGGAAACTCACCATTTAATTACATGAAACAAAGATTTTCCAATTATAACTTCTAGACTTAATTTTTCATTTGGGATTGCATAGAAGAAATCCTGTTTGATCAATGGACATTATGCTGGGATTTATAGGAAATTCTTGGTCATTGCATGAGACGGTACCTGGTTAAATATATAATGCAACCAAATGAAGGTGATTCTATGAGGCAAGTTTATAGGAAAAGTTCTTAATCTAATTTATGACAGTTTTAATGACAGTTGTTAAAAATATTGCCAATTTTAAAAATGTTTTTATTAATTTTAGATAAAGGAAGGGAGAGGGAGAGAGAGAGAGAAAAAAAAAAAATGATCAGCTGCCTCCTGCACGCTGCCTCCCACTGGGGATTGATCCCGAAACTAGGGCATGTGCCCTGACGGGGAATGGATTTGGTGACCTCCTGGTGCATTGGACAAGAAGCAACCAACCAACTGAGCCATGCCAGAATGGCTTAATGACAATTTTAAATTACCAAAAGCAGAGAGTAGATTTTATTTTTTCTAGATGGAACTTTTCTCAGTCAGATTTTAGTTAGGAGTTAGATGGTAGAAAATTTGATTACACTCTCCAACCAAAGACTGAAAACAAATTTCTATCCTGATTGTGTATTGAAGAAAGCTGGGAACCCTAGTAGACTGTTGGTGGGAATACAGACTGATGCAGCCACTGTGGAAAACAGTATGGAGTTTCCTCCAAATACTTCATTTACATTTAAAGTAATTGTTGAAGAGGTCACTGGTTCAATTTCAAGGCACATGCCCAGGTTGCAGGCTTGATCCCAAGTAGGGGGCATGCAGAGGTAGCCAATTAATGTTTCTATTTCTCACTCCCTCTCTCTCAAAAAAAAATCAATAAAAACATATTAAAAATAAAGTAATTGTTGATAAGTATGTACTTATTTCCATTTAAACATTTTAAAAAATAATTCTCCTCTATTTCTTTTTTCTTCTTTTGAGCTCTTCCCTTGTGATTTGATAGTTTTCTTTGTGTTTTGCTTGGATTCCTTTCTATTTCTTCATTGTATATCTTTTGTTGGTTTTTGATTTGTGGTTACTGTAAGGTTTATGTATATCATTCCATACCCCATAGCAGTCTATTTTAAGCTGATAGGCATTTAAGTTTAAATATATTTTAAAAATTACATTTCATACTCCCCTCCATGCTTTATGTTATTAATGTCATGTTTTAGATCATGTTGTATATATCTCCTAACTACTTACTGCAGTTTGAATGGAGTTTAATACTTTTTCTTTCAACTTTCATAATAGGTTTTTATGTCTGATTCATTGTCTTTATATTTTACTACATTGGTGATATTTTTTTCTCTTTCTCATATTTTCTTATTTATGGTTATGGCCAGTCTGTTTCTGCTTAAAGAAGACCCTTCAATATTTCTTGTAAAGCTGGTTTAATGATGATGGGAGCTTTTAGTATTTACTTGTAAGGGAAATTTTCTATTTCTCCTTCAATTCTGAATGATAACCTTCCTGGGTAAATTATTCTAGGTTCTAGGTTCCTTTCTGACAGCACTTAAAAAAATATCCCACTATTCTCTTTTGACCTATAAAGTTTCTCCTTAGAAATCCGCTGATAGACTTATGAGGTTTCCTTTGTATATAATTCATTTTCCCCTCTTACTTCCTTAAAGATTGTTTCTTTAATTTTTGCCATTTTAATTACAATATGTCTTGGTATGGGTCTCTTTGGGTTCATTCTGTTTGGAACTCTCTGTGCTTTCTGGACCTTTCCATTCCCAGGTTAGGAAAGTTTTGAGCCATTATTTTTTAAATAAAGTTTCTATTTCTTCATCTCTGGGATCCCCATAATGTGAATGTCTAAATGCTTGATGTTATCTCAGAAGTCCCTTAAACTATTCTCACTTTATAAAAATCCTTTTTTCTTTCTGCTGTTCTGATCAATGATTTCCACTAGTTTGTTTTCCAGGTCACTGATCTGTTTTTCTGTATTAGCTAATTTGCTGTTGATTCCTTCATTTCAGGAATTGTATTCCTCAGGTCTGCTTGGTTGACACCAGGTCTACCTGTAAATTGAACATCTTAAGGTCAGGGACCTTGTTTTGCTCATTTTGTCATATTTCTTCAGGTACAGGCTCTTCAACTAGAAAAGACAATTCAATTGACAGTTCTATTTTGGAAAGGTCAGAAGGCTGAAGAAAAAAACATAAAAAGCATCAAAATGCCTAATCTTATCTTTTTAATCAAAATTCAGCAGAGGCTGAAAATGTTCACAAATGTTTAGTGCCTTGCCAATCCAGAACTGTGTTTTGCAAAGAATACAATTAATTGAACTTCCTATTATTTTGCTAAAGTTCTTGAAAAAATTTTAATATAATTTTATTTCAAGAAAACTATCTGATATCACCCTGGCCAATTTCACTCAGTGGTTAGTACAACTGTCCACTGACCAAAGGGTCTCAGTTCAATTCCCAGTCAAGGGCACAGACCTTAATGCAGATTCTATCCCCAGCCCTTGGGTCAGAGTACATGTGGGAGGCAACCAACAATGTGTGTCTCTCATATCACTGTTTTTCTGTTTACCTTCCCCCACCTTCCACCCCCAGCCCCTGTCCTGCCTCCCCTCCACTTCTCTCTAAAAATCAATAGAAAAAATATCCTAGGGTGAGGATTAACAACAACAACAACAACAAAAAAAATAATAAATAAACAACCAAAGCCTGATACCAAATATTTTTACCTCATTGCCATTCATTTGCCACTTTCTAGTAAAATGAAATACCCCAATATTTTCAATTTCTTCCAAATGAAATCTCTAAGTACTCTGAGGTTCTTCTCCTATTGGATAGACTGCTTTGTAGAATTCACATTTTATCTATGAAATTCATTTTCTGCTTAAAGCCTGTAATCAGATTCTATAATCTAGTTCCCACCTTAGCCAGGTTTCTTAATTTGGCCTTCAGTCAGAATTATTTTATCTTTTTGTGCTTTAAGCTTCAGAACATAGGCATGGGGATCTAAGCTGTCTTTCTTAAGCTGTCACTTGTCATTTAAATGTAAAAACTTTTATTCAGTTGTCTTATCAAACCTTGATTACAGAAAATCCCCTGAGCTACTTCCCTAACTAAAAAAGACTAATTGCATTTCTCAGACCATTTCTTAAAGGAACCTTCCCAAATATAAGTCATGATTTGCAGAAAATTTTAGGGGGAATGTGATAGGTTAGATCCAAGAAAATTATTGAAACCCCCAAAATTACCTGAAATAAAAATCTCCCCTTTATAAATAAAGTCAAACAAAGCCAATAAATATGACCTATTTTTAATGTTTTTTTAAAAATTGATTTTAGAGAGAGGGGAAGGAAGAGAGAAAGAGAAAGAGAGAGAGAGAGAGAGAGAGAGAGAGAGAGAGAGAGAGAGAGATCAATTGGCTGACTCCTATTGGCCCTCTCACTTGGGATTGAGCCCAGTCCTAACTGGATATCAAACAAATGACATTTGGGTTCATGGGACAACATCAAAGCAACTGAGCCACACCAGCCAGGGCTAATATGACCTATTTTTTAAATGTATGATTCCCTGAGGGAATAATCTGAATGAAGCATGTTCTACTTTCAATACAAAATATTATTTAGTCCTCCAGGAATAAGCATATTTACTAGTCTGAGACCACAAAAGGAAGTCAAATTAGTTAGCCTAGTTACTGCAATTCATCAGTCTCCTTCATGGCATGTTCATTTCCAAATATTGTAAAGTAAAGATCTAGAGAAATTTTACATAATATTCTCAATCATATTCCTCTTCCTTCCTTAAACATTTCTCTCTCCAAGTTCTTCAAAATGACAAAATGGTACAGATTAAGATAGGACATTCTATATATCTTTCCAATTGGCCTAGATTTCCAAATTGGAATAAAGAGTCAGATTTTTCACATTTGTTTACCCACTGATATCATCTATAATATCTGAACACTCAATATTTATTAGTTTCTTCAACTGCCGCACACTGAAAACAGATACCAAAGAGGGATAATTACTGCTTTCCAAGTCACACGGGCTTTTATCTAAAGTAAGGTACTGGGATAAGCTTTTCAGATAGAGGATCAACAAAAATCCTCATGTTAAATAAGACTGGGTGATTTTGATCCTACTTTTTAGTAGTTCTTAAAATTATTTTTTGTGAAATGTACCTAAAGAATTGCTTCCACCCAGTTGCTTTGAGGTCCCCATTCTCTTTTCACATATCCTCAGTCAGCTTTGCCTCTCTTGTCATTTAATATTAAAAAAATATACAAAGGTATTTACCAAACTGTTCCTCAAAATGCCAAACATTCCCACAAGAAAGCCTTTTCATTAGCTATACATGTTACTTGAACCATCTCTTACCCCTTCTGCAATCTGCTGGTAACTTTTAAAGATTTACATTTTGGACTATTGCAGACTACCAAAGTATAGTAAACACCAGTCTGCTGTCCTATTTTAATGTCCTGAATAAGTTTTACAATGGATGTGTTCCTTTTTAAAAAAATTTCAGTGGAGATCCTATTATGAGAACCTTGTTTGTCTGCCTCACTTGCTTATCATTATAGGCAAAAGTATCTAGAACAGTATCTGACTGTATTTTGGATGATAAATAAATGTTTGTTGGATGCAAATATACATATATCATTGCAGCTAGAGTTCACAATGTAGTCTGCTTAAATAACTAATCCTTATAATTGTATGGTGGAAACCTATTTTGACTTCAGTCTGGTCTTGTGATTAGCAAGGATTGGCAAACAATTGTGAAACGATATACTATGTGCTATAAGACAAATGGCATTTGGCCATTGTGAGCACCAATATTTGCTCCTTCTTCAGGACAGAACAATTTTCTTGTGGTCTGCATGCAACTTTGAGAAAGACTGTCAACTTGATTATGGGAAAGTGTCCCCTGAAATGAAAATAGCATCACAGCACAAAATTCTGTCCCTGCAGCTGAAATGGCCTGGATGTTTGCCTACCAGCAGTCGATGCCAGACAACCTTTCACTCCACCAGACAGGCAGCTAGCCAGGGAAAGCTGTGACTGCTGTCAAACACTATATATAGTAGAAAAGATAAAAGGATTAGGTGTTCAGGGGAAAAGAGAGAAGGGATTCAACTGTATTCCTGAAATATCTGGAAGGTTTTTTTTAGACTTTTGAGGACTGAATAGGGAAGTAATTAGTTGGTGATGTGTAGATTGCAAAGCATCCAAAAGGAGGGTGGAGAACAATTGAGCATCCTTTATAAAAGTCCTTCTATATACCAAGTTCTCAAGCCAGTGCAGGGCAATCGTAACAATATTTATAGCACAGAGCACCGTGTTCCCCAGCTGGGGCGATTAATATATGGTAGCAACACCTATGACAAGACACATTTTATTTCTGCCAACAAACAAAGACGTTTCTACTTTCTCTGTCTGCTGACTACCTAAGCCTTTTATTTTGCACAGTATTCCTGGAGCTGACAGATAGATGCTGAACTGCAGTCAGTTCTTTCAATGGGTTTCTTCAACTGGCAGGTGGCCTATCTGTGGCATGTATCAAACGTAAAAAATTCTATGTTTGGTGGAAAATAAGCAAGCATGATGGGGAGGGGTTCGGGGATCATTTGCCTGCCATGGTTTTCACAGCATGTATTTAAGCAGTGAGCTATATATAATGGGAAAAACACAGGGATTCTGTCCTCAAGGAACTTTCAAACAAATCTAATACATATTACACAGTAGAAATGCAGGAAAACTTATCTTTAAACAGTGCTTTAAAAAAAAAAAGACTGAGGTGTTATACTGGTGTTAATTTCAAGAGCTATGATGAGATGGTAAAATGGACCCCTATGGATCTCATTTATAATAAAAAAAAAAGTTTTTGTAATTTCTTCCTCAAAAAATAGGAAATAAGGTCTAGTTCTTAGATAAGAGAGAAGCATGGTTTTATATTTTAAAAGAGAAGATGTCTACTAAAGGGCAAAAGGTGGGTTGACCTGTGCTATAGATAATGCCCCTGGTTATTGCTGAAGGTATTCCTTATAAAACTGAGTGTGCTGAAGCTGAAGTTTGGCTATAGACTTCCCGTTCATGCCAGCTCAATCCACCTGAGGCCATGTCCACTACATCCAGAAATGAAGATTTTTGAGGTCCCCATTCCTGATCCATTGGATTCTATGCAACATATCCCTCGTTTCTACTAAGTTTTTGCCACTGACGTGAATAAAGACATAGATCCATTGGAGTTGTAAACATCATTCAAATATTCATGGAATTAGTGGGCCAGCTTCTTGCTAACACATATACCATACATAAAGTGAGTTCTTGTCCCTGGTTATCAGGCAAGTGAACTCTTTAGTGAAATGGCAAAATGTAATATGTCAGGCGATTTCTGAAATTTGATTAGAAGGTGATGATGAGGCTAGCTATTATATCTATTAAGAGCATATTATATTCTTTCTACACTTTACCTATGTTCTATCTTTGAATTATCCTAATCATTCCATTAGGTACATTTTTTTTTTTTACTATGCTTGAACAAACAAGTTCTTAGATTAAACAATTTGTCCAAGACCCCACAAATACTAAGTGGTGTTGAGGGGAATTGAATTAGATTTTTCTGACTCTGAAGCCTTTTGATGTTTGATAGAGCAGATTATTATCCCAAAGACCAGGCTTATGCTATCCAAGAGTTTATCCTGAGCATCTGCTATTTTCTCAGCATGATTCTCTGTACTCTGGCTGAAATAATACCCTGGAAATGTTTGACTTTGCCCTCAGATGTTTACAGTCCTAAGAGACAAGTCAAATAAACACGAGTAAAACAATTAGAGAATAATTCAAAAGGAAGTAATTAAGTGCTGATAAAATAAAACCAAATGCCAGCCTGGGATCACATACAGAGCCCTAATTTGATGTCAGAAACATAGATTCAAGTGTAGCTCTGCCATTTATTTCTATATGTCTTTAGGCAAGTTACTTAACTTTGATCTCCTCACAGGGTGATACTACCTGTTGTGGGAATTTGTCTTCTGTCTTTGCTGCACTGGAACCTGAGTCCCGTGAACTCTGAATATTCAAACAGAAAGGTATTTCACTCCAAACGTAAGAACTTGCACAATTGCCTGGGCCCCCCTCTGAGAGGTGAGAACACTAAAGACAGACCTGTAGCCAAGCATGCTTCCCAATTGGCCTTCATACCAGGAGAATTCTAGCCCTTCCTAAGAAGAACTGAGGTAAACACCCTGGTTCAGAGCAGAAGCAAGAGGAGCCAAGGAAGAGCAGCAGGGCTAGGGGACTGGTGAGAGGCAGCAGTGTCCAGCAGAGCAGGGGAGAGCATCAACAAGCCCATCCTAAACCTTTGCAGCTGGGGATAAGAGAATAAATGGAGTCAACATAATATCTATCTGAATATTTTAAAGTTGTAAATAGAGCTACTAGACTGCTAAATAAAATCCTACTTCATGTGATCCTCAGCTTGATAGCACAGAGAGCTATTGATCACCCCTGGCTGGTGGCCTTCGTTCATGATCTTTTGTTTCCTAACCAGGCCCTATCCAGCCTCTCAGTGGCCTCACAGATGCCATGTGGACATCCCAGACTAAGTGCCTAAATTCCTTCTATAATCTCCATGTACAGCTCCACTTGGCTACCCCTCAGGCCTATGGGTGTGTTTTATAACAGTGTGAGCTACTCTCAAAATGACCAAATTGGGTAGGCAGGTAAGACCTGGGAGGAAATGCTGCTTCTATAGCAGGCGGTATCCTGCAGGGAGGATAAGTACAGCTACAAAGAGGAAGAGAGCTAGCTCCTTGCAGATATTCTTCCTGAACTTAAAGGATTGGCATGTGTGTGTGTGTGTGTGTGTGTGTGTGTGTGTGTATTCCACCTCAGAATGTTTTTCTTGATTGATCAATTGATTGATTGAGAGAGAGAGAGAGAGAGAGAGAGAGAGAGAGAGAGAGAGAGAGATATCGAGATCATTTGTCTTCCCATATGTGCCCAGACCAGGGATGGAACCTATAACCTAGGTATGTGTAACAGAACCCCCAACCTTCTGGTGTACAGGATGACATTCCAATCAACTGAGCCACCAGGCAGCATGAATATTTTTGAAGACACAACTCCTACAAGGTCCTTCCTATTTAATCCAAAATTATAACTGCATCCTCAGAAAACTAACTTCAGACATGATACATAACAAATAAGCATTTGTTAAATAAATGCATAGCAGCAAAACTATGTGCTAGAGCCAAAACCATCTGAATCCAGAAAGAATGCTTTTACTTAAATCAGCATTAGTGAAAGAAAGAATACATGAACGAAGTATTTTTCAAAGGAACATTGGACTACTGTCATTATTACTGTTATATTGTGAGATACTAAATGAGCAAACTCAAGTCAAGAATCAAAATACTTATGGTATAAGACAGAAATTTAAAGATAAAAGAAATAGGAATTGTCCTAGATGTATATGGAATCTGTGAGAAGTTCTTTAAGAGATGGGTTTTTCAGGTATTGTCCTCTGCAAGAGCAAAAAAGCCTAAGGAACAGCATGCATAAGACCTCCATTAGATTCTTCCAGCACTGAGGTAACTAAAAAATAACAGGATACACTTTATTTAAATTATGTAAATTTATAAATGTTATGGTCAGTCATAATTATGAGCATACTGATTTTTCCTATCCATAGTTGATAAAAGCTCACTTTTTGATAAATTTGATATTTGAGAAATTTAAGCAATTCTTTCTTTTATCACATTAAAAATGATAAAATGAAACCAGTTTATATTTTTAATATTAAAAAAGAATCCTAGGTTATCTCTTTCAGGAATTTGTTCTACCTTATCCTAGAAGGAATTTATATAAGAAGGGCCTGGGAAAATGGGAGACAGGGAACTTACATACTTTTTTAAAAATTACCTTTTCCACTAAGCATTTCTCCCTGAAAGTTTCTGAGTTTGGAAGTAGAGAGTATCCCCTACTTCATATATGTTTAAGATTAAGTTTTAGCCAAAACCGGTTTGGCTCAGTGGATAGAGCGTCGGTCTGCAGACTGAAGGGTCCCAGTTCGATTCCAGTCAAGGGCATTGGTTGCGGGCACATCCCCGGTTAGGTGGTGTGCAGGAGGCAGCTGGTCAATGATTCTCTCTCATCGATGTTTCTAGCTATTTATCTCTCTCCCTTCCTCTCTGTGAAAAATCAATAAAATATATTTTTAAAAAGATTAAGTTTTATTGAGATTCCTAAACACTTGGATTTCAAATGATACTTTAAAAGTTAAGGAATTCTTTCATATTCCAAAATGACTTCTCACAGAAACATTCTTTGTCATCATGAAAATTGACTCTGGGAAGCCATGATGAAGGATGGGCATTAGCCGATACTCTTAGCAAAAAGAGTAAATGGGGATAATTCCCTGCCCCTACGTATTCTTTAATATGTTCAAATAAACCACCCATCCTTCAGTCCTATGAGATTTTCCCTATATAAATACTGCTGAAGCCCTAGCTGTCCCAACCTGAATAGTTTTTGCCTACTCTACTGTACATGGGCTAGGTTCCTTAGTGTCCCTTTGCCTACTGCATGTCTAACTTTTCTTTGTACTTTCCATTCCTTACTAAAATATAATTGAATTGGTCATGGATGCTGCCTGACCAAGAATTTTTCTATTTATCTTCTCCCCAGTACCTACAAAATCAAATTGAAAAACATTATTTTTGTCAGTTAAGTACACATTTTTAAGTGCTTAATACATACTCTATGTTTGCATTTTCTGAAGGGTAATGGTATCAAGTAACACCATTTACTTGATACATAAATTTATACATACATAGAGGCCCAGTGCACGAAAATTGTATACTACTTGGGGGAGAGGGAGTCCCTCAACCTGGTCTGCACCCTCTCACAGTCCGGGAGCCCTCAGGGGAGCAGGCCTAAGCTGTCAGTTGGACATCCTTAGCCCTGCCGCAGAGGCGGGAGAGGCTCCTGCCATTGCGCTCACCAGCCATGAGCCCAGCTCAGGGCTTCTGGCTGAGCAGTGCTCCCCCTGTGAAAGTGCACTGATCACCAGGGGGAAGCTCCTGCATTGAGCATCTGCACCGTGGTGGTCAGTGCGCATCATAGCAACTGGTTGTTCCTCTGTTCAATTGATTTGCATGTTACCCTTTTATTATATAGGATGGAGAGAGGTATGAACATTATGCATTTTTATTAGTTATTTAATATAAACATACACTATAGGCTATTAATAATGAGGTAAATGCTTCTATAACTTAACCACAGACAAAATTCATTTCATATTTTCTTATTTGCAAGGCCTTTAATATTTGACAAAATTTAATCATGTTAGTTGAAATTGAGACTAAAGTAAGGGATGTATCTAGGCAAAAGTAGATGATACTTATATTCAGAGCAAGATTTTATTACAGGGCCCTCATGCTGTTTTTGCTCCCAGTAGATATTTATAAATATGTACTTTCAAAATACATCTGACAGTCTTAGTCACTTTGAACTCTAAATGATAACTATGTGCTATGCATTACTTCACACAGGGAAATTGTTTTTGAGCAGAGCCTGTAATACTAAATTTAACTCTTTAACAAAAGACTTTCAAGTATTAGAAAATTGGTAGAGAGAACCTGAATAGTTTTTTCTTGATTCCTGAAATCACTCACAAAGAAAGAAAGCTAGCCCATACTGAAGCAATGCAGGAAGGTTCTGATTGATTTCCAACTCTCCACAGTTTCATTTGGTGTGATGCAGAAACATTGTCTCTAGATTTGTGATGACTTGGAGAAGTGTGCTATCTGCATTTCTCAGCGAGAAGGGGCAGCTGGCAAGAAACACTGCACCAACTGCAGTCCTTCAAGAAGAGAAAGAGA
The DNA here is from genome assembly GCF_964339955.1 of Pipistrellus hanaki. Taxonomy (NCBI): domain Eukaryota; kingdom Metazoa; phylum Chordata; class Mammalia; order Chiroptera; family Vespertilionidae; genus Pipistrellus; species Pipistrellus hanaki. Next base: position 28,334,477 of record NC_140514.1, read on the forward strand.
TGAGTCCTTGGGGCGAGCCAGCCATTCGGTTCCATGAAGGGGATAACTGAAATGGGATAAGGACTGAGGATGAAGGAAATGGAGAATGGAAATGGGAGAAAGACTGATATCCCTTATGGATTTGTAGGGACAACTTATTCACATTTGTATCCCCCAAAGTCTTAGGCTATAGAGTGAAAAATTCACATTATGAAGAGTTAGAGCATTATCAAGAGATGCTCTCACTAGTTGCTCCATCTCTAAATATTTGGAGTGTTTAATTTTTTTCCTCTTCATTTAGTCCAGGGTACTCATTTAGGAAACACTACCAAGTTTCCAGAAAGACAAATCCACTAGCAAATGAAAACTTGCAGTTTTGTTAAATTTACCACCAAAAAAATGCCTGGCCCTCTAATTCTCTGGGGAGAAGCCTTTATCTATAGATATATGCCTGCTAATGTTTCTGGTTAGAAATTCTTTGGAGAGAAGGAAAGGGGAATGGGGAAATCCAGTGGTTCTTTTTTCCCATTTGCTAGGAAAATGGAAATGCCCACTCACTGAGTTTAACCCAGCACCAATCCTATATACACCATGTGATTGTTCTTACTTTGTATGATTTATTATTACTTTTCAATTATTGACAATTTGTTTGATAGGTTCCTGTCTCCTTTCTTGTGGCAAATGTTTCAAATAATAGACCAGCTTCTGGAAGACAAGTAGAACCGTTCACCCGAGTCTTACAGATCCCTATGGCATTGGCATAAGTGGCCTTATGAAAGGCTGTGAGTATATGGGCACACAGGAAATAACAGGTTCATATATGTTATAAGTATTCCCAGGGAAAAAGGGTAATCATGAAATTTTCTAGGATAGCTATATTTTACTCATTCACATACTCAATAAACATTGAACGAACACTTGCAAAGGGCAGATATTAAACACAAAATAGTCAAAGCTCTTCTAGGGATCGCACACAGTGTGAGAGATACACACAAATGTTAAAAAATAAATTGTTATAACATGCATGAGTTCAATTAAAGAAAAGTCAACTATATTATAAGAAGTTAAAAAGGGGGGAATTAATTTAATTTTGGGAAGCCATTTAAGGCATATCTGGAAGTTGATATTAAAGGTCAGATTTTTAAAATGACCAGAAGTAGTCAATTTACAGGTGTCTTAGGCAGGAGTAACAGAATGTGCGAGGGTTGTCGCTCTGATAAATTCAACTTTTGCTCACTGAAAAGATGATGTCCCTCTCCTTTGGATCCTACCTGTACACATTTGGCTGCTGTTTCCATTGAGTCCAAACAAGATACCGAGGTCATAGTCAAATTAGAATAATTCAAAGAGAGTTTAGAATATATAAACATGGGCAGATTGTAGGGGAACATAAAGGAGTTTGTAGTTAATCTGGGGTTTGCAACCATGGAATTCTTACTAGCCTCAGACCCAAAGGGATGAGTCATAAGCATGTGACAGAAGTTGGTAGTGAGTATTGTGTAGAAAAGGCCACCTTGAGCAGAGCAATGAATTTGAGTTCAATGACCCAGCTAGCCTGAGTTGGTTCCATAGTCTCTTGATGCATTCCATATAGTGCAGCCTCCTCAGACAGAGACAGACTAAATGGAAGGTGATGGAAAGTGGATTTGAAGGAGAACATGAAAACTTCCTGTCACAGTTGGCCATTTCTAGGATGAAGATGGGATGTCAGGAAGGAATCCATCATATTCTGACGAAGCAAAACAAACAACAACAAAAACCCACCACCAACAACACATACACAAAACAAAATAAAATAAAACAAAAACATAAAAAACCTACCAGCAATCCATCCCCACTTCCATTCTTTTCGTGAGATTCCTCATTTCTATTATTCCTGAGTCTACTTGGATGAATCTGCTTTCTGTAACACCATGGCTTCCATAGTGGCTTTCAACCACATACCCTGGGAATATAGACATGATATTGTTCTATTTCTGTGCAGGAATCTCTACACCTTTACACCTTCTTCTAAATCTTTGTTCATAGTAGGGACCATGAATATCTTCCTGCATGATATGGCATGGGATTATTACTCTGCAGTGTGCATGAGATTCACCTTGGGAGCTTGTTGAAAGGCAGAATCCTGCCCTCAGAGGTTTCAAACCCATACGCCTGGTCTGGGACCCTGGAATCTGTATTTAAAATAAGCATCCATGATGATTCTGATGTGTGTGATCCAAGGAACACCTGTTGAATTCTGGTATAGCTGCTACAACAAAGATAATGCATTACTGAATCGGTAGATTTCTCAAAACATTGATGAATATACCAATATTTTTTAAAAAATAGAAATTTGGGAACCAAGAATTTAGAACAAAAGCAGGAGAAAAAAAAAAAAACTATCCAGGTATTGTCTTACAAGTAAAGCTAAAAATGAATGGAATCATTATATTTAATCATGAATTTCTAGTGAAATTATTTGCAAAAGTTTTACCTTTTTTTTATGACTCATCTTTTGGGAATAATGGTTCATAGTGTTTTCACTTTACATTTATCTAAGCACCAACCCTCAGGGTCACCTAATGACTTTTATACCAATACTGAAATGCAGTGGGTAGCTCATGCCTTCAAAGAACCTTGCAAATTGTTTTATGTTGTTATAAAATTTTAAAGGTGAATAAGTATTCTCTACACTATATGTCAGTTTTGTACATTAAGACTTTCTATCAGGTTTTACTATAGAGCAGAAGTTAAAAATTTTTTGTGTGTAAATAGCTAAATAGTAGGTATTTTAGTTATGTTTCCTAAATAGTTTCAGTCCCACCATTATTCAGTCTTGCTGCTGTCATGTGAAAGCAGCCAGAGGCCATGCATACATGAGTGTGACTATTTTTCAATAAAACTTCGTTTGTGGTCAGCAAACATTGAATTTCATATCATTTTCATGGATCATGAGATATCCTTCTTTATTTTTTTTCCAACCATATAAAAATGTAAAGACCATTCTTACCTCACAGACCATGCAAAAACAGAGTAGGTTATAATTTGATGACCCCCAATTTTGAGCAATCTTACAAATTATATTAATTACAACATACAGATTTTTTTCTTATCCCTAAAATAAAGGCACCAAAAATGTAGGTCTTCAAACAATCCACAATAAATTACACTTTACAATTGTACCGTAAAGAAAAGTTAAGAAAAGACCTTGCAGCATTGCTCAGTGGTTGAGCATTGACCTATGATACCAGGAGGTCATGGTTTGATTCCTGGTCAGGGGCATAAGCCTGGGTTGCAGACTCGATCCCTAGTATGGGCCATGTACGAGGCAGCCGATCAATGATTCTTGCTCATCATTGATGTTTCTCTCCTTCTCTCCCTCTCCCTTCCCCTCTGAAATCAATTAAACAAACAAACAATCACAAAAGGTAAGAAAAAAGACAAACCACATGAACCTGGGGTTGAGTCCTAGCTGCTAGCTTTACCTCCACATTCAGTGTTGTCTTGGGCACGTTATTTCTCCTTCCGTAGCTTCTTTCTTCCCCTCTTAAATAGGATTCACATCCTCACGTTAGAGTATTACTATGAAAAAGAGAAAAGGTAATGTAACTACTCAGCACCATGCCTGGCACCTGGAAGATGCTCCTTTAAAATGAGCCTATTTTTCTTTGGTTAAAATAAAGGTAAGAAATGCACTTTCCATTTCATGATTGTAATACTGATTTTCAAAATCCTGATAGTCACTTATAACAGCAGTTCGTAACACTGGCTGCCTGATGGGATCTCCTGGGAAAGTTTTTATTAGGTCTAGTAATAATTAATGTCGTTTTATAATACTTTTTAAAATCGAATTTATTTAAACAATACAACAAAATTTAATCAACAATATAGTTGCCGTTGTTTTCTACTACTTGTGCCCAACGCTCAGGAAGCATTTTAATCCTTCTGTTGTAAAATTCTTGTGATTTTGATGCAAAAAATTTGGTCAATGCATTTTTGAGGCATTCTTCATTATTAAATTTTTTTCCAAGAAGAAAGTTTTGCAAAGAATGAAACAAATGGTAATCGGAAGGGGCAATATCAGGAGAATATGCAGGTTGAGGGAGAACTTCCCATTCCAACTGGCGCAGTTTTTCAGCAGTGATTCTTGCAGTATGCGGTCATGCATTATCGTGGTGAAGAATTACGCCCTTCCGATTAATCAGCGCGGGTTCTTTTTCTCTTAAAGCTTGGGCTAACCTTTCCAATTGGGCACTATACACTGCAGTTGTAATGGTTTGGGTAGATGGTAAAAGTTCATAATGAAGAATTCCTTTAAAATTCCACCAAACACACAACATCACTTTTTTTTGCATGCAAGTCAGGTTTTGGCATGGGCTGCGGAGCCTCATTTTTGTCCAACCATTGAGGCCGCCTTTTCAAATTAACATACAGCACCCATTCTTCATCTCCGGTAACAATTTGCTCTAAAAACGGCAAACGGTTTTGACGAGAGAGGAGCGAACTGCAAATTGTGACTCTTTGATTACGGTTGTTGTCGGTCAACTCATGAGGAACCCATTTTCCAAACTTTTGGACTTTGCCAAGTGCACGCAATTGATTGGAAATTGTTTTTTTGTGAACAATTTAAAGTTGTTGCAAGCTCTTGTTGGGTAATTTGAGGATTTTGCACCAAAAGAGCTTGAAGAGCTTCTTGATCAAAATTGGACACACGGCCTCGACCACTCTTGTCATCTAACGAAAAATTTCCCTCGCGAAATTTCTCAAACCAACGCTGGCATTTTCTGGCGCTAACTGCATCTTGACCAAGAGCACTACAGATGTTTTTTGCAGCCTCACTTGCTTTTCTTCCTAATTGGAACTCGTAAAGCATGCAGTGCCGAATATGCTCTTCATCCGCCATCTTCTTAGCCCTAGTTTTGCAACAAAAACCAAACCAAACACAAACTTTTTCAAGCAAAACTTGTTAATTGCACTTCACACGTTCTGTAGATACCACGTGTTTGAAAGTTATGTCAATACAAGTCAACCCCAAGCAAGATTTTAAACGAATGTTAAAAAACGACATTAAGTATTACTAAACCCCTGTGGGGTTTCCAAATTTAAAGCCCAATTCAAGTTTTTACTCTATCCATGCTAAAAATGAAATCCTAAACCTTTTGAGGGCTGAGGGGGAAATGTGCAGGCATGAGACTCATATTTTTACACATTTTTATTTTCCCTCTATAAATGGGAACTATGGAACCCACTGAACTACCCGGGATAGGGAGGGAAGGCATGGGAATATCACTGAATCCTGGCCCTCAGGTGAGACTAGCCTAAGGAAAGGAATCTGAGATTGCTAGGTTTGGAAGCTGGAAGACTTTCATGAGACAGAATTCCTAATGGTAAAAAGCCCTGTGAGGAGCCTTAATTTCTCTGATTTTCAGTCTCTTTGCCTGTATAACTGAACTGACAGTACCTTCCTCATACTATTGTAGATATTATAAGTGACGAGAGAGCCACACAACTCAAAACCATTGAATCAGTATCCCTAAGGAGAGGGGCCACCCAAACCTCAGTATTTTGAAAGCTTCCCAATGTGCAGCATGACCGAAAACCACAACCTCTTACGTTGCTATTTTAAGAAACTGAAACATTGGTACTTTTATTGTGGTCATGCAAACGTTAGAGACATTGGTCAGCAACTTTTCATTATTTTTATCTCTGTCTCTAATAACCTCTTCTCCTGCTTCCTGCCCAGCCTCCCTTCCTGACAGCATCAATGCAAGCCATTCCTGCTCCTCTTGGTCACCTGTTATCCCACCTCCCACAAAAGTCCTGGGAGGGACTCCTCTGGCTGGAGGAGTCAACGACACAGGCAAATGCCTCACCTTCACTTCTTCAGAGACAGCAAGCAAACCAATCAAACCTGCTAAAACCAGACTCTTTGGCTAGAGTAGACAAGTTACCCAGAGGCAATAGTAGTGACAAGTCCATGGGGGGAACTCAATGACTGGAAGATATTTGAGGCAAACTGGACTGACCACACTCCGCGTGATCTTGTTCATGCCAGGATGGAGAGGCACGGAGTCCAAATAAACAGCAGAGCCCGGAGATGCCACTTTAGTGTCTAGTAATTTATATTTAAATCATATGTTTGTTTGACTCTCATTTCTTATAACTTGAATTACATACAGTTTATTAAACGTTGCCATTTGGGAAGCATTCAGTAATGAAATTCAGTAATTTGTTAAATAAATTGTGTTCACTTTTTAAATAAAATGCCAATATTGTAATATCACTGGGGGGGGGGGGGGGGGGAAGCAGATCTGTCATCTCCAGCATTGGAATAACTACTTCCATTTCCTCCTGATGCCTATGTCACTTTATAGGATCTCTTTCTGGCACACTTCCTGGCACTGTGGGTGAGCACTAGGACCCAGAAGCTCCATGACCTAGAACTCTCTCAATGAGAACAATAAGGCCCCACCCACACTGGCCCAGTAACTCCTGGCCTTCAGGGTTAACAGTGCCCTCTCTCAGGGACAGTAGACAGGTGAGGCAAGGGCTCAGGTAATAAAGCATGTTTGATTGACACCAGATCAATAAACCTTGAATTCAGTGCTCCGAAGGTGAGATGAAGAACTACGTAGACTCTGTTCAATGTAAACCAGTAGTGGCAGAGCACTGCTATGAAATGAAAGTTAATATTATCTCAAAATCCTGACGGCCATCTGGCACATGTGATGAGTTTTAATATTAGATAAAATCTGGACACCTTTCATGGGCTTAAGGGAAGCCACATTTTCCCCCTTCAGGATTATTTCTTCTAAGATAAATAAATGCACTGACTACAGAGAACAATCCCTCATTTCTTTTTTCCTTCTACTTTTCCCCATCCTATCTTTCAGAGCTCAATATTTTCTCCATTTCACAAGTTGTTGTTTTTTTCCTAAAAGAATTGGGAAAATTTTAAAACGTAATCCATGAATTAAAACATTCATAGTTGGGTATGTCTCTAGTCACAGTAAGCCAAATTACAAATCTGAAATAAATATGCAATGTCCTTTTGATCACTTGGTAGCGAAGAATGATTGCGCAAAGGCAACATTTGGTTGAGCAGGAATTCGCTGCCCTCTCAAGTCTGAGAGCAAGACTTGTTATAAACATGTAAACATCTAATGAAGATGCATTTGCTCACACATGATCTCTACTGGGGTCCCACAATCTTGCTGTTCTTAATATATTTTCTTGAGGATAAAAAAAAAATTACTTTAAAAGTTATAGAAAAAAAAGCTATAGACAAATCTTCGTCTCAGAAAAACTGCTTGATTTCTGCTCTCCATATTCCACAAAAAATAGTGCATTCTTGAGACTATAAAAAACCCTTAGTATTATATTTATAAATGCAATACATTAAAATAAGTCACTTAGAAAAAAGTTCAAGCACTTGTGGTCTCGCTATTTTTGAGTGACATATGCTTTCTGATGTGGAGTCTGCCAAGACAGGCAAATCCCCACAGAACTTCAACAACAACTATTTAAAGCAACTACAAAAATATGGCAAACTCATGGAAATTCTTTTTCTGAAGCCAAGGGAAAGACTAAGATCTGTTCCCCTCTTTAGGCCCAAGGTGGGGATACCCATGGAAAAGGGAACAAAATGCTCCCCTACTTTACCCTTGTACCCTTCATGGGAGGTCACTCAGAAACATTTAAGTGCCCACACTGTGAATATGCGCACTTGCACTCACCTCAGTGTCTCCAGGATTGTCTCAGAGAACACAATAGCAGCTAATTAGTCACAGCTGTGGGCTCCTTGGCCTTGGACCATCATGGCGCGGGCTGTCTCACAGGAACCTGAGTGCACTGCAGAGGCCCTACAAGTGAACTGGTATGTCTGTCAGCCTCCCAGGTTTCTATAGTACCACCAGCATTTCAGAGACTCAGAACTCACAGTCCCGTGTCCCCAAAATAGCAATGGCTGCTGATGAAACCAAAGCTTAATGGACCATAACCATACTGCCTCATGCTGGTATGTCAGGAAAACATAGCTAATTTCATGGCTGCCCAAAGGGAGACTTAAAGGACTACAGATTTCAAAATTTTAGGTAACCAAAAAAAAAAAAATAATAATAATAAATAAATAAATAAAATAACAACACACCAAATTCATTTCTTACCACCTTATTAGAGAAAAAGAGAAAAGTTGAAGTCTGTACATTTTTTATGAAATATCAAAGTAGAGATAAAATTGCATTTGAAGTCTTCTCCTAGCAAATTTTATTAGAAAGTATGTACCTGGTCTAGGAAAGTTGCCATTTCTGATTCTGATGTCACCATACTGTCACACAGGGAAAGTTCACAAAGCCGTGAACAAGGCCCACCTTCTCACCTAGTAAAATGATCTTTCCCACAGTTGTTCTATCAATGTATGAATCACTGCATGTATTTCTACAGGAGTAGATGATGACTAAAACTGTGCAAGCTCCATATTGATAAAATAAAGAGCAAATATTGAGATTTCAAGGCCCTCTTATCAGAGTTGGATTTGAATCAAGACTGTCTGGTGCTTAAATCTCACTATCTTTTACTCTATACAGTACTTATCTACATCACAACTATACTTCTCCACCCTGATAGTAAGTAAAAACTACTGGGGAAAAAATGTTATTTTTCTAAAGAGAAGAGAAAAGTTCAATGTTTCATTCTGGATTGGACCAGAAACTAAATTATGTTACTGTATTTTCCGGTATATAAGACGACTTTTGAAATGAAAAAAAGTCAACCGAAAATTGTCTTATACGCCAAGTATATCCCAAAAAATGTCTCGATATGCCACTAAACGAATTTTCCAACTGGATCCCGCACCAATCACTGCAAGGCTGCTCGGACCGCCTCTCTAACTCAGCCAATCCAAGCAGGCTTTTTATGCATGCAAATTATACATGTTCTGTACCCTAAGCTACACTGTGTTCTAGTAAAAAGCCTGCTCAGATTGGCCAGAGTCAGAGAGGCGGTCTATTAAAAAAAGAACTGGTGTTGCCTCAGAAGTGGGGGTAGTCTTATACAGCAAATATAGGCCAAAACCTATGTTTTAACTGTAAAATTAGGTAGTTGTCTTATACGCCGGAAAATACGGTAACCTTCAGAATGCAGAATTGTCTTTGTACCTAACTGTTTATATAGCTTCAAATCTGTTTTCTGGTCCACAGTGTTCAAGATCATTCAAATAGCAAATGTTGAAGAATAAATGTCACACTGTTTTTTAACTTTGCATTATCGAATTACATTAGAAATTGGCAATTCTTAAAATGCTCATAAAATTTTTAGACACAGATAAAAATAAACTTATAATACAAATATAAATGAGGAAATTACAACACAAATCATAACATACTTAGATCTTAAAGACCTAAGGAAATCAAACGCATAATATAAAAAAAATGGGTAAAGTCTTAATCAGAGGTAAGGTACAATCTTAAATGTGCCCATTATATAATAAAAATACTAAAAAAAAAAATAAGTTAGACATTCAACTCAGAGAGTTAGGAAAATAACAGAATAAACCCAGAAAAAAATACTAAATAAAAAATTAAATTTATCATAGTAAAAAACAAAAAACAATAAACCTCTTGAATACATAAGTGGAAAAATGATTGGCTCATTAAAGATAAAAATTGCTAGCAAATAAGAGATAGAAAAGAACTTCCTTAATTTGACAGAAGAAATCTACTCAAAATCTACATTTTATGGCAAATATCACAAAATATTATAAGTTACTTCAGCTGAAAGATTGTTATATTATGGGTATCTGTTATATTTTCTACATTTTTATTTATGCCTAAATTTTTTCTTCATGAAATTTTAATTAAACTAGAGGCCTGGTGTACGAAAATTGTACACTGTCTAGATTGGCACCAGTGAGAGCTTTATATGCATCACACATGCGAGAGTCAATGTTTATTTTTAAATTGCCAGTGTGCTTAATATGTACTGGATGGTCATATGTATGTATGGTCAGTCACTTAGCATTTTATATATATATATATATATATATATATATATATATATATATATATCATTTTTATCAGATTTTGTTGTTATGATTGTTTTCATCAAATGAGTGAAACCGCTCTTAAGACAAATGACCTCTAATGACATTCTCCACAACCAATTTTTGACTATTGAGTTTGCCTCCCAAATACCCCAATATGCATAGAGACAATCTTAGAGAGCAAACATAAATATCAATTCTATGAGAAGTAATACTGATTGCCTTTTGTAAATCCTTAGATTGGGCTAGTTCACATTTTAGTTTCCTCTAACTTTGGTTGGCCTCTATCAGTTTCTCTAAAAATGGACAAACTGTGTGCCCTGGAAGAAAAAATAATTCTGGGGCAGCAAAGCTGAGAACAAGATTCTCTTCTGTGCTCAAATGCCACACTGTGAGGTTCTGCCAAGGGGTTGATTTGTTCCTATTATAGTATCAATCCTATTTCTCTTTTCAACACCAATAAAGCCTACGTGAGAGAAAGTGAGCAAACTTTGCTTAATATAACCCTTAACTTATTGGGATGTGCTTGGACATCATAACAACTGGTTCCATGTATGATAATTCAGTACCCCCTACACCTTTTTACCTCCATAATCATAGCAGAATTGATTCCGATTCTGAAGAACTTTTCCAACTCCCATGATTTTTATTTTGTTTTATTAATTTTTCTCCTAAGACATGCATGAGTTTGAGAAGACAAGTCATGAAGACATAACCCCTCATGTTATGGATTAACTTAGCAATCACAAGAAGTATTATATCTTTAGTTTTAAGCTTTTCTCAATCTTGGGTTCTCATAGCAATTGTTGATAAATGTAAACTGTCATCAGAAAATTGTTAGTTAGAGATATCCTAGAAGCTGTTGGACTGTACTGGAAAGAACTCATTTTTGAGGGTTAGAATTCCCAAAAGAATAGACAGTCTTTCTGTAGAGAAGTACTCTGTCCCATAATTCCTCTTTTTTCCTTTTTTTTTTCTTTTTCCTTTTGGAGATTATGGCAGAAGTTGGCTATAAACTCCAAATGACTTTCTGAATAAATATTACTAATAAAGGCCATTCCCTTGCTTATTCCATTGAAACCATCTCATACTGATTCATCTTATTTATCTTCAAAGTAATTTCTTTCTCAGAGAGCAATAAGGTCCTAATGCTCAAATACGTAAACCAGTCATGTGGAAATAAATGGTTCCAAACATAAGTCCTTTCTGGGTCTCAGAGAGGAAATGTACTAAATGCTGCTCAGCCATTTTGGTGGTGTTATTCCATATAGAGTTCCATTGTAGGAATATTTACATGAGAAATAGCCCAAGTTCAATCGTAAAATGGCAATGTTACCTCAGGCACACAGGCTGTGTTTGCTAGTTTTCAATATAATGGTTATTTATTTCTCTGAGTGTTTGGAGAAAAAAAAAAAAAGAATAATAAGAAAAGAGTACAATTTCTGTTTACCTATTTCTATACTATCAATCAAGGTGTATGATTGCTATGTGTCTCTCTGGAGGAATCAATATTTATAAACTCCTGTCCCTAACTCTCCTCATCCATTGAAGTCTTGCAACAGAATCTGGTATGTGAATCGGACTTTTCTGCCAGGATATTATGTGTATGAATATTTGTAACATACATAGTGTTTGCAGTTCAGTGTCATATATCCTTAGATACACAAGGGTTTATTTTGTTGTTGTTATTGTTAATCCTCACTTGAAGATGTTTTCCCAATGATTTTTAGAAAGTGAGTGGGAGACGGGCAGAGAGAGAGAAACATTGATGTGAGAGAGACACATTGATTGGCTACCTCCTGCATGTACCTCAACCTGGGCTAGGATCCTGCAACCAAGGTACATGCCCTTGACCAAAATTGAACCTAGGATCCTTCAGTCCACGGGCTAATGCTCTATCCACTGAGCTAAATCAGTAGGGCCACAAGAGTTTACTTCAAAAGGGACTCTGCATTATGTAAACAAATTATGCAGTGACTAATTCTATTTAAACAGAATTGTACTGATTGTGGTGTAAGGAATAGTGTGTATTGAATTCACTTAACATAGAAGGCAAAATTAAGAGTTAGGTGTTGAACAGTGTTTAAGTTAAGGAGGATCTCACAGAACACAAGGAAGATCTCAACAGATACAACAGATCTGTTGTATTTCATGGTAAAGATCTAAGGGAAAAAGAAACACTAAATCTTAAGACAAAAAAATTAGAAATGTTTACCATTAAACTTCTGTCTATGAACGTTGTCATAGTTTCAACCTAGACCAGTTATGGAGACAAAGTCATGTTTATTGTCTGATAGAGATTGAAATTGCCACTTGTATAACTGACTAGCAGTTGCTGGGAAAAAATTTCCCACTCCATATCAAGCTCCCACTATGGCTGTCAGGTGATCAATTTTGATTCAGCAGTCATTATTAGGTGTATGCTGAAAACCATGATAAAATATTAAAGTAAATCAGAATATCAGTTACAAAATTTAGAGAGACTTCAAATATGTAGGTTCCAGGAGAATGCTCTTAGGTATATACCAGAAAAATATAGCTGCTATAACTATATGTAAGTATTTTCATTATACAAATATATCAAAACCAAGAAAATGTATTAATTGATATACATATGTCTCCTTTTCTATATATATAAAAGGCTAAGCAACCATCACATCCGAAACAACCAAACAGACAACTGAACAGGCTGCATGGGGCAACTGGGCCGGCATTGGGGTCAATGATCAATTACCAAACAACTGAGCAGCGGGCTGCATGGGGCAACCAGGCTCACAGGGGGAGCAGTTGCAGGGGGCAGTTGGGGGTGACCAAGTTGGCAGAGGGGGGCAGTGAGGAGTTATGAGGTTGGCAGGGGGCATTTGGGTCAACCACACTAGCAGGGGGTGCAGTAAGGGGCAACCAGGCTGGTTGGGGGGCAGTTGGGGGTGACCAGTTCAGCAGGGGGGGGGGCACTTGGGTCAACTACACCTGCAGGGGGGGCAGTTGGGGGTAACCAGGCCATCGGGGGGTGGGGGGGGCAGTTAGGTGTGATCAGGCAAGCAGGCAGGTGAACAGTTAGGAGCCAGTGGTCCCAGATTGAGAGAGAGATGTCTGACTACCCACAGTTGGATATCCCCCGAGGGGTCCCAGATTGAAGAGGGTGCAGGATGGGCTGAGGAGACCCCCACCATGCATGTATTTCATGCACCAGGCCTCTAGTAAAGGGTATAAAATGTTTTTAACCTATTAGATTAGGGGTGTCGAACTCAATCAGAGAAGGGGCCAAAATCTAAAATCCAGCCTAAATCGCGGGCTGAATGGTTTACTGAACAGTCATAAACTGACAATGTCATAAACTGACAGCGGAGTGCAGTGATGACAGCGCGGTATGGGCCACATTGCAAGGCCTGGCGGGCTGGATTTGGCCCGCGGGCCGTGTGTTTGACACATGTGTATTAGATGCTTTGATTTGCCCGATATTAGATGCTTTTATTCAAGTACGAGGGGCAGGAGGGTCCCTCAGCCAAACCTGCACCCTCTCCAATCCAGTACTGCTGGCCCCAACTGCTCACCTGCCTGCCTTCCTCATTGCCCCTAACCACTTCTGCCTGCCAGCCTGATCATCCTCTAACCACTTTGCTGCCAGCCTGATTGATGTCTAACTGCTCCCCTGCCGGCCTATTTGCCACCAACTTCCCTCCTCTGCCGACCTGGTCACCCCTAACTGCCCTCCACTGCAGAGTTGATTGCCTCCAACTGCCCTCCCTTGCAGGCTTGGTCCCTCTCCACTGCCCTCCCTTACAGGCCTGGTGTCTCCCAACTGCCCTCCCCTGCTGGCCATCTTGTGGTGACCATCTTGGGTCCACATGGGGGAGGATCTTTGACCACATGGGAGCAGCCATATTATGTGTTGGAGTGATGGTCAATCTGCATATTACTCTTTTATTAGATAAGATAGAGGGAGGCCTGATGCATGGGTGGGGGCCAGCTGGTTTGCCCTGAAGGGTGTCCCAGATCAGGGTAGGGGTTCTCTTGGGGCATGGGGTCACCTGAGTGAGGGGCCTGTGGTGGTTTGCAGACCAGTCATGCCCCTTGGCAACCCAAGAGGAGATATCTGAAATTTATTTACCTTCTATAATTGAAACTTTGTAGCCTGGAGCAGAGCCAAACCTCCTGCTCGCTTTGTGCCTGCCACCATTTCTGTTTGGATTTGTTTACCTTCCATAAATGAAACTGTAGCCTTGAGTGGAGGCCTAACCCGGCTAGGGCAGGCGGAAAGCTTAGCTTCCTCTATTGCCTGGAAAACCCAAGCCTCCCTCCTACTCTCTGTGGCTGTATCCATCTTGGTTGGGTTTATTTGCATACTCACTTTGATTGGCTGGTGGGCGTAGCTGGTAGGAGTAGCCGAGTGATGGTTAATTTGCATATTGCTCTTTTATTATGTAGGATAATGTGATAAATTGTTTTGGACACTAAGCAGACAAAAGTATATAGAAGTTATATTTTATGGAAGCATACTATTAACAAAAGTATAAAATTTTATATCGATTGTAAAGTGGAAGAAATTATTTATACATAAGGAGTTTGGCAGGTTAAAGAAACTAAAAATGGGAGGGCCAAGCATAAGTAAAGAATGGCACATAAACTGAGACATACAGAATATAGTTCGATTGGTGTAGTTAGTAGGAATCTGACAAAGGAATAATATAAGAAGAGGCTGGTGTTGGAGGACTGGATTGAATTATTTGTGAAAATTCAGTTCCCTAAATTGAAAATCTGATTCTTAACAGAGTGGGCAATGAAGAGTCATTGATGGTTTTTAAACACAGAGAGTACCATATATTGAAAATACTATGAATAGTACCAATACAGTAATAGAACAATGCCAAAGGTAGTACTAATAATAAGAGTAGTAGCTATAATAATCACTTCAGTGTTGTCTATTTGTAATAACTATACAACATAGAAAATAATGTTGAAATAAATCCCATAACAAAACACTAAATCTTTAAGAAGTTTATGCCCTGAGGCTTAAAAGTACATCCCATTTTTTTCTTCCTTTTCCTTCTTACACTGATAGGAAAATAGCATGTGTTAGGGTTGAGCTGAAACATTTCTCTACTCCTGAAGCAAGTATTTAACTTGAACAGTACATATGGGTAAGGCCAAAAAATTACAAAGAATAAAGCATGAGTAATGAGTATTAATTAGTGTCATTGCTATCTTTCCTGAAAACAGCTCATGCTGAGGAAGCAATGGTATGGTGTAGGCTGAATGTATGCCAACAGCTTTTTTGAATTTCACCAGCTTTTATTTTTTTTTTAATTGAACATCATTTTGTTTTATTCAAGAACATTGATCAGAGGAAACAGCTTTGCTTAATGAGATAATATTGCATTGGATTGTTGGCTTCCGTGTGACTGTCTCATTTGGATGGGACTGTTTCCACTTGGCTCTGTTTTTTGACATGAAATGAGCTTGAAGATTAATCAGCCATGTGGTATGTGAGCCCCCAATATCATATTTTGTCTTTACTTACTGTCAACAGGAGTCTCTCTCTCTCTCTTTTTTTAATCTACTCATATCATTTGCTTCACATTTATATTGGAACTTCGTAGCATTGCCGAGCCAGAAAATTGTAGCAATTGATTGTAAGACAAGGTTCGCTCTGTCTGCAAAATTTCCTACTGGCCAGTTTAGTGCTCATCTGTGCAATCCTGTCACAGCAAATGCACTGGACAACCTTTCGCATCCCAACTTATATAATCTCTCTCCTTGGGGCAAAATCCAAAATAGTTTGAAATGCAGGAACGTACCTGAGTCCAACAGCAAATTTTCAGGGTTCTTTTTTCTTTTCACTTTAATATAAAATTACAGTTACATCTCTAGATTTTTTTGGAGTTAAAAAATGCATATGCTATTAAAATACTGACAGAATATTTTTCTTCTTTTTTTTTTGCTGATAGTACAGCTGCATTTGCCCATTTTCCTACATTCTTTTTTTTAATTATATATAATTTTTATTGATTATGGTCTCACATAATTGTCCTTATCCCCCCATGCCCATCCCAAACCCCTCTCTAGATACGGGCCCCCTCCGTTGTCCATGGCCTTATTTTTATTGCTATAGTTATCAATGTTATCATTACTATTTAAAAGTCATTGCCTGCTGAAACCGGTTTGGTTCAGTGGATAGAGCATCAGCCTGTGGACTGAAGGGTCCCTGGTTCAATTCTGGTTAAGGGCATGTACTTTGGTTGTGGGCACATCCCCAGAATGGGGTGTGCAAGAGGCAGCACATTGATGATTCTCTCTCATCGATGTTTCTAACTCTATATCCCTTTCTTCCTCTCTGTAAAAAAAAAGCAATAAAATATATATATTAAAAAAAAAGTCATTGCCTTTGATTTTCATAAAAGTCAAACAATCCCACCAAATTCAGTCTGTTTTGTGAATGATTCAAGAACTATTTTTAGAGCTGCTGCATATAGCCATTCTCCCTGCTTCCCTTAATGCAATTATAAGGAGCTTCATCTTATGTAGAGCGTGACTTTATTCTTACTCTCATAGTCTCTGACAATCTTTAGTCTTGAAAAGCCCGTTGACACCTGCAAATGGGGATATACAACAGCACGGAGTGCCAAGTAAGACCACTATAGTCTCATCTCATAGTTGCTACTTGTGAATGTCTTAGTTTAAATTTAATCCCTAATCCCATGTCTCTTCCTCCTGTTTTGTCAAATAGAATTTTAGCTAAATCATCATTTAAATAGTTTTGTTTTTCCATGGAAATACAGAAAAGTTTGCAAAAGTGCATCTGAAGCAGCAGCTGTGCTCTTCTGGTTTTTACATGCTTAGGTAAAAATGTACAGTCTATTCTCAATTCTCAGTTAAGTGGATTTAGGAAGCTAGACTATGCTCAACTAGCAAATCATTTAAGAAAGGTCAGTTTGAACTTGGTCAATTTGGAATTTTGCATGTGGTGCCTGCCACCAAACAAGCCTGCTTTGGACACAACCTGAATGTAAGGCTGGAGAGAGGACCCTGAGAAACTTGGAGCTGAGATCAATACCAGGCCCTGGTGCTCCTGGGAGGTATGGATATTCTGATGGGAGGATGGGAATGTAAAGAGTGTATGGGCCTTTGGAAAATTATCCCATGGATTCATATATACAGACTTATGGGACAATGGGTCCAATGCACCAATGACAGCTGGAATGTGGCCCTGGAAAAAGGAATGTAGGGTTCAGGCATTTAGGAGTGCAGAGGGGCCTCCATATTCACCAGTTTGTTGTCCTTATGAAAGTTGATGAACTTTGTGTGTCAATAGAAATATAAATTATTGATTTTATATATATTTTTTACTATTACCCATCAGAACACTGTTTTCTAACATCAGGGGCACTTAAGTCCCAAGTTGAATTATAGTTTGATATTAGCCTAAACAAGGTCCATCTTAAAGTCTAAACCAATATCCATGTTAACTCTCCTCGATTCATCTCTAATTTTGAATTTCCCTTGTGCTTTCTTTCTCATGGTGGAATAATATTGCCACAGACTTACTAGTACATAGCATTCTGGTTTTTTTAATAAAGCACTTCACACCTACTGTCTACTATGTTCCTGGTTTTATAGCAACTTTTGAGGCTAGATGAATAAAATGCTGTGTTTGCCCTCAAAGTCCTCATTAAATGTTAGTATGTCAGATCCTGGAGTGTAAAGAAATAATTATAAATTAGCATCAAATGTGATAATAACTGAATATACAAGTTAGTAATTAATAATTATTATTATCCAATCTAATAAAAGAGTAATATGCAAATTAACCATCACTCCACAACAAAATGGCGGCACCCATAGCCACAAGATAGTGGCGCCCAGTCCTCTCAGCCCTGCCGGAGTCCCCCAGTCTCAGGGAGAGCCTGCAGAGTAAGCAGCCTGGTGGAATGCTGCCCAGAGGTCCACCTGACCCTTTATAAAAAACAAAGACAAATTTACTCCCCATGGCGTAATCTCCCGGCTAGCAGCAGTAGCTGGGGCTGGGGTCTCAGCCTAGCCAGGGTGCGCATCTCCATGGTGCAATCCCCTCCTAGTGGCAACAGCTTGGGGTCTCAACCACTGAGTCACACCAGCCAGGCAGATATGGAGGAATCTTAAATGTTTTCTTCTTTCTTTCTTTCTTTTTAAAAAAAATATATTTTATTGATTTTTTTACAGAGAGGAAGGGAAAGGGATAGAGACCTAGAAACATCTATGAGAGAGAAACATCGATCAGCTGCCTCCTGCACACTACCCACTGGGTATGTGTCCCCAACCAAGGTACATGCCCTTGATAGGAATTGAACTTGGGACCCTTGAGTCTGCAGGCCAATGCTCCATCCATCTAGCCAAACCAGTTAGGGCTGTCTACTATGTTAAAAAAGAAACCCTATCTAATAAAGAGGAAATATTATAATTATAATTTAGCATAAAATGTGAGGATGGGGATGTAAAGAGTGTATGGGCCTTTTGCATTGCAGGGGAGGGCATTTGGAGGTGACCTAGTTGTCAGGGGTAGGCAGTTGGGGATGATTGAGCTGTCAGGGGAGCAGTCAGGTGTCGATCAGGCTGTCAGGGGAGTGGTTAGGGGGTGATCAGGCTGGCAGGCAGAAGCAGTTAGGGGCAATCAGGCAGGCAGGTGAGTAGTTGGGAGTCAGCAGTCCTGGATTGTGAAAGGGATGTCTAACTGCGTGTTTAGGCCTGATCCCTGTTGGCAGTTGGACATCCCCCAAGGGGTCCAAGATTGAAGAGGGTGCAAGTTGGGCTGAGGGACACCCCCCCCCCCCCCAGTGCACAAATTTCGTGCACCGGGCCTCTAGTTGTAGTTATATTTATGGAGCCATTACTGTACAATAACCACTCCTCTATCTTATATTTTATTGTATCCTAATAATACTTAATGATGAAAGCATTCTTACTTTAAATACGAGGCCTTGGCTGAGGCACAAGGAAGGAAAATAACTTATCGAAGGTAATATAGCTACTAAAAGTTGATGTTAGGATTTGATCCCAGGTGACCTGACTCCAGAGCACCAGTAAAAGGCCTCAAGACAGAAAAAGGGGCAGTTTTCATCTCTTCCCAGAGGAGTGATTCATCTCTTGCTTGGGAGAGCTTTGAAAAATGAAAAGAAGTTATCAAGGTCAAGGGGTATGAGACAAAGTAGCTGGGGGAAAATGTTTTAGGAAGAGGAAACAGCCTGAGAAAAAGCACAGAAACAGGAGAAAATCTTGAAACTATAAATTGCTCAAACATTCTCAGTCTGAAAGTATGAGGGAATAAAGAGTGAAAGATGCAGCTGGAGAGGGAGCTACTGAACGAAGCTGAGGAGCCTTGCATGGCATTCCGAGGGGCTTCGATATAAGACTGAAGGCTACAGAGCCACAGCGAAGTTTGTATGGGGAGGAGCGAAGTGCTCACATTTTCATTTGAGAAAATGCCATGGTTGCAATAATGAGAATAAATAGAAGTGTGGGAAGATCCAAGACAAGAAGATAGTGTGAGGCCTGTTGTGCTCTCCAGCCCAGAGAAGACTGAGGCCTGCAGAGTGTGGCTGCAGTGTTGATAAAGGGAAGGGGACAGATGCAAGGGAAATCCCAGAGGAGATCCACAGATTTGGGGAGTAATTTGATAAGTGAGAAAGTTGGAGGAGATGCGTCTGACTTCAGGATTCTCTTGGGTGACTGCGTGGATTGTGGTACATTGCAAATAATTACCAGTGAGTGAAATCACTTTTACTGAAGACACAGAAATTGCAGATTTCTTTTGAAAATGGAGCAAAAACAATGAACTATTTTAAGTTATTTTGAAAGTCAAATCAAATACAATGTTGCTGACATCGTAATTTAATAGCTAGGGAACTATTACAAAACAGCAAGAAATAAAACCCCAAACATCATCATTATGCCAAAATAATTCCTTTTGTTTTGCATTAGTCATCATTACATAACAGCATTTTCCACTCCTCTTAAGAGCTTTACATGAAATAACACTAATTCCTAGCTTCTTTATCTACAAAAGAAAGACACAGTGCCTGTAATACCGCAATCATCTACTGCAGAGCTTGCAACCTTGGCACTAGAAGTGATTCCTTTTCTGTTTGTGGAACCCCAGTCCCTCCTGAGGACAGAGCTAGTTTGGAATAAAACACCAAACACAGTCATATTAGCTTTCAAAGAGCCCTTCTATGGAGGTTTGTGGAAAACAAGGTAAAAATCAGTAGTCCATGAAACTCAGGAATTCTCTAGGAGTTTCTGTCAAGTGCTTTCTGATTATAAGCTACTTTTAGTTCATTTCCTTCTGAAAAACGTTTGGGATGAATGCTTATCATTCCTTGGAAAAATCAATCATAAGAACACGTACCCCTTACCTTATGCAGAGAAATAAGAAGGAGTACTTAATTGATTTTACAGGTATAGACCCTGAATGGATACAGGACATTTAGAAGGATCTTGCAATGATCCAGTTAAGAAGAGTGTTCAAAATGTATTTGGGGATAGGGAAGGAAAAGAGAGAGATAAATCATAAAAACACCAAAACAGAAGTCCCATACATAATACTTAAAGGATGAGTAATATCTTACCCTTTCCAAACAAATTTCTAATATGTATGTGTTCATAAGTTTCCTAAGCACTAATAATGTAATCCCAGCCCTAGCCCACCAAGTCTAATGTTATAGAGCTCCAAACTTATCAGGCTTGAAACACTGACCTAATCAATCAAGTAAGCAAGTATTTCATCAATTCAAATAATGTTGCTCAATAAAATGATTAGATTACAATAGATGTTCACAGCCGTAAACCCAAAGTGACATAGCCCTAAGTTGTTTCTATAGCAGATGGAAGCTTAGTGATGTATATGTGGTTCTTTACTCTGTGTGTTTAAACACTAATATTTCCTCTAAGGAACAAAACACGCTCCACAGGAAAATGTATTATAATCTATATATATATATCTATATCTCTCTATATAAAAGCCTAGGCGACCATTGCAACTGAATGGGTGACTGAACAGGCTGCGTAGGGCAATCAGGCTCACCAGGGGCTGGGGGTGAGGAGGGTAGTTGGGGGTGACCAGGCCGGCAGGAAGGGGGCAGTGAGGGGTGACCAGGCCGTCTGGGGGGCAGTTAGGGGCCACCAGGCTGGCGGGGGTGGGGAGCACCCAGTAAGGGAGAACCAGGCAGGCAGACTGGTGAGCAGTTAGGAGCCTGTGGTCCCAGATTGTGAGAGGGATGTCTGACTGCCAGTTTAGGCCACATCCCCTGAGGGGTCCTGGATTAGAGAGGGTGCAGGATGGGCTGAGGGGAACCCCCCACTCCGTGCATGAATTTTGTGCACCGGGCCTTTAGTAGATTAATAAAAAAATAATAGACAGGGCAGTTCTGTTTAAAGACTTCGCCCTGCCACCAGCAGGATGCAAGAGGTATATCCCAAATGACATCAATATAGCTCAGAATTCTAGAACTCTCTTTTTAACAAGATACTTAGGTTCAGAAAAATAAACCCCTATCAGTCAAAATGCAATACAGATGGAAACTAGATCCTAGATCTCTGTGAAAATATAAAATGTTTCATTATATGCAAGAGAACAAGGAAATTGATCTTAAAGAGAAATTTTATAAGAAATTAAGAATCTTTTGGACTGTGTTAAGTCTGTGAATATATTCATGGCATTTATGTGAGGCATTTATAGTTTTTAGCAAATAATAAGCACACAGGAGGGAAGATCCTTTCATTTCCAGAATAATTTGTTGGATTAAAAGCTTTACATATCTTAAAATATTTCCATTCTAAATTCCTCAGGCAAAACTTCATTTGCATGTGTAACACAACAATTTAGCAATATAAAAATAAAACCAACCCCCAACGAAGAAGAAATCTCAAACATATTCAAAGGAGAATGAACCAGCTGTACCACCCAGTAGTAATACATCTGGATATAAGATTAAAATTTCTCAAACTCTTAATTGAGCCCAAATGAGTCAATTAGAGGAAAGAGAGGGCATAGTCCCCTGTGATGGTACAAAAGAGCAGCAACCTTGCCAGCCTGTCACTGCCGCCATGGCAGAGCAGCTACAGACGTTGGCGGGGATGTGACATGCCTTGCAATAACAAGCTGTCTCCTGCAAGGTAGACAGCAATACACACGTTGTACCTCTAGCCTGAGTTGTCAACAACAGAATGCAAAAAGCTGCTTTGTGTGCACCTAAGGATATTTACCTTTGTGGTCTAGTTTGGGCTGGTTTCCCACGGGGGCCCGATTTTAAAAGATCTAGAATTGGTAACTTGTTTTGATAACTTTGTTCTGAATGTAACAGTTGTGCTTTCAAAAAACAAAACAAAAAAAATCCAAGATTAATACTTTGGACTCCTGATGTGCTGATACTTAAACATTTTGCCAGAAGGAGGACTGAGAATTCGCATAATTAGGGAGGTGATTTCTAAGCTCTGATATTAGTCTGGGAACAACATACTACACATTTACAGTATATTTCACATATTAAAATTTACAAAGCACATTAATATACATTATTTCCTGTGTCATCTGAAGATAAAAGTAGAGTATAGAGAATAAAAGCATTGAACAGAGAGGCAAGATACCCAGATTCTAGGAATAGTCATGTCACCACAGGTAGAAATCTGGGTTCTTGGAAAAGTCACCTTATATTTTAAGGTCTGCTTCCTCTTCTGTAAAAAGGAGAGCATTAGATAGAAGATAAGTAATGCGTCATGTACTTCTAACATTTTGGTATTCATGGAAGGACAGACATAACTCTCACTGGGTGAATTTCTTTGCTCTATACTAACAAGAACAGAAGGCTAAGGGAGTTTAAGTAATGTGGCTAAAAACATGTTTAAGAAGTGTCAACCCCAGTCTGATTCTAGACATTTGGAGGGACCCTCTGATAAACTACCCCACTCCTTCATGGAACCATTAAGAAGGTCAGCAGCCAGTGTCCATAGCCCTTACCTAGCGTTGCTTGAGTTAGCAAATAAAAATATAGCATGCCTAGTTAAATTTGAATTTGGGATAAGCAACAAATTTTACTTCTATATAAGTATGCCTTACATAATATGTTAGCTATACTTACATTTTAACAGTATTTGTTATTTATGTAAAATTCAAATTCAACTGAGTATACTGCATTTTATTTTATTTTATTAAATATATTTTTATTGATTTTAGAGAGGAAGGGAGAGGAATAGAGAGAGACAGAAACATCAATGATGAGAGAGAATCATTGGTCAGCTGTCTCCTGCACGCCCCCTACTAGGCATTGAGCCTACAACCCAGGCATGTGCCCTTGACCAGAATCAAATCTAGGACCCTTTTGTCCACAGGCCAACAATCTATCCACTGAGCCAAACCGGCTAGGACAATATACTACATTTTATCTGACCACTCTACCCTTGCTCCATGAAGGAATGGGACAGAGGGTCAAGGTACTCCCTGCTCCTCCCCACTTCTAAAATCCATGTGGGCATCCTGTGCCAGAGTTTCTTGGGCACCAACAATTATCCATTGCATAATATCTCCTCCCCTCCTGTCAGAATGCTGGTGCTCCAGAAAGGAGGAGCAGTTCCCTCTTTTCTAGGAACTGCTGCCTTGGAAGGTCTATTTGTCCACTCTTCTTCCGTTAGTCCTATTTCTGAACATTTGAATCATGTTTGTGGCCTTCTTCTATTACCACCAGATTCCTCCTTGTGATTCACTCTTTGTCTGACACTGCAGTTGTCTCTATGCTATAGTCTAAACACTGACCTGTTTTCCATTCCTCTAGATAAGATCTTTAATTCTGTTCTCTTAGCATATATTTTGGAAACAAAAGGATTCTGGCCACCACAGTTAGAACTTAGACTGTACTCCTGGTACAGAAACTCTCCAGAAATTTTCTTCCTGCCACTTCCTCCTGCCAAGACTTTTCAAGCTTCCGAATAATACCTCTCACTCCCAGTTTGGTGTCCTGTTACTTACAGTTTGCTTCAGAGCTAACATCATATAGAACAGCTAAATGAGTATGGAATAAGAATTAGTCTGGAACCTTGCTTTTATGTAAAATGGCCCATACCTTCACAGTTGGCTAGAACCGCTGTCCAAAATGGTAGCCACCAGCCACTTGCAGTGATTTAACTTTAAATTAAATAAAATTAAGAATTCAGTTCCTCAGTCACATGAACCACATTTTAAGTGCTCAATAATTTCCCAGCTGGCATGGCTCAGTGTTTGAGCATCGACCTATGAACTAGGAGGTCACAGTTTCATTCCAGGTCAGGGTATGTGCCCTACTTGTGGGCTTGATTCCCGAGTGTGGGACATGCAGGAGGCAGTTGATCGGTGATTCTCTCTCATCATTTCCCCCTCTTCTTTTATCTCAAAAATAAATAAATAAAAATATATACTTTTTTAATAAGTACATGAAACATTTTCATTGACACAGAAAGTATGAAGACAGTTACTCTACAACAACTAAGAAGTGCTAAACTAGAATTTTTGGGAACATATAGGGTTAGCACTTCTTAGTTGGGATTCAGGAATCCGTATTTTAACAACTCCACCAGGTGATTCTCATCACTAGAGAAGTTTGGGAAACACTGCTTGAGACCAAGGGTCAACTCACTTGTTCTGTAAAAGGAAAAATAATATATTTTAGACTCTGGGCCATATGTTCTCTATTTATATTCCTTTTTGTATTTTTAAAACAATGCTTTAAAAAGTAAAAACTATGGTCATACTGTGGTCATACAAATATTGTCCACTAGCCAGAGTTAGCCAACAAGTAATAATTTGTCATCACCTCCTCTAGGCCATTCCTCTCACTGGAATAGTCAGTGTACCCAACTTCCTATTTTTCTTTTTATCAGCAAATTTATCTCCTTCATGGTCTTACCTCCCCTGACTATGATCACTCTGTCTCAAGTTCTCAATATGCCTCAACTTTAATTATATTCATCTGTGTTTGGAATCACACAAAATAATATTCCCTGCCGAGACCAGTTTGGTTCAGCAGTAGAGCATCGGTCTGCGAACTGAAAGGTCCCAGGTTCAATTCCAGTCAGGGGCATTTACGTTGATTGCGGGCACATCCCCGGTAGCGGGGGTACAAGAGGCATCTGGTCGATGTTTCTCTCTCATCGACATTTCTAGCTCTCTATCTCTCTCCCTTCCTCTCTGTAAAAAAAAATCAACAAAATATATTTTAAAAATAATAATATTCCCTATAGGTTTCTCCCTGTGAAAGGATTGAAGGCTTTCCAAGTATTTTCACCTTATAAGATTTATATCTCAAATACCGGATAATGCTCCCTGTGTCTTCTATTCCACTGTCTCACTCCCCTGAATTATCAAATACTGCCCCAAGCTCACATGACAAAATATTTTCATAGTATTATGAAATATGTGAAAATGCTTCATAAACTTTTTTTGGTGCAATATGATTTGATGGGAATATGAATTATGTATGTGTTTTCATATATTCCATAATCTATTTAATATATAATCATTAGACTTCTTGCCAAATTGAAATTGAAAATTGGGAGAGGTATGCTATTCTTTCACATTGTTTAAGGTGTTTTTTTTTTTTTTAATTCTGTTTTCTCTTCAAAGAAAAGAAAATTGAATAAACAGGGGAGAATTAGAAGATACGAGTTTAAAACCTACCTTTTCTTTAGGAATGCAATAGACAGTGGTTTAATAGAAGGATATTATATTCATACTGTAAAAGTTGTATGTGAATCCTGTCAATCCATAAGCGAGAGCCACAGTCAGTTAATTGAAGTGTAATAATTGATTTTTAGACATTACTTACTTCAACCTAATTTTTCTCTCTTGTTTGGAAGAATGAATGAGGATTCTGGCTGCATTTGACTAACATAGACCAACATAGATGCACTTTTAAGGCAAAGTCAACTGACTGATTATCAGACAAAACCATCATATTTTCAAAATCTAGATTTTTGTCTTTCATATTTGAACTTGAACTAAATATATTTTACTTTTTAAGGCACTCGAGAAAGATAGGATTACCTCATTGCACTACAACTCCTCCACAGACAATTCCGTTTATTTCCACAAGATCTGCTTATATGTGCAACTCTCTTAACATTTCTTCCTTCATGTGGAAAGATACACCCACATGCATTCAGGGATTTAATTTACTTTGAAAATCCATTCCATTTAACATGCAGTATGATCTCAATATTTAACAGCTGTGTTAACAGGAATTGATATACTGAAGAACTGCACTAAAAGCTAGAAATCTGATATCTCTACAAAACGTGAGAAGGTACAAAAATATACTGAGATATAAAGTGTAATGAAGCTGAAAAGTAAAAATCTTAAAAATCAATTAGCTAGATTCTAATGTTCGAGAGAATGACTGCCTGGGATACATTTTGAATTTCTTGTAAAAAAAAAAAAATCTTAGTTTTGCCATTTGGTACAATCTCTAAGTAGAATGATAGACAGAGTCTTAGGCTACAATTCAGTAAAACAGGGTACCACATTTTTTCAAGGTAAAGAAAAAATCATAATGGATAGATTACCAATCTTGGATTGCCTTCATTAATTGGTTTTCATTGTGTGACTTGTGATGCCAGAATTGCACTAGTTATTGACACACTAAAACAAGCAGGGCTTGGCAGCCTCATTTTCTGAAAGTCAGTCAGGAGAGGGACCGCCCTGGGTAGAACATGAATTCTGGAAGAGTAGGCAAAGCGGCCCAATGCTACAGCTTCTCGTCAGGGAGGGACCCAGCTCACTGCAGCACCGCAACACAGGGACACAGGACACCGGGCTGACAGCCGGGGCCTGTGCCACCAAGAGGGAGTGACAAGTCACTGTCATATTTCCACATGAGCAAGACCATGTTCCAGTTCTTTTGCAAAGAGTTGACAGATCTGATTATAGAGACAGGCTGCCCATCCGCACGGAGAAACTGATGTGCACAAGGAAATTGCTATCATTTCTGAAGGCCTGCTGTGAACTGGGAATGCCGGTTTCTTCCACACAGAGGAAGGAGGGGGCAAGGTGGCGAAAGGCCGTCGGGACAGATGAGACTAATCTTTATTTAGAGAATTCGGTAACTTTCTGTATTGGGAGGTTGTTTAGAAAAAACACACAAAACCGTCAAATTTTATTCCAGACAATGAGTAGAGTCCTGGGCAGAATGTAAAATAGAACTTCAAAAATAAGAGATGTCATTTGATATTGATTGACACAAGGTTGTAGATGAACAATGTGGTCAGTTGCCAAAAGGTTCTACACCTGCCTGCAAGGTGCTATAAACCTCCCAACCTAACTACCAGTGTATTGACTGCCTCTCAGATCTAAGTTAGCAGAAACTCACTAGCGTGGTAAGAGCTGACACTATATTGTATTGTGATTTAGTGAGACCAGGCTGACTCCATTAAGGCAATTCCTGAGTGTTCCTGAGACATTTAAACTGAGAAGAAAAGCAATGAGCAATGGTTTGTCAACTTGAATATTTTGTGATTATAAAAGTACATTGGAATGGACAAGAATGACAGAACTTTAAATACACACAGAAGGCTGGTCATTTGCATGGAATCCAAAATAGAAAAGAGGAATGGCAAATGGGGATTTATAAATATTGTTCTACAATATCCAGGAGAAATGATGTGCTGACTCTAATCAACTACTATGATCCACTGGGCAGAAGAAGCTTCTAGTGGAAAAGCGCAATAGATTATGTTCCCCAATGTTTCCCAAACTGTGTTCCCTAGAGCACAAGTCATTTAACCAAACGCACACACAAACAACAATAACAAAACAAAACAAAACAAAAACAAAAGTTCATCATCTAGTGAACTTTAGAAAACACGGTGTGCTGCGTCCTCCACTTGGGGATGGATAATGGACATCAGCATATTATGAGCTCTAGGAAGGTTTCTGAGTAAGAAAATAATAGTGAATTTTATTTAACCAAGAATTTTTCAACTTATTTAATCAGACTTGTCAATATCAAATAGCAATCAGCTTTCCATGAAAGTATGATCCATAACACCTTATAGTTGAAAATATTCTTTATAAACCAGTTTCTCTGCCCTAATTGCATGCTTAGCAAACACTCCTATGCCCATGATGTGGGCATTGGTATGACGATACCTATCTGTAAAATAATGTCCAAGGAGAAGGCCTGCCCTACACTCAGGGCTAGACATGTTCTGCTGTCCAGGGCCTCTACCCCCAGAAGAATTACTGAGAACCTGACACAGAATTCTTGATTTGTTTTCAGATTTCCTCTGTCTCTGTGCAATTCTTTCACTGTTTCCTTAGGAAAACTGAGCACACTTAGAAAGGGGTGAAGAGAGAAGGAGACATTTAATCAATTCATGCGATTAGTTAAAAAAACAAACCCACACAGCCCATTAAGACCTTATTTATGAGGGAGGAACAAATGGGAAGGAGAAGCAAGAAAAGTTACAAATTGCCTGTGTTTGTTCTCTAGACTCAGTGGTGTATCCTAATGCAGCATTTCCCACTACATGTCTCAACTGCTAACAGAGTGCTATGCCTAACTATTATAATTGCAGCTTATAATAAAATGCAGAAGTGTGTGAATTACAACCTGGTAGTTAGACTCAGTGGAGTTGGCACACTTTTTTCTTTCTTTCTTTCTTTTTTTTTTCTTTTTTTTTTTTTTTGAGGGCTAGATAGTAAATGTTTTGGGCTTTGTGGGGCCAAGAATCAAAATTGAGAATATTATGAATGTACTCACATAATGATTTAAAAGGTAATCAATTAAATTATGTAAAATCTATTCTTAGTCCATGGGCAGTTAAAAAAGCAAAAACAAAGACAGGCAGCTGGTCAAATTTAACCTACAGACCTTAGTTTGCCAGTTCCTAGTTTAGAGCATGGGTCCTGGAATCAAGCAGAGAGAAAAAAATAAGCCTAGGGGAGAATCCAAGATGGCTGCTCGGGTAGGCAACTAGCCGCAGCCGCACACAACAATTTTAATAAAATACAACTAAAATATAAAATGGACAATACCCAGAACTACAGGAAAGTCGACTGACTGGAAATCCTACAACGAGAAGCAAGGAGAAAACCAGAAGGAAGCGCGGAGGAGCTGTAAAAGCCCAAGGTACGGAGACACGCGGCGCGCCGAGAGGACTGAGCCGGAGAGGAGGGAGGCCGAGTGCCTGGCTGGCGTTCCCTAGCGGAAAGGAGATAAAACTCCGACTGTGCTGGGCCCCTGACTGCTCTGAACCCCAGTTCTGGGCCAGACCCCGGGGACCCAGGCTCAGCCATAGGGAGCTGGGCTGTAAGTCGGAACCCCGGGGTAGCGGAGAAAGGAGGTCCCAGAGGCGCGCACACTGCCCCCAGAGAAGGGACGGTCGGCTGTGCCGCGGGATTGCCCTGACGGGAAGGAGACTGGGGCTCCAGACTGCTCTGAACGCCACCTCCAACTCCACTTCCAACTGAACTGAACCCCAATACCGGGCTCATTGTGGGAGAGCATAGACTGTTTGGCAGCAGGCGAAAATCTAGGGCACCTTTCTCTCAGAGGCGCCGGCAGCGAGCACTGAAGGACCCGCATAGGGCGGGGCTGACGGAAGCCAAAGCTGCAGGCTCCACCCTGAAACCCCGTCCCATCTGTAACTGCGAAATGCGACAACAAAATAGATCACAAACGAAAGAAATGGAGGACAAAAAGCGTCTGGATATAGAGTTCAAATCTACGCTTATAAGGTTTTTCAAGAATTTCCTAGAAAAGATGGATAAGACCTATGAGGATATGAAAAGAGACCATCAAGAAATGATAAGGGAACAACAAGAAATAAAGAATACATTGTCTGAAATAAAACATATTTTACAGAGTCCTAAAAACAAAAGGGAAGATCGCAAGAATCAAGTCAAAGATTTGGAACATAAAGAGCCAGAAGACACTCCTCCACAGAAGCTAGAAGGCAAGAGAATCCAGAAAATTGAAGATAATGTAAGAAACCTCTGGGACAACTTCAAGCGAACCAACATCAGAATTATGGGGGTTCCAGAAGATGAGAGAGAGCAAGATATCGAAAACATACTGAAAGAAATAGTGACAGAAAACTTCCCCCACCTGGTGAAAGAATTTGACTTACAAGTCCAGGAAGCGCACAGAACTCCAAACAAAAGGAATCCAAAGAGGACCACACCGAGACACATCATTATTAAAATTCCAAGAGCAAAAGATAAAGAGAGAATATTAAAAGAAGCAAGAGCAAAGAAGGTAGTAACTTATAAAGGAGCACCTATACGATTGTCAGCTGACTTCTCAACAGAAACCATGCAGGCCAGAAGGGAATGGCAAGAAATATTCAAGGTGATGAATAGCAAGAACCTACAGCCAAAAATAAGCTACCCAGCAAAGCTATCACTCAGAATCGAAGGCCAGATAAAGAGCTTCACTAATAAAAAAAAGCTAAAGGAGTTCATCACCACCAAACCAGAATTATATGAATTGCTGAAGGGGGTTCTTTCAGAAGAGAAAGTAAACAAAGATAAAAATTATGAACAACAAATACGTAATTATCAACAAGTGAATCTAAAAACCAAGGAAATTAAAAAAATCTGATGAACAATATTAACTGTTGAATATAATAGAATCAGAGGTATGGAAGGGGAGTGAACTGACGATTCTTGGGGAAAAGGGGAGAGGGGGGCGTGGGAAGAGACTGAACATAAACTGTGCACCTATGGATGAGGACAATGGGGAGAGGGGAAAGGGCAGAGGGTGGGGTGGGAACCTGGTGGAGGAGAGCAATAGTGGGGGGGCGGGGGGAAGGAACATTTGTAATAATATGAAAAATAAAAACTTATTAAAAAAAAAAAAATCCAAGCAAAAAAAAAACAACAAAATTCAGGATTAGGTTCCTGTGAGCCTCTGGTCACATTTTCATCAAATGATCAATACATAAGCTTGCTTTGTGTTTCTGTTGAATGAAAACTTATTTAATATACATTGTTGATTCATTAACATTGCATTCTCAGCCAACATTATGTTTCATGCCTGAACAAAGGTTTCTAACAGGCACTTTCTCCATAAGGCACCTCACTGCCTTCCTATTTTAAATTTATTTTTCTTTATTGACATATGTGCCCTTATTGCCCCATTGCCCCTTTCCCCCCCTCCCCCCTGCACATCCCCACTTATGCATTCACCCCTCTGTTGTCTGTGTCCACTGGTTAAGCTTACATGCATGCATACAAGTCCTTTGAATTATCTCTCCCCCTTATTCCCACCCTCCTTTACCTTCCCTCTGAGGTTTGATGGTCTGATCGATGCTTCTCTGTCTTTGGATTTGTTTTTGTTCATCAGTTTATGTTGTTCATTAAATTCCATAAATTTAAAAAAAAAAAAAAAAAAGAAAAAAAAGAAAAAAATAAGCCTAAACATCAGACGTTCAATGAAGCATTTGAGAAATTCCAAGCTCTGAGTCCACAAATGCATGAAGCAGGCATGATAACAAGATGAATTGCAGCCGAAACTGGTTTGGCTCAGTGGATAGAGCGTTGGCCTAAGGACTGAAAGGTCCCAGGTTTGATTCCGGTCAAGGGCATGTACATTTGTTGCGGGCACACCCCCAGTGGGGGGTGTGCAAGAGGCAGCTAATCGATGTTTCTCTCTCATCCATGTTTCTAGCTCTCTCTTACCCTCCCTTTCTCTCTGTAAAAAAAAAAAAAATCAATAAATTAAAAAAAAAAAAAAAAGATGAACTGCATTCAGAACTGCCTAGTTCCAAGCCCAGTGGATGGGAACAGTGTCTGCTGCTTCCCAATAGATGCCCTGAGAATTGCGGCTTGAAAGCCTGTAGCTCTTACCATGATGGGGTTTTGGGGGGTGGGAGGACCTGGGAGAGGAGAACAGTCTCTGAAAGACAGAAAGTCATAAAGGACTTTGGCCTGCTAACAAAGGCTGTTCTTTAAAATATCAGTTCAGACATGGGAGAAAACCCAGGCACCACAGTCATCCCAGGTGGCTTACAGCTTGTGGAAGAACCAAGAGCTCTCACACTAAGAAGAAAAATCAGCCCAGCCTGTGTTGCTCAGTGGTTGAGCATCGACCCATGAACAAGGAGGTCACGGTTTGATTCCCAGTCAGGGCATATGCTCGGGTTGTTTGATTCCCAGTGTGGGGTTGCAGG
Source organism: Pipistrellus hanaki (assembly GCF_964339955.1). Taxonomy (NCBI): domain Eukaryota; kingdom Metazoa; phylum Chordata; class Mammalia; order Chiroptera; family Vespertilionidae; genus Pipistrellus; species Pipistrellus hanaki. The sequence goes on from NC_140514.1 coordinate 28,366,644, forward strand.
AGGCAGCTGATCAATGATTCTATCTCATCATTGATGTTTCATATATACATATGAAAAATCAATCCCAAGGACTCACTGAAAACCACACCACATCCTTCCCCATGGTAAATAGAAGAAGGCCCTGTAGGAAGATAAATATTAGAGAAAAACTGAGACAAAGAGAGTTTTGTTTCAGAGGTTTCAATTATGAGTTTCAGAATGAATATACAGAGGAAATGGAATGGAAAGAATAATAAAAAATAAAGTCAAATGTTATGTATGAATAAAAACCTAAGTCTGAAATTTGTATATAGCATTAGTGCAAAACAAACCTGCACTAAGGCATATGGTTGTGAAGTTTCAAAAATCTAAACAGAAGAGAAAAAGTCAACAGCTGCCCTAAAAAAAATAAAAACTTGTCTCCTTGCATATGAGGAACAAATTGACATGAGAATTTTTATCAGTAACACTAATCTCCAGATAAGTATGGAATCTTATTTTCAAGGGTCTGAGAAAAAACAATTTAAAACTAGTATACAAGTATGAGAACAAAATAAAAATATACATAAGGATGCCTAGGACTAAGAATATTTATTTAGACATTTTGTGGAAAAAACAAATAAACAGCTAAGTGGTCAACCCTGCATAACAAAACAAAAACAAAAATTCAGAGAGAGGAAGGCTAAAAAACAAAATTTAAAGAGAAAAGCTGGATTTTAGATAATAATAAAAAAGGATAGAGGATGAGAATAAAAACCAATAGCTAAGCCTAAAAATTGCTGTTGCATAATATATGACATAAAAATCAGCACATTGGATGAAAATTACAAATTATTTTAGTCTGGAAGTTGGTAATAATGGAAGGAGTGTGACTAACCAAAAAGAGAATAGTTGTTTTTTTTTTGTTTGTTTTTTTTTTGTTTTTGTTTTTTTTTTTTTTTATCCATCTCTGTTGAAATAAATCATCATTCAAATTCTTTGATCCAGTGAGTAGGTATAACATTTACCATCCTGGCCCATGGTTCATCTGCTTCATGAAACTATCTAAAGGTCAGTGCTAATCTCTGAGTTCACGTCATCCTTTAAAGCAGAAGATGGTCCACACTCCCAAAAGCCTGATGGGAGTTGCAAGGGAGACATGTTCAACTTCTCAACACTCCTTGTGAGCTGGGCTGGAAATGAGATCACTATTTTTTTTGCTGGGCTGTAGGCAAGCAAAGTTTTAGGTTTAAATTAGCAGCATCTAAGACCAGAGAGCATGGTCTCCTTATATATTCTCTCAGAGATTGTCTTTTTTTTTTTGTATGGCTTTTAAAATATAATAATGGGATGTGAATAAAGAGGACAGACAGTCCACCTTTACTATTTACTCTCATACCACTCACATTTAACCTTAGAGATGTAATAGTTGTACAGGACCATTTGCTAAAACATCATTAGATTTACTCATCATTAGCCTTTGCATTAAGCAAAAGGCATTCTAATTTTTAGAATCAATCCATGTGCAGCAATAAAATAAATAAAAATAATAACTTTCTAAAAACAGAAGTCCAACAATGAATTGTTAATAATATCAAATACTTCTTATAGAGATTGTTTTTGAGAAATAAATGCATATCTTGCTCACCAAGAGAGGACAATATATTTTTAAGAAAATGTGATCCTCATTGAGGATATGGTTTTATTGACATTGGAGTGATAGGAAGGAAAAGAAAGAGAGAGTAACATTGATATGAGAGAGAAACATTAATCATATGCACCCTGGCCAGGGATTGAACCTGGAACCTAGATATGTACTAGTATCCTGACTGGGAATTGAACCACAACCTTTTAGTGCACAGGAAAACACTCTAACCAACAGAAACACCAGGCCAGAACAGGGAAAAATATATTTTTAAAGAAGAATTAGCAAATACTGGAAAAAAAATTCTCAGGAAGAACGTTTTTCAGTTCCCCATAAGGAGTTAAGTCAAGGCTAGAGGAGTCTGGGACCAGAAGCAAAAGAGAGCAAATGTCACCCACTCACACCTCCCTTTTCATGAAGTAACCCTTCTGCCATGGTTCAGATCTCCACTTTTCTCAATTGCAAAACAGTGAGATGTCCATTCCTGTGTGGCCTTCTGTGTTCTTCCCATTTCTATCAGTAGGCAAAATGGGGCTCTCTTCCTTTTATCCCCATTCACCCCTCTCCACTCTCATCTCTGTTCTGAAGAGGTTTTCTAATATCATGATGACACAGATTATGCTATGAGATGTTGTTATCTCCTCTGTAAGAGAGACATTTCCTTTTCTTATGGCTTAATTATGCTTTTACTATGTTGAAGAATGTGAACAATGAAGTGGGATTATACTTGGTGATGTAGACACAGCATAAAACTGATTTGTCAGGTTGAGCACAAATAAGTGGAGGCTAGAGCAGGACTCATGGAAGAGAAATGGGAAAAGAAACAGGAAGTCCAAGAGAAAGACAATACCATGGCTCATAGTCCCAACTCTGGATGCCAGTTCTTTTTCTGAAGCTACTGGAAAGATTTGGTTATCGTTGGTGATGGACTGTGCCCTTTTCTTTTCAAGATTTTAACCAGAATGTTAGACTGTATGAGTATGGCTCATGTTGATCACAAAAGTTCCTGCATTTTCTCAGCTATTTTACTACTGAAATTCAGTTAGGGCTCAATCAATGTAATGGCATTTGCCTTGTCAACATTTTATGATCTTTGCCTTCTTCCTCTTTATTTCTGTTTCCTCAAGACTCAGAACAAATGCCTTTCTGTACTGTAAAGAGTCCATGGTTCCATAAAAGCACATAAAGAGATTTGATCAATTTAATCAGACTTCCTCTTCTTTTCAGCAAATGAGAGGGGTATGTCAGGGAGCAGGCTGTTATTTGGTTTTGGAAATTTCTTTTTATTATAGTAATGACATTTTAAATTCTGACGACAAAAATAAACATGACCATTATAGAAATTTGAAAACTATAGAAAAGACCGAAGAAAAAAACTAAAACCCCCCATAATCCTACCATGTGAAAATTATTACTCGATGTGTTTTTAATATTGTTATTCATATATATATAAATAATATCAGTGTGTCTATATAATTTAACTCCATTATGTTTCACTAAATATATCTTTGTCTTATTCTTACATTTTATTTAAATTTATTTTATTGCTCAGTGTTTCATTTGTATGTACTGTTTTTTACTGAACTAGCTATTTAGTACAGATCATTTTAATTTTCATTATAAACACTACTATGGAAAGTGCCCTTCATTTTATTTACCTGAAGCAAACACTATTCACACTTTTTAAACTGCTCTTACTGAATCTCTAGGGAGCTAGACTGCTGCCATTGCCACCTCTGAGCAACAGCACTCTAGGTGAAAAATTGTGCACAGAGAATATCAACTGGTTCCTTCTGAAACTGGAGGTGCTATGATGCAGGAGGGAAAAAGGGGCAAATATATAGGCTCTGCTTTTCAAAGTGATAGTTGATAATCAGGTACTGGGAAAGCACCCAGCAATTGTGATGGATAGTTGAATAGCTGCATAGTCAATTCTAAATAATCTTTATAAGAGAGGGGAACTTTGAGTGAAATTAGAAAAAAAGAAAAAAAAGAAAAAAACATGGAGGATGAATAATCCAAACAGCAATCCAATAAAAATGAAAAATAATTGGTATTTGATTTGAGGATAGATAACATTTTTGGAGCAATAAGAATAATTCTCTATAGTCAGGGTTTTAATGATCATATATATTGGCATTGCCCGAGCTCACACAATCCTGAACACCATTATGGAAAATTGGTCGGAGACGAGGAAGTTGGCCTAGGATTAAATTTGTGCATCCAGGTACTATGCACCATGGATCATCAACATGTAGAAATCCCAGAGCTGCTGAGTAATGCAATGCTGATAAATGGCCATACAGCATCTTAATTGAGGCTGTGAAGAGAAATGGATGTCCTAATAAGTAGAGTTCTGAAAAGGAAGTCAGCGTTGAAGACAGTCAGATATCCTGTGATTAAATGTTTGCATTTAAAATTGAGATATGGCCCCTGAAAACATTGCCTGATCCAAAATTTAACATTGGTGAGCTTCTTCCCTAATAAGAAGAATCTTTGATAGGTAAATTACTCATACTCTCTTTGAGAATCATTATGAATGATCATGGCAGAACAACCCATATACAGACACACCACCTGTCAGGTCCTACAAGGTCTCTCTTCAACAGGCACAGAATTCTACACATATGGCATTTGTCACAAATAAATGGCTCACCATTTAAATGTGGGACTTAAAAACACTCCTGAGTTCAGAACAACAGGAAGTCACTTACAAAGTGAAGGGTTAAGGGGAGTAGCACTAAAAAAATCTATAGATAGTAATTATGGTGAAAATAACCTAGAGGAATATAAATGCTAACCAATTCAAATCCTTATATTGAGGGTCTTCCCCAGTGACCATGGCCTAAAATTAATAGAGTTAATGTCTGCTTTGAAAATATGCAAAAATCACTTTAGTGATTCCTTTGGGTCCTATGGGAGTTAAATGAGATATATATAATAGTTATGTCACCTCATTAAAGATATGTCAAAGAGCAGGAACCTGACAATTTTCTAAAATACCCTATCTGGCTTCCTAATGCTTGAATAAACATCACATGACCTCATTACAGATAAGATTTAATGTCCACATGTTCCTCATAAATTTAACAAAAGTTAATATTATAGTAATCTGTAAAAGAAGAATCCTATCTAATAAAGAGATAATATGCAAATTGACTATCACTCAAACACACAAGATGGCCACCCCCATGTGGTCAAAGATGGCCACACCCATGTGGACATAAGATGGCCACCATAAGATGGTCAGTAGGGGAGGGCAGTTGTGGGTGATCAGGCCCACAGGGGAGTGCAGTTGGAGGTGACCAGGCCTGCAGGGCAGGGCAGTTAGGGGTGACCAGGCCAACAGAGGAGGGTAGCTAGGGGTGATCAGGCTGGCAAGGGAGGGAAGTTAGGGGTGACTGGGCCAGCAGGGGAGGGCAGTTAGGGGCAATTGGGCCGGCAGAGGAGCAATAGGTGTCGATCAGATGGTCAGAGGAGTAGTAGGGGTTGATCAGGCTGGCAGACAGAAGCGGTTAGGGAAATCAGGCAGGCAGGCAGGTGAGTGGTTGAGAGCCAGCAATGGAGAGGGTGCAGGCTGGGCTGAGGGACATTTCCCCACCTCCCGTGCACGAATTTCAGCCCCGGGCCTCTAGTATAATGATAATGGCTAATATTCATCAAATACTCATTATATGATAGACCCTTCATTTGTTTAATTATCACAAAATCCAATGAGCTGGCCAGTTTATGGAACTAAAGAGTAAACTAAGACAGAGCGGTTAATGAATTTACCTAGCTGCTAAGTAATAGAGTCAGGATTTAATCGCAAACTGTCTCTCTTCAAACTCTGCATTCTTAACCACTGTTACATACAATCTCTCCAATGCTTTATTTTTCTGAATGCAAAATTGATATACTGGTTTCAACTGAAAGGGAAGGTTTCTAAGCACAAGAAGATGAAAAAATAGAAAGCCGACAAGTAGGGAAAAAAAGCTGGCATAGGAAGCTGTTGGTCACCAAAACAAAGCTGCTCCCTTTCATACAACTATTTTCACTATATGGTCTTTGACCCTTTAGACTAGGGGTGTCGAACTCAATCAGAGAAGGGGCCAAAATCTAAAAAATCCAGCCTAAATCGCGGGCCGAATGGTTTACTGAACAGTCATAAACTGACAATGTCATAAACTGACAGCGGAGTGCAGTGATGACAGCGCGGTGCGGGCCACATTGCAAGGCCTGGCGGGCTGGATTTGGCCCGCGGGCCTTGTGTTTGACACATGTGCTTTAGACATTAGCCAGCTAGACTACATTGGGCCATGTTTAAGGGGGCTTCTTTGCCAAAACCGGTTTGGCTCAGTGGATAGAGCGTCGACCTGCAGACTGAAAGGTCCCAGGTTCAATTCCTGTCAAGGGCATGTATCTTGGTGGAGTGCACATCTCCAGTAGGGGATGTGCAAGAGGCAGCTGATCAATGTCTCTCTCTCATCGATGTTTCTAACTCTCTATCCTTCTCTCTTCCTTTCTGTAAAAAAAACAATATATATATATATATATATATATATATATATATATATATAGAGAGAGAGAGAGAGAGAGAGAGAGAGAGAGAGGGCTTCTTTATTCAGAGAAGTGAGTGAATATTGCTTACTACTAACACTTTCTCTGACCAGACCAGACCAGACCTTCCATAGACACTCAATAATGGTGTTTGTTTGTTTTTTTAAATGTAGGGTGCGGTGTGGAATTATGCATCTAATAACAGTTGTTTATAACTGAATTAAATTTGACTTGCCAATTACTAATGCTTTCAACTGGCCAGGAAAGGAAGTCAATCAAAGTATTCACTGAGGATTGAAAACATGCTTGAGTATCAGTATCACTTACATGTGGAATCATGAAAAATACACACAATCAAACTCGTAGAAACAGAGAGTAGAAAAGTGATACCAGGGGCTGGGGATGGGGAAAATAGGGAGAGGCTGATAAAAGGGTTCAAACCGACAGCTATTTGATGAATAAGGTCTGAGGATCTAATGTATAACATGTTGACTATAGTTGATAATGCTGTATTGTATAATTGAAATTTGCTAAGAGGATAGAACTTAAATGTCCTAAAAAAAAAAAAAAAAGATAATTAGGTGGAGTGATGGATGTGTTAATTAACTAGATGGGGGAATACTTTCACAATGTATTCATATATCAAATCATCACGGTGTACACTTTAAATATCATGCAATTCTGTTTGTCAGTTATTGCTCCAAAAGAGCTGAAATTAAAAAGAAGAAAAAGTATGAGTATCAAAATGTAGAAATACAGGAGCCCCACTTTTTGTTTTTGTTTAATATATTTTATTGAATTTTTTACAGAGAGGAAGAGAGAGGGATAGAGAGTTAGAAACACTGATCAGCTGCCTCTTGCACACCCCCTATTGGGAATGTGCCCGCAACCAAGGTACATGCCCTTGACCGGAATCAAACTCGGGACCCTTCTGTCCGCAGGCTGATGCTCTAACTGAGCCAAACCGGTTTCAGCGTTTAAAAACCCCCATTGTTTTTAAAAAGAGAGTAGCATGCTTGCTGACTTCTTAACAGCTAACAATGAACAGGCTGCTCTCAGAGAGTAATTGGCTTCATGGCCCCAGCAACTCTCAATGATATCTTCAGGAAATCTTAAGGAGTCTTAGACTAGGACCTTATGCTCCTAGAGGAAAAAAATAATGGGTGCTTTATGGAATAAATAAATAAAATGCCTTATTTATTCAAAAACATAATCCAGTCTGATAAAATATGCTTTGGAGGAAACAATCACAGTGAAAGTTGTCATTTTTCAAAGGGCTGAGAAATGAGATTATTAAATCAGGGGAAAATGCCTTAGGAGACTTTGATGCAAACTCCCAGATTTGAAAAACATACATGGAAAATAGAGAATATTATCAATATCTTCTCTCTGACAGAAAGCAGAAGCAGTGTCACCTATCTGACAGACTGCATTTTACATTGATATTTCATGACCTCATTTCAAACAGCTTCTATTATCATCTTTCCGTGTTGGAGCCCTGATTTCTAACAATGCAGCTGTTAACACTTATTTATGTCAATGTGACCCTGTGGCTGAAAGATGAGTTTATGTGGCACATCAACTTAACATTTGCATACTCAGACACAATATTAGCAGTGAGTTCAACCCTGAATCATGATCAAGTTTTGATAAGAAATGCAACTCATTCTAAGTACACTTAGGAAGCGTACCTGGAGGAATATGAATATGTATAAATGTATTATTCAAATTCCCCAGGTTTATACAGGGTAACATTGGGAAAAAGAGCTCAAAGCTGTATTCTACAAATCATAAAGAGAAATATAATGGGAAGAAAAACCCACACAAATAAAAATAGACCTATCATTGACCAACTGGACATTTAGAGCTCATGTGAGGTTGTCACCTAAACCTTCAGGCCAGATTTGCACTGTGGAATAGAAAATAAGAATAGGAAATAAGAAAAAGGGTAGAAAACAATGCTGATTGTAGGTCCAAATCCCAAATGCTTGGGTAAATAAATGAAAATAAGAGTCCTGCCAACTCAGACTTAAATTGTAAAGTAAACACATAATTAAAAACACCATATATCAGAGGGCAGGTGGGGGTGGCTGAGTGGGCAGAGATTAACCAAAGAATCTGTATGCATAGATGCATGAACCACAGACACAGACAATAGTGTGGTGAAGGCCTGAGGGTGGTGGGGGTGGGCCAGCAGGTGTCAATGGCGGGGGTCGGGGCGGGGGGGGGGGGGGGAAGGAACATATATAATACTTTCAACAATAAAGATAAAAAGCACTCTTATATAAATGTATATCTGTATGAATCATATATTACACTACATATGGTGTGATATAAATAATGACTACTTCCTATAAGAGTAGCAAGAAATGCCAGAATCTACCTATAAGCTAATTGGCAATATTAACTTACTTCAAAGAGAATCAGAAAGAGGTTCCTTAGTTTGGAGAGTCTATAAGCACATTCATTTTATCACCCCAGGAGAGAGAAAAATCATAAATAGTCCAAATTGCTTAGAGAACAAGTGATGTTTTTCAAAATTTTAATGGGCTTGTGGTGTTGATTCTTCACTTACTTTGTAGAAGTATATATACTCTTGATAAATGCTTATTGAAAGAGAGAAAGGGAGGGAGGAGGAAGGGAGAGAGAGGGGGGAAGGAGGAAAGAAGGGTGAGAGAGCGGAAGAGAAAGGAAGGAAGGAAGGAAACAAGGAAGGTAGGAAGGAAGGAAGGAAGGAAGGAAGGAAGGAAGGAAGGAAGGAAGGAAGGAAGGAAGGAAGGAAGGAAGGAAGGAATTTAACAAATGGTACAGATAATAAGTGACAGGGAGTTGCCAGATAGGAGGGGATTGAATAGTGATCTCCCTGCTCATTATTATTGGAGAGCCTAGAAAACGTATCAGGTACCTTAGATCACATATTTTATGGCTCTCACTTAGAAAATACATGATCAAAGCCTACTTATCATGTCACAATGTCTGTCCATTTATTTTTTTATTTTTTTATAATAGTAACAAGAGATAAAATTCTGAGGGACTATCTGGTCTATGCTTCTACCTCAGGGGCAAACTGTGGCTGTGATTTCCATTCTCCTACACAGCCACACATCATCTTACTAGGAATACCGAGCTAACAAAAAGCACACTAGACTGGTGTTATAAATTCTAATGATCTTATAAAATTTTAGATGATAAAATACCATTTGATTTTGAAAGAATCTTTTTTGTCTGAAGTATTTTGAACTTCTGGAGAAAAGTATTGCATGAATAGAAATTACAATAAGTTTTAAAGAAAGACCCATTTATAATTCTAGGTCCATATATCCCCAGAGGTATTTTATTTTATCTTTTCTTTCCTCTTTTTCTTGTCAAAGTCAGGGTGTATTATTCTTTTTAAAAAATATATATTTTATTAATTTTTTACAGAGAGGAAGAGAGAGGGATAGAGAGTTAGAAACATCGATGAGAGAGAATCATCAATCAGCTGCCTCTTGCACACCCCCTACTGGGGATGTGCCCGCAACCAAGGTACATGCCCTTGACCGGAATCGAACCCAGGACCCTTCAGTCCGCAGGCCGATGCTCTATCCACTGAGCCAAACCGGTCTCGGCGTGTATTATTCTTATAGTAGAGGCACAATGCATGAAATTTGTGCACGGGTAGGGTCCCTAGGCCTGGGCAGTGATCAGAGCCAATCTGTGGGGCAGCCGGCAGGGGCAGGGTGATTGGGGAAGGGGGGCCCTGCTGGCATCTGCCTTGACTGGCCTGGGGTCTGTGGACTGGGAGCAGCTCCTGTGTCGAGTATCTGCCATCTGGTACTCAGTGCCTGTCATAGCAACCGGACGTTCTGCATTTCAGTCGATTTGCATATTAGGCTTTTATTATATAGGATTGGTCTAAATTAGGATGTTTAGAAAGAATAAAAAGAACCCCATTAATGATAATGTAAATAAAAGAGGGGTTATAATGAAAATATAAACCTGTAAGAGTGTGAGTGGGATTTAATGACCCATTTCCAATAGCTGGATTCCTGGCATGTTCATTATCATCTAGGACTCTTCATCTCTTTTTCTCTCACAAACTGTGTGATCTTAGAGGCTTCACATGGGCTGTATCTTCTTTCTTAGCACAGTGCTCTGCAAGTTCCCCAGTTCCTATTTCTTCAAATCATCAGCCACAAGAGTGGGCTGCTGGAAAGCTAAATCTGGTACTAACTCCTTATCGAGTTAGCACTCAGACTACCTAATCACAATGTTTTAGGTCCTTGCAATCCCATGAATGCTCCATGGGTCATGTGAATCTATAGAAATTTCTAACCAAATATCAGCCCCTAAATAAAAACTTGATGAAGCATACATACCTAAGTTTGTACATAAAAGTAGATGTTTGTACAGAGAAAGATTAAACATATATTTATTAATTCAATTAACATTTATTACATAATGTTTGCCAAATGTTCTAGATGTTGGTATCACTGGTATTGCCTATTCTTTGTAACGTTTAATAGAATCTATCAGTGAAGTTATTTGACTGGAAGTTTTCTGAAAAATTTTTAACTACAAATTCAATTCAGGTTGTTTCTTCTTGAGACTTGGTAGTTTGCATTTTTAAAGAAATTTGTCTATTTCATATAAGTTTTCAAATTGTTTGGTAAAATATTGCTTATAAATTTTGCTTTTTTATCCTTTCCAGGTCTGTAGGATCTATGCCATTGCTCCCTTTCTCATCTTGGTATTGGTAACATCTCTCCTTTTTCCTGAACAATATGGCTAAAGGCTTGATCAAGTTTATTGATCTTCTCAAAGAATTGGCTTTCAGTGCCAGTGCTTTTTCTCCCTTGTTTTTAAGTTTTCTATGTTTTAAATTTCTGTTTTTATCTTTGTCATTTCTTTTCTCCTGCTTACTTTGGGTTAAATTTGCACTATTTTTCCCAATGTCTTAAGAAGGAAGCTTAGGTAATTAATCTGAGACTCATCATTTGTTTTTACTAATGTAAGTGTTTATAGCTGTATATTTCCTCTAGCACTACCTTAGTTGCACCCCAAGAATTTTATATCTTGTTTTCCATTTGATTCAGTCCCCAATACTTTCTATTTTTCCTTTTGATTTGTTCCTTGATCCAAGTGTTATTTACAGTGTATTGTTTTATTTTGTTTGGGATTTTTCCAGATCTCTTTCTCTTATCCTATATAATAAAAGGGCAATGTGCAAACTGACCTAATGGTGGAATGACAGGGAATGACCGGTCGCTATGATGCACACTGACCATCAGGGGGCATACACTCAATGCAGGAGCTGCTCCCTGGTTGTCAGTGCACTCCCACAGGGGGAGCTCTGCTCAGCCACAAGCCAGGCTGACAGGGAGTGGGCCTAAGCCATCCCTCAAGGGATCCCAGGCTGCCAGAGGGATGTCTGACTGCCAGTTTAGGCCTGATCCCCCAAAGTGAGCCTAAGCCAGCAGGTCAACATTCCCTGAGGGATCCCAGACTGCAAGAGGGCACAGGCTGGGCTGAGGGACCCCCCAAGTGCACAAATTTTCATGCAATGGGCCTCTAGTATAATATAACTTTATGTTTGTTATATAATGGATTTGAATGATATGAATACCGTACTTTTTTTGAGACATGTATTATGCCAATGATATGGTCTATCTTGGTAAAAGTTCTCTGTGCATTTGAAAAGAGTGTGTGTCTTGCTATTATTGAGTGGAGGGTTCTAAAAATATTTATTAGGTAAAGTTCATAGTGTTGCTCAAGTTTTCTATATCCTTACTTATTTTTGTCTTCTTTCTATCAAGTATGAAATCTCTTAGTATAACTTTGGGTGTAACCCAGGACATTTCAATTTGATCTAGATGTTAGATAATAGGTAGAAATTGTGTTTAATGTTGGTATTATGACTGTGCACACATGAAAAATTTTCTATTTTTAGAAATATATGCAAAAGCATTTAGTATGAATTTTAAGTGTAAGAGAAATTATAAGAAAAGCATTGGAAAGAAAAACATAAGGGTTATGAGAGCTAACTAGCCTTACCAGATATTAACATTTACCATTGGCCTTCAATAAACAAGACATCATCATTTTAATTTTTCATGTTGGTTAAGCTATAAAATAGAGTAAGATTGATTTTGAGATTAATAACACATATTGTTAGTGTGAAGAGGATTCAAGATATCTTAGCTATCAGGAAAATAGCCAAGATATTTTAGCTATCAGATTCTGTCACTAAAGAAGTGAAATCATATTTGAGGTTATAGCTCAGATCTTGCTGTGGAAGGTTGCAAAGCCCTGGCCCATTATTGGCTATATATAAAGTACAGCATAGAGAATATAGTTAATAATTTTGTAATAACTTTGTATGGTGTCAGATAGTTACCAGACTTATTGAGGTGATCACTCTGAAAGTTACATAAATGTCGTCTAATCACTATGTTGTACAACAGAAAAAAATTGTATGTCAACTATAATTGAGATATTCTTTTTAAAAATGTTTAACTTTGCTTCCAATTAAAAATGTGTGTTAATGGTTCTTGCCAAGCTCTTGGCAAACCTCAAATATCCTTTGCTCCAAAGAGCACTTGAAATGACATTGAGGCTTGGGCTCTGAATTCCGATGATGGGGATCACCTTCTAGTTCCACATGATAGCAATATTAGTACAGAAATCCCAAGGTCAGGTAATACAGAGTTGACAGTTAGGGATGGGTCCAATGTTTGGGATTCCAGCCAGAAATATTTCTATCACAAAATAATTGACACTATAAACAAAGCCATATATCATTTAATTATGCAGCAGTCCACCCTTCACACTCCTGCCCTCACATTCTGCATCACCTTGTTCACTGCATTGACTATAAAAGAAAGCCATTTAGAATCTATCCTCACTGTCTCATCTATAAAATACCAAACTTGTAGATCCTAAGCTCCAGGGCTAAACCCATGTCCTTCACCTCCTCATTCATCTGGAACAAAGCTATTTGTTTTTATTCCTCTATTCCAATATCCTCTTCCTCTTGGAAGTCTTCCCGGATTGTTTTTTTCCTCTCCACTTTCTCTAGCTGGGAGAGGTGGAGGGGGCCCACTTGTGTGCCTCTGGCACCCTGAGGCTCCTTCAATGTTGATGCTAATTTTTTTTTATTATTTCAAACATTTGCTTTCTTCCTTCAAATGTGTCCTGTCTCCAGCTAGGGGTAGTGTGTTTGTTTTAAAATCTATATTGCCTAATGCAGGCTTGCTTTATAAAAGATTCAAAATTATTATTGAATAAATTGAATACAGTGTGAAACTGGAGAATAATAATTCATGGCAAGATTAAAATTCACCTAAAAGTGAAATGTATTTCCTATTCTATATCTTTCTTTAAAATGACTCATTTGCCTGTTACTTTTGGGGGGAAATTGTAGAAACATACACCAAGTAGTGTCATCCAGACTTGCATATGAAAAGTAAAAAATTCTATTCATGAGCCAGATGTCTCATCTATTCAATGCCGAACATCTGGATGTTTATCTAATCAGCGATGATTGGTTAATTTTGTTTTAGTTTTTCATCTGGGTGTTTAGTATCATGTAAAAACAATTTATATTTCTAATACAATAAAACATGTTTTATACCCACACAAAAGAAAAAATATGCTTGTGTGTAGTAAGATATCAGCTGGTTCCATTTTACTTTCTATGTTTTTACTTCTGTAATTCTGACTATTGAGATATTATATAAAGGAAACATCCACATCCTCCATGCATCCCTATAATTTAGGCATTCTCATCCACATTTTATAAATGAGGTTAGATGTGTGGTTCCCAGGCATACAAGACTATGGAGATCTATGATTTGAAGCTACATCTTTCTGACTTTCACATCCACAGTGCTAACATCTATATCATACTTAATTTTGGGCTTATGACTGCAGCTCATCTCAATACAGATCAATTCTTAATACAGCAATTATTACCAAAGCACACATTGAACATCTCTTAGCATCTTCTCATAATAATCTCCATGATCCCCCTTAATATTTATAAATGCTTCATTCATACATCCCCTGCATAAAATCTTCACCTAAAATATAGTCTTATTGTTGACATGATAGATATAATGAGCCTCTACTCCACTGAGACATGATGATAGACCTTAAAGCTACCAGGATGGCCTCTCAAATAAAAGCCAACACAGGAAAGTGAGAGGGAGGGGGGAGGGGGGAGGGGGGAGAAGCAGTACTATTAATATAATCCCAACAAAAAACTTCTAAGTTATATCAAAATACCAACATAGTATCTCCCTTAGGTATCTTTTTGGAAATTAATTCTAAGTGATGGTAAGAGAATATGCTCAGAAAGAGTTCAATATAAAATAAGTTTGTGAAATCCTGGATTTGTTAATTGAACAAAGGATTTTCAAAGGCTTTTAGTATGCTAAAGTGTGTGTGTATTATAAATTTGCATGGGGAAGAGTATCTTGTGCAACATTCCCCAATTGTTTGTGCTCATGAAACTTTTTTTTCAATGAGTATCCTGTGTGACCCATGCCAACAGAATGCACTTTTTCAAAGAACTGGAACAACTATAACTGCCAACTAAATTTTTCAATCACTTTCTTTGGCACTCAACAAGACTTAAGGCTTTGGCTACTAAAGCTGTGGAATAACACGGAAGACTTATAGTAAAGTTCTGTAATGACCCTGTATGGATGATGTCACATCTGTATATATAAAAGCCTAAGTGACCATTACAACTGGTCAGCTGAACAACCAGTCGCTATTATGCACACTGACCACCAGGAGGCAGATGCTCAACACAGGAGCTGCCCTGTTGTGATTAATGTGCTCCCACAGCCAACCTCCCATGGCCAGCAAACCTTTTGCTGTCCCTTCCCCCAGCTGGCTGGCCCCAATCAGCCCTGATTGGGCCTGGGTGATACAGCTCTGATGGGCCCTGATCACCAGCCAGGCTGTTTTTGTGTACCGGGCCTCTATTCCTATATAATAAAAGGCTAATATGCAAATCAAACAACAGAAGGACTGGTTGCTATGATGCACTCTGACCACCAGGGGGCAGACGCTCAACGCAGGAACTGCCCCCTGGTGGTCAGTGCGCTCCCACAGGGGGAGCATTGCTCAGCCAGAAGCTGGGCTCACAGCTGGCAAGTGCCGCAGTGGTGGTGGGAGCCTCTCCCGCTATGGCAATGCTAAGGATGTCTGACTACTGGCTTAGGTCTGCTCCCCAAGGAAAAGGCCTAAACCATCAGTTGGACATCCCCTGAGGGCTCCCAGACTGCAAGACGGTATAGGCTGGGCTGAAGGACCCTCCCCTCACCTCCCCACGCTGCCAACTGAGTACATGGATTTTGTGCACTGGGCCTCTAGTATATAAAAGAGCATAAGTTCCTTACACAGAGGGCAGCTCTATAGTAAGAACTAGATAAAAACTATGTTAATATTCACCCATGACTCCTTTGAAACATGTTGTGCTATACCTCCTGTACACTGATTGTCTCAAGGAAGTAAGATTAGTGTATAATCTAATGTAAATATTTTAAAAATACTAATCCTGTGATGTAGCAATATTCCAGATACTTTCAGAAAAAAGGAGTGAAATCTAAGAGGAATGAGAATGAATCATTAGGAAATGAGAAGAATTTAAAATTTCAAAGGAAAAGTATTTTACTTAATCACCCACAAGACCCTTCACTATTTTTCACTTGACATTGGTCAATGCAGATTTCAAGTTTCTTTATGCTCCTTTCATTCGTGGTCTACATCCCCATGTGCCTTTCTTCTAATGTGTGGCTGACTCCAGTATTTCTGTGAATACAACAGGCTCAATGAGATTAAGCTACTTAGACTATCTGTCAAGTATTTGACTTAATTGCATTTTCCCCTCTAAAACATTTCCTATTCCTTGGCACTATTTTAGAGTCTCCACAGAAAGCAATATTCTTGGTAAAGATTTTTATCTACAAAGTACTCAATCAAGAGTGAGAGCTGCATAGTCGGAGGGACTGGAATCTGACTCTATGGCTTCCTAACTGCGGTGACCTTGAGAAAGTTCCTCAGTTTTCTAGCCCGATGTCCTTTTACTTACACTACCTTCTATGATCTGAATTCATAGAATCGGTGTGAAGGTTAGAGAAGATAAAGCATGCAAAGCACGGGATCCCACAGAGTACATTCTCAATAAAACCTGGCTGTGATGCTGCTGAGCGGGATGTTAAGTCAATATCACTGGGAGAAATATTAGATTAGAGTTAGTCATTGGCAAACCTCCAGGTGTATCAAAATTCACCTGGTGTGCTTGGAACCTGGGCCCACAGCCCCACGGAGGTTGACTCAGTAGGGAGGAGAAGTGATTCTGCGAGGCAGGCCTCGAGCAACACTGAAAAGCACTGGACTGGTGGACTCCATGTCCATTGCTTAGCTACTCCACTGTGACCCTGAATGCTCCCTTTACCTGTCTAGGTGCTTGCATTTCACCAGCCCCGTGCTCTGCTTTTGCTCTCTGGCATGGCAGACAGGAGACTGCGGGTGTGAGGGGAGAATGGAGCCTCCAGTGTCTCCCAATGTCTGCCTGGAGAGCTGCAGGTTCTCAGAACAGCACTCCGGTCCTCATTTTTAGCAGATGTTTTCTTTCTGTAATCAGAGTGGCTATGGTTGCTTGCTAAAGAATATATGCCTCTGAGCCTGACGCATAAACGGAGTACAACAAAGGAATGAATAAGAATCATATGTATATGCACATACAAAATAGTTTGCGTGTTATATAAAACTCCATTTGATACCTATAATATTTGGACAATAGTTTCAATTCTCCACTTTGTGTTTAAGGTTTGGTGTGCCCGTCAGAGAAAATGGCACTTCACACATTTCCCTGGAAAGTGAAAGCCAGGGCACTTTTTCATTTTGCAAATATACTCTCATTCCAGCCCACTCCCCCCACCCCTGCCTTTTCTTCTTCTTCTTCTTCTTCTTCTTCTTCTTCTTCTTCTTCTTCTTCTTCTTCTTCTTCTTCTTCTTCTTCTTCTTCTTCTTTCTTCTTCTTCTTCTTCTTCTTCTTCTTCTTTCTTCTTTCTTCTTCTTCTCCTCCTCCTCCTCGTCCTCCTCCTCCTCCTCCTCCTTCCTCCTCCTCCTCCTCCTCCTCCTCCTCCTCCTCCTCCTCCTCCTCCTCCTTCTTCTTCTTCTTCTTCTTTTTTTTTTTTTTTTACAAATTACTTTTGCAGAAAACTCCCTTTGAATTTTGATGAACTCATTTAGGATCAACTGTATTTTTTTCCCTCCTGGATATTCAGAGGGGGTGAAAGACCGACATTGACAAAAATGGGTGCCTCAGGCAAGGGCCAGTACAGAAATCGCTGTTGCCTCCCACAGTTTGTTCTGTGAATCTTAAGTTGGAGTCCAACTGTGAGAAGAAGAGCAGGAAACCTGGCCTTACTTTAACAGCTACGAGCCAGGAGAATGCAAAGCCGACCGTGCTCACAGGCACCCTTGCTCAGGGGTAGCAATGGGACTTTTCACATCGGTTCCACTCAGGCGGGTATTAGAGCCCCAGCAGGGAAGACCTCAGCCCTTTGCTATGAAGGATACCAAAGCCTGTGTGTGTGTGTGGGGGGGGGGGGGGGGGGAGACATCTTTGACACATTGCCCCCTGAAGAATGAGATAATGACATATTAGTGTTAGGGAAGACCTCAGCCCTTTGCTATGAAGGACACCAAAGCCTGTGTGTGTGTGTGGGGGGGGGGGGGGGGGGCAGGGACGGACATCTTTGACACATTGCCCCCTGAAGAATGAGGTAATGACATATTAGTGTTAGCATCTGTGGTGAGGTATGTTTTCTCAGGCTTTGTCTCAGGATATACTTTGAGCAGTACATGTTCCTGCTTTCCAGGGGATGGAGCACCTTGTACGAAAAAGACAAAACAAAAAAACACTACTTAAGCAGGTCTTGAGGGCCCAGTCTGTGTCACGGCGATGAGCTATCATGGACCATGGGAAGCTTATCAAACTATTTTTTATGTGACAAATTATTTCTGATCAAAGCCAGCTCCAGAATAAAGCCAGATTATACACCTTCTCTGGCTTCTGTGAAGCAGGCTGGCAAGGAGAGCTGTGGGGTCTTTGTACTGACAGGAGCTCAAACCGAGTCCACGCTTGACTCTAAAAGCTGGTTGCAGCTGAAGTTTAAGAATTTCAGCATTAATGGTGTGCTTTTTTCCTAAATGAAACAGCTGTCAAGCTCTGCCCCCAGCGAATATATACATGAAAGGAAGTCTTTCTGGTACAGTGGTTACTCTCTTCAATAGATCATCACCGTGTCACAAAACAATGTTTCCCTATGCAACTTACAAAAATTATATTTTTCACATTCACATGCTAACTTCAAACCTGTCAGATCTCTATGTTCACTGCTCAGGTGTCAAACAAAAGTGATTTGTCAGTAGAGATCCTTTATTTCTGAGTTTCTTAAATTTCAGGCACGTACTCTGTGAGAGACTGCTTAGTATACTCACATCCCCCATTGTCCCTGTGACACAAATCAAAAGGTCTATATCTGTATCAAGCAAGAAGATAGATTTCATGTTTATTGCAAATCTCATTTTGATTAACACATTTGAAAAGAGCTTTATATTACTTTGTGTATTTTTTGTTGTTGTTAATCTTCATCGGAAGATATTTTCCCATTGAGTTTTAGAGAGAGTGGAAGGGAGGAGGAGGAGGAGGAGGAGGAGGAGGAGGAGGAGGAGGAGGAGGAAGAGGAGGAGGAGGAGGAGGAGGAGGAAGAGGAGTAGGAGGAGGAGGAAGAAGAGGAAGAAGAAGAAGAAGAAGAAGAAGAAGAAGAAGAAGAAGAAGAAGAAGAAGAAGAAGAAGAAGAAGAAGAAGAAAGAGAGAGGGAGAGAGGGAGGGAGGGAGGGAGGGAGAGAGAGAGAGAGAGAGAGAGAGAGAGAGAGAGAGAGAGAGAGAGAGAAGTCAATGTAAGAAAGGCATATCCATTGATTGCCTCCCACATGTACCCCAACTAAGGCAGAGATCGAACCTGCAACCCAGGTACTTGTCATTGACTGAGAATAGAACCTGTGACTCTTGGGTGCATAGGCCAATGCTTTAAACATTGAGAAACACTGGCCAGAGCTATTACTTTGTATCTTTGCTAAATATTTCTCTGAGAACTCTCCATTTTGGTCAATAAGGAAGCCTATTTTTACTTGTAAAAAATGCATTTTTCTAATTGCTTATGTGGTTTGAGGCTTGGTTAAGGCATCTTTAAAAATGTTATTGAGGGCCCAAGCAGAAGGCTGATGTACTTAGAAAAATATTTGTAAACAAATAAGACTCTTGCACAACCTTCCATGAAGGTTTTTAAATGGACTCACAAAACTTTGGTATATTATCTACTTGACATGTTTTAGACCAAATATTTAAAAATCAAAACTGTCTAACTTAAGAAAAGAGCTTAATCAAGGAGGTCAGGACATTTTTCAGTTCTTTGCTTTTAATAAAAGTGTTAATTCAAAATGACAGCATTTTTTTTTAAAGGAATAGACAAGGAAAGTAATGCACTATCGCACTAAATATTTCTATTCCAAATGCCATTTTTCTCTCTCTAGGTATTCTTTACAACTCTATTATAAATAAAAGCAACAGTTGTTCCTTATATTCCTGAGTGGCCCACAGAGGGACAAATGACAGGGTGGAATGGAGCTTTAAGCTCCAAATGCCCCAAGCACATGGGGAATGTGGAAGTGATGGCGTCCTCAATGGGAAAAATGGAGCTTATAGGTAGAAGCTCCCCTCAGCGATCACCACTCTGCTGTCCAGATCCATGAGTTGAGTTTTTTCTCTCTTTTTTTCTCAATCCTTCCACCGACCTCCACCCATCTCCCCAACACCTGCCTCAACAGCTGTTAGCCTGCTCTCTGTCTGTGAGTCTGTCTCTATTTTGCTTGATAGTTCATTTTATTTATTAGATTCCACACATGAGTGGAATCATATGTATTCATTTCTTAATTAATGCATATGCATAAATAATAAATTTTGTTTCAATTGTCTTTATCCTTCCAACTTTTCTCTCAGGCCTTGCTTGATGTACACCTGCTGAGTGATCCAAAGAAATTTAGTTGATCTAATATGTTTCTATATTCATTCCAAGCTTTAAAAATCAAGAGCTATATTATGTAATTTCTGAAAGCCCTTCACTTGTATATAAATGCAGATATAAAGGGCAGTGCTTGCTGTCATACTTTATGTTATCTCATGTAATCCACACACGAATTCCACAGTGGAGGCCCAGGCATTATCAGCTTTTTATGTAATGGGAAACTGAGGCTCTGGAAGGCTTTACAATTTAGTCACAGCTAAGTAAAGGTGAAAGCCAGAAATCAAACTCAGGTCACCTGACACCAGAGCCCACTATCTTAATCATTGCACTTCCCCATTCCTATTGTAAAGATAAGAGTTCTGAAAAAGTAAGGTTAAATAGCTGACTATAATAGCTGCTCACATGATAGCTATTACACAATAGACTAATGCCTCACTACTGGAAGTATGGCCTGCAGACCAGCTGCATCAGCGCTACCTGGGTGCTTTTAGAAATGCAGAATCTCAGCCTCCATCCCCAGACATACTTTTAAATTCTGCATTTTAACAAGGTGCATACATGATTCACTTGCACATTATATAGTCTGGAAAGCTCTGTCCTAAAGGACATTTAAGAAAAAACAGAGACATGCAGGGAAGACAATGGACATATATTACCTTATCTTAAGAAGTGAACAATGCCATTGTTTTTTTTTTTTTTTAATATTTTTTTATTGATCTCAGAGAGAGAGAGAGGAGGAGAGAGGGAAACATCAGTGATGAGAGAGAATCATTGATTGGCTGCCTCCTACATGACCAACAATGGAGATCAAGCCCACAACCCAGGCAGATGTCCTAATCAGTATTGAACGGTTCATAGGTCGACACTTAACAACTGAGTTATGCCAGCCGGGCAACAATGGCATTCTTTAAAAATATTTTTTTCCGCCGAAACCGGTTTGGCTCAGTGGATAGAGCATCAGTCTGCAGATTCTGGTCAAGGGCATATACATTGGCTGTGGGCACATCCCCAGTACCCATCGATGTTTCTCGCTCATTGATGTTTCTAGCTTTCTATCTCTCTCCCTTCCTCTCTGTGGAAAATCAATAAAATATATTTAAAAAATATATATATTTTTTCCCTTGGGCTTTCAACCTAATTGTATATTGGATAAACAATAGAACAACCAAGTGTGTATATAAATAAAACGAAAGAAGTGTGCAAAACTCAAAGCATATAATCAACAATTTAGGGCTACTGTCAAGCTAGACTAGTCATCCTAGTGCCTGGGAGTTATTTTTCCCCCTTTAACCTGAATCCGATATTCAAATCACTAAAAATGAGGCCAAATTTTAAATAAATTTATTTATGCTATTCATACATCACCCATTATAGGAAAGATAAAAATAAAAGTAATAATTGCCGCCGGGACCGGTTTGGCTCAGTGGATAGAGCGTCGGCCTGGGGACTGAAAGGTCCCGGGTTCGATTCCGGGCAAGGGCACGTACCTTGGTTGCGGGCACATCCCCAGTTGGGGGTGTGCAAGAGGCAGCTGATCGATGATTCTCTCTCATCGATGTTTCTAACTCTCTATCCCTCTCTCTTCCACTCTGTGAAAAATCAATAAAATATATTTAAAAAAAAAAAAAAAAAAAGTAATAATTGCCAATTATATTTTGTAAATATATATTTTTATTGATTTCAGAGAGGAAGGGAGAGAGAGAGAGAGAGAAACATCAATAATGAGAATCATTGATCAGCTGCCTCCTGCACGCCCCCTACTGGGGAGGATCGAGCCCGCAACCTGGACATGTGCCCTTGGCAGGAATTGAACTTGGGACTCTTTAGTTTACAGGCTAATGCGCTATCCACTGAGCCAAACCGGCAAGGGCAATATAGTTTTTGTTAATACCACTTAGGTAGTATTCTTCTCCTCCTATATTCAAATATCAATGGGTCCTAGCTACATATAGAAAGTCTGCTATATTTACTGGTTTTCTGTTTAAGTACCATGGAAAATATAGAAATATACACATTTTTAAATGTTGCAATGGTTAGCAGTGATACTATAGTATTAATACAATGAAACAGATGAAAATATATGCATTTATTTTATATTAACGAAAACATATAGAAACCTAGTGCATTTTTTGTGCCACACCAGCATGGCCAGGTTGATTGAGCCTGAGGAGGGGTGGTGAAGGATTAAAGAAGACAGACAAGAGAATACAGCTGGGGCTAGGTAGGATTACTGCGCCTGGATGAGGAAATGGTGACCCAGCCTGTAAACTAAAGCTTTGTTTTATAGTCAGAGCACACAAAGCAAAATGAGAGAAGTGGTCAACATGTTTACAATGTTCCTGTGAGTTTCACCTTGTTTTGGCAGCACTTGCTACCCTTCCCACAGCCCATTAGCCACCTAAGAAGGAACTAGGGAGGGTTGTAAGGTCAAGCTTAATTATTCTCAGAGGGCTCTGTCTTCCAAGCTGGGATTGTTTGTGGCCCTGCCACTGCCAGTCCGAGGCTTGACTCTATAGCCGCTCCCTACACATTTTTATATCATTGTCTGGGAAAAGGTCAGCCAGATGCAATGCAAATAAAACGTGTCAGGTAAATCATAACTCTGACAGTTTATCCATATTTCCTTTCTTTGAAAGAACCTGATTAAACCTAACTTTTAGAGAGGCCATTTGCTCCTGAAACATGTTTTTTTTTTTTTTAATAGTTTAAAAAATATCCCTAGTTTTCTTGCCACTATATTTGATTCTGATTCCAGTAGCAAAAAATGGACTTTCCAGTCAGCTCCAATGCTGCAATTCTCCCTGATCAATATGCCTCAAACTGGTTTATTTGTTCTCTCAGCTCTTAAAACTCAGTCTTTAATAGGAATCAAACTCACAAAATACAGTTCTTCCTAGTTCAGGTGATGTGTTTTGTGTGCTTGGCATAAATAATATGCTCAGATTCTTAAGTGTCATTGAAAAAAATGATCGAACCATCATGCAGAAAACAGACTTCTCATCTTTTTTTTCCCCCTTATTACCAGAGGAGGGCATTTACATGACATAAAATCATGTGAGATTATATAATGAGTATCAAAGCAGCCCATATGATTTAATCACCTGCTATATATATGAGTCTGCTGGGATGCTTGGTGGAGATAAGAAAATTGAACTATCAGCAGAAGTATTAATTTACAACTAAATTATTATTCTCACTATATATCTAACTATCACTAATGATTTTTCTGTGTTCCATATTCAGATTCTTTTAAAATATTTTAAAATGTCACAAATCAAAAAAATTAGTTTGACCTTGCACTATAGTTTAGTTATAGATTATTTATAAAGGTACTTATCCAGTCATTGACTATATGCATAATATGTTTATTTTTCATTGTGTAAATTAGTCCAGCTTGAAACTCGAATATAGATCTGGGGCATATCTTGGGAATATTAGTATTAGGCTACATATTGATTAATTTAGGCAGCAAGTTAACTCCTTAACTCATGAAGATTAATGGAAATTAAATTGGAAACTGTTCAAGGTGTTAAGAATGCTTTTCCAGATTGGTTTTGGTCTAAAAGATAGTAACGTTAAGGTTAGTTACAATCAAGAGGACAATGTTCAAGGAAAATATTGGGTCAAGAATAGGAATACTGGCCCTAGATGGTTTGGCTCAATGGATAGAATGTAGACCTCCAAACTGGAGGCAGCTGATCAATGATTCTCTCTTATCATTGATGTTTCTATCTCTCTCTCCTTCTCCCTTCATCTCTGAAATCAATAACAACACAAAAAAAAGAATAGGAATACTGGCCTTGTGATACAGAAAAGTCAGGAATAAATAATCAGAACCATGGATAGCTCCCTTGAGAGCCTTGTAACAAAAATATTACTGAGATATCCAATATTCAAAATTAAAATCAAGCCTAATTGATTTGAGGGAGGAAGGGAGAGGGAGAGAGAATTAGAAACATCAATGATGAAAGATAACCACTGATCAGCTGCCTCCTTCATGACCCCACCACAGATCGATCCCACCACCAGGGCATGACCTCCTGGTCCATAGGTCCATGCTCAACCACTGAGCTACACTGGTTGGCTAATCCTGACATTTTAAAATTGGTTTCACCTTATCTGTGAAATAAGGGACATGTTCGATACTCAACCTAAGATCAGAAGTAACATGCTGTCCTTAAGTATGTGTACTCCTCTTCCTCTTTTAGCCATTAAATTTAAACAGCTCGGTGTCCATGTCCTCAATGTCCCATTGTCCCACTAGTACTAGATTTGAGTCTGAGAGTCATCAAGCCAACCAATTCCAGAGTTTTTTCATTGCTTGCTCAGGCACTTCCTATCTGGGACCTAACCTGTCTGAGAAGGCCACAGAAGCCTGTGCCCCTGATGTTTAAAAAAAAAAAAAAAAAAAAAAAAAAAGTAAAAAACAGGACAGGTCATGTTTGGCAGGTAGATTACTTTAACAAACAAGTCTTGTTTATTGCCAACATGTGTGTATAGTTTGAGCATTTTAGAATATAGGAAAAGACAGTAACATTAAGGTTAGTTACAATCAAGAGGACAATGTTCAAGGAAAATATTGGGTCAAGAATAGGAATACTGGCCCTAGATGGTTTGACTCAGTGGATAGAATAAAAGATCTGCAGGATTTAGTATGCAACTTTAAGGTTGGTTTTCCTTAACTTATGTGGCTCCTTTTTAATTATTTTAATTAAGAAAATGATCATATTCATTAATTTTCTGTCTCCATATATTCATATATCATTTGCTTAAAGTACCATTATCGAACAGAAAATTGAATGACACATGAACTTATAAGCTTAAAATAAATAGATATAATTTAATCACTTATATATGGCAGTATGGAGGCTGCCTACACTCTTCTAGAATTGTTTTCTGGTGTTTTACATCAAACTCAGAACAAGAAATATTAGGTACCTTGACAGAAGCTGGGAAATCTCTTAAAGGCATAATACAGAACAAATATAATAAAGTCTTCAAGAGCTTTAATTCATTTTAAATAAATGTTCTGGACAAACAGAATGTAGGTATTTCCCAAGATGCATTATCTCAATGTACAAAACTGAAAAAAACACTAAATTAAATAATTGGAATAAATCATAAAGAGGTAAATGGAACAACCAAGGAATGATTTTCTCTCATTTATTCTTACCCATAAATAAGAAATTCATGTCAGAAATAAACTCAATAGTGAATAATTACATGCTTATAGTTTATTTTCAAGTGGATGCAAAATTATCATTATACATTTTCTGAACATTTATAGTAATATAATAAGTGGTTATTGTTTTTTAGAACACAGAAACCAAAGTTCTTGTACTTGTGAAGCGCTCAGGATTTGATGCCTTTTTGTTTTGTTTGTGTGTGTGATTTTGGAGGCAAAAGCCTGAGGGATAAATTTGAAAGAAAGCTGAGAGATGAGAAGCATAATATGCCTGTAACTGATGAAGCCCTGGATGATTTTAATTAATAAAGTAGATATGGGTGGACATGTCCCTCATTCCACAGGAGTTATGTGATGACTGGCTTTGGTCCAGTAGCTTGTGGCACAGAAATGAGAGGTGACACCTACCAATCAGACAGTAACAATTACACGAGTTAGTTATGGAGGTTGCAACAGAGGGGCATGTTAGAGAAGAATCTGAGAATAAATTAATATGTGGTCAGCAATCCACGATTGACTTGAAACTCCAAGTATTCCAGCTACAAATGAAAATTCTTTATTGTCATCTCAGTTTCTGGGGAAAATTATGTCATTTCTCAGACTTGCTATTTCTAGTTTAAGTACTGCAGTGAGACCATTATAACAACAAAATCTCTGTCAGAACCAAAACACTCTGGACCCAAACAAAAGAGAAGTGCAGGCTCACTACCTAACTAAAGCAATAAAAATCACCTCTCCGAAGATTACAGTTTTTTTACTTTGAACAAGCAGCCTCATATTCTATCTCTTTATCAAAGGTACTCATCTGTTCTCTTTCTCATCTTTAAAAGGATATTATATACAGACAACAGAAAGAAAGGGAAGGAAGAGAAAGATAGCTAAATGGGTAAAATGTATAGGTAAATCAATTTTTTTGGATATTCATTATGATATGTAAATACATAACAGGTACATATCGATATAATTACATAAGAAGTATTTATGCAGTATAAATCTTCAGCTCAGACATTTTTCTGCATTCACACAAACAATTAAATTAGGACATGGTCTTAACAGTGAATTTTAATTAACGCATTCATTCCATAAAACAATACTGAGCCCATTCTTGGTGTAAGGAATCCAAAGAAGCATAGGACATGGCTCTTAAGTAGTTCATGTTTAATCAGTAACACATAGCATTGTGAAATATTACACAAATGTAACGATAGACCCAAATGATTAACTCTGCTTGGGTTGATCAAACTTTACAGAACACAGTGAACTAGGACTTGAAGAATGATCAGGAGTTCCCCACTCAGATAAGAAAGAAAAAAGTCAGCACAAGCATAAGAAGTAGATATATACAGTATGGGGCAAAAGTACGTTTGCAATTGTTCCTATGGAAAATAATACAATAATAAATAAGTAATAATATAAAATTAAACTGTGTTTTGTGTACTCACAGCTGTAAACCTACTTTTGCCTCACCCTGTATGTCTGAGACATGTGGTAGTATATTAGCTTAGTTTTTCTAGAAGTACTGCTTAAGGCAAAAATTTCTATGTTAGTTCTTTATTGGTGAGAGAAATCCCAAGGAGGCAGGCAGGAAGGATATAGAGAACGAGGTATTGAAGAGAGGAGAGTAAATAGAACAAAGTATAACTGAGCTGGTCACTTCTTAAAATCCAGCAGTTCTTGCTTGCTTGATCTAGTAGGCCTGCCTTCTGAGAGAACAAATATAATACAGAACAAATATAATTAATATTTGGATGATCTTAATTAATAAAGTGGATATGGGTGGACATGTCCCGCATTCTATGGGAGTTATGCAATGACTGGCTTTGGACCAAATTAATATTTATTACTGCATTTTAAGTCTGTCTAGGAGAAGAAGGATTAAGAATACATTCACCATCTCCCAATTCCCATCAGTCAAAAGTTCAGTTTCAGGGTTGCACATGCATAGGTGCCAAGCATATCCTGCAGCAGTTCACACCTCTGTGGAAACTAGGGAGCCTCAAGGGCAGAGGCAAGAGATGCGGAGGGCAGGCATGGGACAAGGTGCCATCATGCAAGGTGAGTTAGCACAGAATGTGGGATAAAACAAGGGGCTGTGGACTAGGGACAAATGAGGTCAAGAGGAGTTAAAATAGCAAAGACCCAAGAATATTAGAATACAGAAAAAAGGTAGAGACTGGGTATAGGAGATTTAGGTTCTAAGAGGTGTTTATGTTATTCTGAATCTTTTACTAAATGAATTTTGGCCACTGCAAACCTTACTGGCTAAGAATCAAAGAGATTGGATTGAGTAACTTCTAAGGCCCTTTCTGGTTCTAAAACTTTATAGTTATTGTTCAACTAATATCCAGCACTAAAAATGCAATTCAAAGTAATATTGTATATGTCCTTATCTTTTTATATAGAAGGTAATAGTAACATAAAGCCACCTCCCCCTACCCCTCTTAGCACACACAAACACCTAGTAACTACATGTTTTTATTGGGTTTAGATGAGTAGGTTTTCTAAAGAAGTGTCATGTTTCACCTGGAATTATACACTGAACTATATACAAGCTGAAAACGAGCAAAAGGTTGAGTAAAAAAATGTGAATTAAAAAATAAATTAAAGAAAACAATTATGAATTTTAACCTGGCCAGGAACTGAGATACCCTAGCCAGGAAGTAAATCATCAAACCTGG
Source organism: Pipistrellus hanaki (assembly GCF_964339955.1). NCBI lineage: Eukaryota > Metazoa > Chordata > Mammalia > Chiroptera > Vespertilionidae > Pipistrellus > Pipistrellus hanaki. The sequence goes on from NC_140514.1 coordinate 28,394,736, forward strand.
TAAGAATTGAAAGCCTCCTGATAGAAATAGTTTAGGGAACAAAAACACTAGAAACTTCATGATGGTCAGTCTGGGCAATGTGGACCGCAGAAGCATACAGAAATTTACATACTAGCCGAAACCGGTTTGGCTCAGTGGATAGAGGGTCGGTCCCAGGTTTGATTCCGGTCAAGGGCAGGTACCTTAGTTGGGGGCACATCCCTGGTGGGGGGTGTGCAGGAGGCAGCTGGTCGATGTATCTTCTCATCGATGTTTCTAGCTCTCTATCCCTCTTCCTTCCTCTCTGTGAAAAATCAATAAAATATATTAAAAAAAGAAATTTACATACTAATAAACTTGCCAAAGACCACACCCATCAATCACAGAGATCACAGAACTGTAGGACAAGACAGACATTCCTAGCTCCCAGTGAACTAATGGAGCTAAAGTTCTAAGATTTTTAGATTTTTGTTTTATATAGACCTAGAACTGCCATCTTTGTCTTTTTGCTGTGTAAAAATATTTTAAAAAGCTCTATAATTCACCTTCTCATATGTGATAGATAGTTTAGCTCCTAAAATTTGAGGTGGACATAATTGAAGAATATAGTTCAATTTTTAAATAAATTTGGCCTTGCACAAAAATGTAATACAACAAGTTCTCATTTCCTTCACTTAAACATCAGCATTTGAAAACTTTTTCAACACTATACAATAACTACTTCTTTCAATTTGATAATAAACATATTGCCTCCTGATATTTACCTTTAACGCTTATGATAAAAGTATGTACTCCCCATATAACATTATATTTGGTGGATGTTGAAACTTTTTCTTCTTCCCAAGAGAAGAGAACTATGATTTTTAAATATTTTATAGGAGATATGAAATATTAAGGTATACCTCTGACATTAATCTTTTGCAAGTAAAGTAGCTTCTATAGAATTTAATTTTTAATGGATATTTGCAACATTTCCATTTATAATTCGATTTTTCCTTCTGCACATCTAGCACTATGGTGCAATGTACTGTTGGTGATGAGGATATTTGAAAACAATACAAATTTAATTAAGCATCCTCCTCAAGAATTATGGGCAAAATGACTTTGGAACTTCAAAGTCTCTTTGAGAAAATAAAAGGAGAGTTCACCTTTTGTCTATAAACATAGGTTTAATTAACTAGTGTACCAAAGTGTAGTTTACACTTTTAATTAAACATGTTCAAAGACAGCAGAGATGTTAGCCGTCAAACAACAACCAAGACTCAAAAGCAATAACTGAACCTACCTCATTCACCGCATCATTATTACCCAACACTGGAGAAAATGCCTTGAGACTGAAGGTTCAAGTTTCAAAATTAATTTAGTTTTCTTAACTGTTAAGAAGTACTTTTAAGAAATGTTTATTGAATTTATGTATAGAATATTAATGTATAAGGATACAAAGAGGTTATTTCACTCATTTTATTCAACTGATATATTTATTAATTATTGAATGGCTATAATGCATTTGCATTATTTATTGATGCATAGCAAATTAACATGAATTCAGCAGCCTTAAACCACACACATTTGTTATCTCACAGTTTCTTTAGGTCAGGCATTCCAACATAGTTTTGCTGGGTTCTATGTTTCATTGTTTCTTACTAGGCTACAATCAAGGCATTGACCAGGGCTGGGGTCTCATCTGAGACTTGACTGGGGAAGCTCCTGTAATTATCAGCAGGAGTCATCTTTATGAGCTGCCAGATAAAGGCCTTAGCAACTTGGTGGTTGTAGACCAGAGATTGCCTTTATTTCTTTGCCATGTGGGTCTATCCACATGGCAGCATGCTTTATACCAGTCAGCAATGGGCAGAGTCCATTGTCAGAGTCTGCTAGCAAGATGGACATTACAATCTTCCATCATGGAAATGACATCTCATCACCTTTGCCATAAGTCACAGGTCTTGTCCACAATCAAGGAAAGTGGATCAAAATGCCATGAGACAGGATAGCCATCTTAGAGTCTGTCTGGGAGAGCACTGTTCCAGGTCTGCAGACAGAGTAGTGAACAAGATAGACAAATCCTTGTTCTTATGGCAAATACAAAACACAACAAAAATGCATTGATACTTTGGTAGCTTTTCCTTTCCTGTATCACTTTTGATTGATAATAATTTTATATATGTGAGGGGGGGAGAGAAAGAGAAAGGTTCTGCTGTCTAAGATTCTACAATGAACTGAAAGGGATGTAGAAACTTAACTATGATATTATTAAAATCATCCAAACATGAAGTAATGAGATTCTGTCTTAGCCTTGGAACAGTAGAATGGAACCGCAAATGCATAAGATACACATTGACTTGCTAGTCCTAGAAAAGGGAGAATAAAAAATAAAAGAAGCAAGGAAGGCTTCAAAATGTTCAGCCTTTGTATCTGGGAGAATAATGATGTCTATAAATATACCCTGAAAAACTCATTTAAGAAGGAAAATAAAGAATTTGCTTTAGACATAATAGGTTGAAGGTAAAATAAAAACTTCAGGTGACATTTTTCTCCAAAAAGTAAGAGAGGCAAAAGTATCAAGGAGAGATCAGAGTTGCAGAAATAGAAAATTGCTTTCCAAAAATAAACTTTGATTGAGTGGAAAAATCTGCTTCATCCAACTTGAAGAGTATGTTACGGGAAGGATATTTCTTTGAAAAGAAATAATACATTTTGATGTTAGAAGAGTCTTTACAAATGATCTTGGTTTTATCTGCTTCAAATCCAAAACATGAAAAACCTGAGATCTTGAGACCTCTTCTTTTTATGTCCTGTTATCTTTCCGCTCTGTGCCTTTGCTGCTGCCAGTCCTCCGGGCACACACCTCCCTCTGGTCACCTCGCCACAATACTGTGTGTGGGCCCAGCACCTTGTTTCTAGCTCCGGTACTAATTACCAATCATGAAACACAGGTCAGTAGCTTTACCCCTCTCCAGGGCCATAGTATTTCTACATGCTATCCCCTTGATCCTTTTTATACTGGTTATAAATGTCATAAATTGTATTGATTTTCTAATTGTTTCACACTTAGCTCCTTTGAGTTAAGAGAGACCTCAACATTTAGGAAAACGACCATCAATATATCAACTTTTAAGTATCACAGCACTTTGCAAATACGGGGATGTGCCAAATATTCAGTAAATATTTAATAATTTGACTGTATACAAAATATTTGTTTATTTATTGGGTATTTGCCTTCACTATAATAGAAGATACATAAGGGCAGAGATTGCTGTCTGTTTTGTTCCCTTTTGTATTCCTCTTGCTACCAGGGCATTTGGCACACATTAGGCAACCAGTGCATATTTATTGGATAAATAGTTGACTAAATATATTCCTTCATTCATTGAAGTTAGTTCCATTAAGAGGAAATAATGTTTAGACAAACTGGATAACTATGCACTGGTTCAATTATTCTGATGATTCAGGAAAAAAATATATTTTTAAGTTTTTTGTTACTATGGCAGGACCTCCAGGGTATTATGCTAAGTGGAATAAGTCAGAGTTAAGATAAATAATTTTACTTTTAGGTGTAATTTAAACAACAAAAAATAAATGACTACATCATAACTATTTTTTATAACCACTCTATGGGAAGCAAGCAGTTTTCCCTGTTATGCTTCTGAGGTGAAAACTGAGAGGTGAACAAATGATCAGGCGGAAGTGAAAACCAGCCTCACAGGGACAGCACTGTATCCTGACAAGAAAACAAACCTCAGGTACATTCTAGTCTGAATGGCAACAGATGGCTGTATAAGCAAAGACTTTTAAAACCATGAACGCACTGAAGAGAATAAAAATCCTCAAGATTTCATATTTAATATTTATTTATGTATTTTTCTCATAGTTGAAGAGAAATGTAACTTCTTAAGGAGTATGAGCCCCAAACTATCAAATGCAGAAATGGCCTTGTCTGATCTGCATCCACAACTTTCCTAACAACACAGATACATAAGCACTCCACCCCCACCAGCATTACAGGTACAGTAATAACAGTAATGGTAATATTCAATGTTCCAACATATCCAGTTAAATCTAGAGGACTCAGTCTTTACCCCCAAGCTGCTGTTTGCTGCTTGTAAGCCAGTTGAGTAATATGAAATTTCTTAACACTTAACTCTCCCAACTTTTTCAAAAGTTCAACTTCTTCATTTATTGTCTGAGGTTCCTTTAATGGGACAAATCTGTGATTAGAGGTAAATATAATAATGTTGCCCTATGTTTCATGTAAATTCAGATTGATGCTTTCTTTCAGAGCTTCATTTTTTTAAATTGGGGGTTGAGACAGAAGTATTTGAAAAAAATGTAAATAACACCCGAGTCAATAAAGGAGAGGAATGAGCCTGAGAGAGAAACTGAGGCAGCATAGTTCCTGTAGGTACAATGTAAGCCAAGTGGCTGAAACCAAGAACAAATGATTTCCTGATGCGACCTTAGATCTTAGCCTGACAGACTTTGTGTTAGGCATAAGATTGCTTTTGCTTCAAGGCTTCCACACCCCAAAGATGTGGTCCTGAATGATATTTCTGTGTGTGTGTGTGTGTGTGTGTGTGTGTGTGTGTGTGTGAGAGAGAGAGAGAGAGAGAGAGAGAGAGAGAGAGAGACTCATCAACTACTGAATTCCTACTTATGTCTCAAGTCATAATATATATTCCAGTTTTATATGATAACCAACATTTTTTAAATTTTTTAGAGAGTGAGGAAGGGAGAGAGAGAAAGAGAAGCATCAATATAAGAGAAATACATGACTGGCTACCTTCTGCACACCCCACTCCTGGGGTGTGAGCCCACAATCCAGGTATGTGCCCTAACCAGGAATCAACCAGCAACCTTTTGGCACACAGAATGATGCCAATGAGCCACACTGGCCAGGGTGATAACCTGACTTCTTTGTCTTGAGAACCTCAAGATTCACACCTGGCAAGCCTATTGTTCCTGGAGCTCTTGGAGAGTTCCAGGCTTTCTCAGCAGGAGCACTCAAGAGAATTATCCACATAAGTATGACGTGTCCTTTCAAATACTATTTTTTAAATTGATGAGTTTGTGGCATTCTTAAAAATGTTTCCTAGTCTCTTAAATATGATATATGGAGCATAACCTAGACCTTTTTAATGATTAAATCATTTTAATAAGCATTCATTACAGTACTGCAGACTGTTGAGGGATATAGAGTGATTAGCCCCTGCATTAAATGGCTCTAGACTGTTGAACATTGCTTGTCTGTATCTATTTTATAGCTGCCTTTTCCCTCAATATTAGGCTATGGTTTGTCAGTGTGTATCCCTATGAGTCATTACAACTAATTACTTAAATGCCTTATGAGCTGAGAAAAAAAGACAATCAAACTTTCTGAAAGCAAATGTTGAAAGGAGTCAATAAAATCTAATGAGAATCTGAAGACTACTTCCTAGAATATAGTGCTGGGAATTAAATGTACAAAGTGTGTAGCATGAAGGATAAAACATGATGTAACTTAAATCTGAGATTATTCTTGAGGTTGTAGCATGTCTAAAAAATAAATTTGGCAATAGTCCAACAATATTTTGATCAAAGCAATCTGGTTAAGTATAGCAGGAAAAAAGCCCAAAGTTTCCACAAAGATGTGATTATTTCGGTACCATCCAGTGATACTTTTTATTCTTACTCCTTTGAGAATTTTCTGATTTGATAAAGTGGTGGCAAAATCTAGAAACCATTTGGGATTGATATGGGGGTAACCAAGTTAATTCCATGGCTGTGCTCTTCCTGGGTAAATGGTAATATGATTCACCCATAGAAAGCAGTGAACTTGAACATTTCCAAGATTAGCACTCATACTGAAAGTGGACGTGGCAGGAGAAAGGTTTGGCAAAGTCCAGGGGAAGGACCCAGCTACAAGAATCCTAATTAATCAATTGATTAAACTAAATATTTATTTCAAACTTAATGCATGCTGAGCACTGTTCTAGAGGTTGTCATTATAGTGGGGAACAAACTAGACAAATATTCTTTCCCTCATGTAATTTACAGTTGAAAGGACAATACTCAAAGTAAAATGGATATGTCCCCTCTATATTGCAGGAAAACCCTACTTAACAGTTGGAGGTAGAATGAAAAGGTTTAGCATCCCTGAAATCCATGTTCCAAGTGACAATCCAAAAGACTGGGCTTAAGGTAGGATTCTGATATGACAGGAAAGCTGGACTAGAACATCTTACTCCTCCCTCCCCCCCCCTCTCTCTCCCCTCCCCCTCCTCCCAGGAAAGTCTCAATAAATTACCACAAATATAATGGCTTAAAACAACCTCAATATATTATCTCACAATTCTGGAGGACAGAAATCTGACAGTAAAGTGTTGTTAGGGCCATGCTCCCTATGAAGTTTGTAGGGAGAATCCATTCTTGCCTCTTCCAGCTTCTGCTTACTCCAGGCATTCCTTGACTTGTGGCAGTATAACTCCAATTTCTATCTTCGGATGCCTTCCCTTCATCTCTCCATGTCTCTCCTTTAGGTGTCTTTTATAGGAGCTACTATGAAAATATAGCTATTTATATTTGAAGTAATTAAAATTAAATACAACTAAAAATTCACTTATTCAGTTCTTCTACCCACACTTCAAGTGCTCAGTGATCTCACATGGCTAGTAGCTATTCTATTAGGTATCACAGATGTATAATACTTCCATGATGGCAGAAATATCTATTGGACAACACTGTGCTAGAATGAGTCAGCCTCTTATATGAATCAACTCCGTTCATTTACAATTTGGGAGAGAATTTCTTTGGCTGAGCCTAAGTTATGCATCAACCTACTGCACAGAACATATCAACAGGGAGCAATATCCAGACTACATATAATTTCCCCAAAGGGAATTTCAATTCTAATACCAGAAGAAGCAGGAATGGAATCTTGGTGGACAAAGAAATACAAATGTACATTACCTATACCTGTCCTTGCAAGCTCATATATTCACTGTACTTTTAATGTGAGCATGAGGATGGCACTGCCAGGTATTCTTCATTTATCACTCAGTTAATTAGAACAGAAGGCGACCTCTTTAAAACATCCATTCTCTAGACAAGCATCTGGGCTGCGGTATGCAGGGCTCTTTGATGCCATGCCAAAAATCCTGGCAGGTAAGGCAGAAACAGGAAGAGCCCGGGAAGCATTTGGCTGATATCTCTCTCTCTCTCTCTCTCTCTCTCTCTCTCTCTCTCTCTCTCTCTCTCTCTCTCTCTCTCTCCCCCCCCCCCATATTTTATTGAATTTTTGCAGGAGGAAGGGAGAGGGATAGAGAGTTAGAAACATCAATGAGAGAGAAGCATTGATCAGCTGCCTCATGCACACTTCCTACTGGGGATGTGTCCACAACCAAGATACGTGCCCTTGACCAGAATCGAACCTGGGACCTTTCAGTCTGCAGGCTGATGGTTTATCCACTGAGCCAAACCAGTTTCAGCAGGCTGACCTCTTTATGTCTGAATTATACTTTCCTTTAAGTCCAGTCTAGTGATAAAGTAAATGAATATTCTTATCAAGTTTGGGAAGGCTAGCACTACTGGCTTCAAAGGGTCACTTTTATTATGTGGCAAGCAGCCTTCAGTTTTAGTAGGGAGCGAGGAGGTAAACATGTTTTTTTGTTTTTGTTTTTTTTTTTTGGTCAGTACATAGCACCACCAATACTTTCATTTTCACTACACAAACTGCCTTTGTCCAATATTTCTAGCTTGATTTATGATTACAGATCATATCTCACAGTTTCTTGTGGTCTCATGGTAATGTGCATGCAGGAAAAATATCTAAACCTTAAATTGGTTGTAGCATGAATTTCACCAGCAACCTGCCAAAAAAGAACTCAGCGCATCTCTCTCTACCAAGGTTTAGCCAAAAATCCCCAAAACCATATACACATGCACAAACCAGGCATCAGAGGCATTAAGATAACAACTAAAAATGGAGATTGGGATGATAATCAAGAGTCCTGGACTTTGGTTTTTATTCTGAGCTTTAGATCCAGCGTATGTAAAAGGAAAGAATTGAATTAGGTAATCTTCAGGATCTTTTTAGTTCCTAAAAATCCTCTCATTCTGATGGTGCTGAAACCTGACCATTCTGTCTGTCACTTCTCCTCCCCCGGCCCCACTAAACCACCCTCCCTCAGTTTCTTCTGTCTCTTGGGCTAATAGCACCAGACCACATGAGACCAAGTTAATCACACTAAACTTCATCCATCCTGGAAGAGACAGTGATTCATTTTGCTGGAGCAGTCACTTATGCCACACAGACACTGCTGTTGCTACCAGCAGGTCTTCTGCCTGCACCACCATCAGAGGGCTTACAAAGTATCTGACTCACTGATGGAATCCCACATAACACTCTGTCAGAACCAAGAACCCACTTTACAGCAGAGGAGGTGGGCAGGAGGCACATCTCTGTCAGATCCACTGGCCCTATCACCGTAGGCTGCTAACCTGACATAGCAACAGAAGGCATAGCTGAGATTCCAACTCAAAGATCAAACTGTTGAAATGGGGTGCCGTTCTCCAGGGTACATTATACATTGTAAAGAGTGGCCATCGAATGATGTCATGTCCTCAGTAGGTAGAATGTGTGGGTCCAGGGAAAACAAGGTTGGCCACTGGGGAAAATGTTGCTTCCCTTTTTACCAATCTGTTCACTGCTGGCTTGGAGCAAATGTTACATTTTAAAACATGGCTGCTATCTGGGCATCTCAGGGTCTGTATTGTGTCCAAGGACCTGCAGGCAAGAAAAGCCACTCTCCTGGCAGAGCTGATGATTAGAAAAAGAGAAGGCCATGCTCTAGTCGGTTTTGCTCAGTGGTTGGAGCTTTGGCCCACAGGCTGAGGGCTGTGGGTTCAATTCCAGTCAAGGGCACCTACCTCAGTTGCAGGTTTGATCCCTGACTAGGTTGGGATCAATGTTTCTCTCCCTCTATCTCTCCCTTTCCCTTCCACTCTAAAATCAATGTAAAAAATATCCTTGGACGAAGATTAACAACATTGCTCCATTACATCCATTGTGGTGGCTGCCTTTATCTCTTATGATTGTTATCTTGCTCACCTTTCCCATAAACAGCCTCTTCTTCATTATATTTGCCCCAAAGGTAAATCCACTAAAAAATGAGTTTTAACAAGCAATCCTTATCCTGACAAATAGTTCTTTCTTCTTGTTACCAAGAAAGATAGATTTGTTGTAAGGTTTCTTATTTCTTTCCTTCCCTCTACCCACAAGAGAAAGAAAAAGTTGAGCAAGTTTAAATAAGGTGTTAAAAATGGGATTTCCTGCTCTGGGGAATGGCTCAAGGTACATTTTGGAAATGTGCCTTCATTAAGGAAAGTGGCAGCCAGCCATACTCACAAAGGTCCTTTAGCTTTCACTCTCTTTGACACATGCTAATGTCTGAAATCATGACTTTCATATTCTGTTGGCTCAGTGCTCTCTGACTCTAATGTTCTGCACAAGAAATTAGCACAGTCAAAGCATGTGGCAGTTCATTCTATCACCGTTTTGCTGGCTGTTTTTAAGAAACATTTTAGTTCAACAAGAAAAGCCAATGGCAAATCTCTTCCATTCTCTTATTTTCCTAACATGTAAATGAAACGAGAAAAGAAGAGCTATAAGGAAAATCAAAATTAACTGCCCATTGGTTCAGGTACTTGGCATGTGTTATGTATTTTTTTTTTTTTTATCCTCACAGCAACTATTAAACCCATTTTTAAAAATGAGGAATCTGAGATTTGGAAAGGTTACTTTCTACGTCACTTGCTATGGCACATGCTTAGTATGATTTTCACAATCTTTGGGGTCTAAAACTCAGGAAAACAGAAGTCTGAAAAGATTTTCTGGAGGATTGAATGTGGGGACTGAAGAGAAGGAAGACACTAAAGAGGGATCAGGGCAGCATTACTCAAGGAGCCCTGTGGGTGTCATGTCACGCACAAGCATAAGAAGTCGGTTTGGCTCAGTGGATAGAGCGTCAGCTTGGGGACTGAAAGGTCCCAGGTTCGATTCCGGTCAAGGGCCTGTACCTTAGTTGCGGGCACATCCCCAGTGGGGGGTGTGCAAAAGGCAGCTAATTGATGACTCTCTCTCATCGATGTTTCTGACTCTCTATCTCTCTCCCTTCCTCTCTATACAAAATCAATAAAATATATTAAAAAAAAAAAAAAAAAGAAGAAGTCAGTTTGGACTTTATCAGGATTTCAAGTGTGTTTGGACTTCATTAGGATTTCTTGGGCTTTCAATGCTGTTACAGTGATTCTCCAGGAAAGTGATAGTATGTAGAATTTCAAAACTTATTTAACATTGGATCACAGAGCATCTCAAAGGCCCAGTTATAACAGCTCTCATTTGGAAAACTCCTGTACTGTGTTGCCAAGAAATTAATTAAAAAGTACAAGAAGAAAATATTTCATATGTAAGCTTTGAGTAAAAGGCAAACTTACTGTTGTTTTTTTTAACAACAAAAAACATGTTTTTCCTAAGTTTTTATTACTTTTGCAATTTTGACAACTGTAATAATAATTAGGATGTTTATAAATATTCCAGCTTTCTCTTTCCTAGCTCCGCCTTTTGTGATTTACTTTGACCTATGGTATGGAGATACATGTACTACATCATTCAAGGCAGAAGCTTTCAAAATCTCTAGGGGCTTTGTCATGTTCTCTTTCCCTCTGTCAGGCTGACCATGTGCCAGACCAGGGCTTCTCTGTTGGGATGATTTTCCGAACCGAGGAAAACAAAGCAGAGCTTCAGCCAGCCCTGGATGGATAATGTGAGACAGATAGACAGACAGATAGATCTCGTTTGTTCTGAGCCACTGAAATGTAGTCTATCCTGATTGATATAATGACTTAGGTAGCGTGGTATGGTGTGCAAACATCACACAGAAATAAGAAATCACAGTGTCAAGTTCTCGTTTGTTACTCGCCAGTTTGATAAATAGCTGTGAAATTCATTCAATCTCTTCAGAGTCTTTGTTTGGGAAAATAATATGTGCCTTCCTGGCAGAATTTTGTTCTCAGGATCAAATCAAAATATCCAAGGGTATGATTTGTAAGCTATAAAGTACATGGGACATGAAACATATTATTCTTTTTAAAGTTTTAGATATAATAAAAATCGATTAAAAACAATTATTGGCATATTGCATTTATATTCTTGTGGTTTCTATCAATTTTACTACTAGTAGCCAGAGAACATAATTTACACCCTTATTTAATTTACTTATATTCTACTTGTCTCAAAGCTTAATAAGAATCCATCATATTATTTAGTTACCTTCAATTATAACAAATATAAGTGCCATTTATACTTTTTATTCTTATCTAGCAATTGATTATTCAATTATAAAGGCACAACTAAGTATAAAAAGAACTTGTATGTTCCAAATACATTTTTATCATTATTCTGAATTGAACTGATTTTCTTAATTCCCACTATACACTAATTGTGAGTCAATTTCCCCTGATCGCTGCGTTCACTGAGAAATAAATTACTTATCCAGGGTAGAGACAAAGATTGGAAATGCATAACCCTGTCTCTCATGGGTAGCCACTATGCTAATCTAGTCCTAATTTACTGAAATAGAAAAAAGAGTAGTCTCTAATAATACAGACATATATTTCTATTGGGAGTGCTTTATTGTCAGAAAGAACACAATGCCATGTTCCCTTTAAGACTGCTTCTTTTCACTCTCTCCATCACTCTTCTAGCTATTGATGATGGAAGGTCTGAACACCAAACATGATGGAGAGTTGGTAAAGGAATTGAGGATTTTAGCCTGGGATGGGGTGGGGGAAAGACTTAGGGAAGTCTCATAGTTAGAGGGCATAATAAAAACCTGTAAATGAAGGTTAGGGATCATAGTTAACAAGCTGAGTAGAGAAACACAGCTTGCCGAAAGTGGCAGCGGCCCTGCTTTCCCTTGATTCCCTAGATATTGCTCTATCCTGACTCTCCCTTTGTTTGAGATGATACTACTCAAAGTGACGTCTACCATGAGCTAAGAGCTGGCACTAAACTGAGTCTCATGCTGTTTCCTTCATAGAGAAAGTTTTGCTACTTAACGTTTTTATGTTATCATGCATAATGAGAGCTGAACAAAACATTGTGCTTAGTGACCTAGAACATTTAACATTTTCAGTAAAAGCTCTCTATCTTATAAAGGGCCTAAAATAAATTGGAGCTGATTTGTGGACCACACTTTTGTCTTTTTCTAGGGTTCCTTGTTCCTTCCCTTCCCCCTACCCAAACCTCAATCAAGAATGCAATCTTTTTCTTTTTATTGATTTTTAATTTTTTTAGGGAGAGGGATAGACAGATATAAACATTAATGAGGGAGAGGAACATCATGAATTGGCTGCCCCCTGCATGCCCCTACTAGGGATTGAGCCTGCAACCTTGTCATGTGCCCTGATTAGGAATCAAACCCATAATCTCTTGGTTTCTGGGTTGACATGCAACCACTGAGCCACACCAGTTGGGCAAGTATACAATCTTCTAAGTCTTTTCACCCTTCTCTTATAAGCAAAGTAATTATATATATGATATTATGAACGGTTCTAATTTTAAATATTCTATTTTCTTTTCCACAACTACAATGGTAAAGTGCCAAAAGGAGCACACTGATATTTTTTCTTGAAAATATCATATAAACAAGCTATCCTTTTGCCTTCTCACTAAGGAATATTAGAAAAGCATGATTGTAATGCTATATACATCTTTTCATTATCAGTGAAGAAAAGATTGTCAAAGAAATAAATGGCTAAGCATGTCAATTCATGTTATCAGCATTAGGACAGCGCCCACTGTTAGGACAGTGGGCCCTTTTTTATTCCTCTCAAATCTTGATGAATAGGCAGCTCCTTTGAATTCAGTAGCCATGTTTAAAAATTAACTTTAATTTCCACCCCTAATCCATGAGGATTAAGACTATCATGGGCACAGCTAGACCACTTCTCTTTGCCAGGGAGGTTGACCAGAAGTGGCTGGATAGATAGTAGTTGATAAACATACCTCTCACTACTATTTCTCTGATCCCTTCTTAGAACTTGAATAAAGGAATCAGAACCCATTAGCATGAATGGATAACAGAATATTAATTCCAAAAGCAAGATCTTTTCTTGGTTCTAAACATATGTGCGCAGACTCAAACAAACAAACAAACAAACAAAAAACACACACACAACAACAACAACAAAAAGAAAGTATTTCTTCCAGGTCTGGGTAGGATGCATTCATAGGGAAGAAAACAGTATTGTACATCCCATAACCTTATGTATATTGCCTTTTAAATTTATTTGATAGAGGCCTTAAAATATGAAAGACATATCAGTCTGATCAAACTTGAAAGGATTGCAGAATCCTAAATAGATTTAATTATGGAAATTAATGGCTAAGGAAATTTAATGTTTGAACATTTCTAAAGAAAGAATACTTTTTGGCCAATGCTTATTTGTCCTCATTTTCATCCCTGCTATCTTGCTCTCAAGTAGTTACAACTATTGCAAAGCACTGGAAGAAAATCAGAGATGAAAATAAGGGAGAAGTGAATGCATTTCTCTGCTTTCTTTTTGCCTCCTGGGTATCTTTCAGCAGCTTATCATTTCCATATCTCCTCAACACAGTCCCACCCTTCTGTGACTCATTTCCCTTCAGTTAAACCTCATTCCAACTGAACCTCTGGCTCTCACAGGATGGCCCTCCCTTCCAGATTCTGGAAACAGAATTCTAGCCCTACAATGGTGGCTACTTCCTCCTAGTGCTAATCCTGGTGATGCCTCTGTAGGATTCTCCTTTCTACGATCACTCATGTAATCAATTAACTGTTTTAAATTTCCTTCTATTAAAAAACATAGAGTGGTTTTAATATTCTGGCTGGGCCCTGACTGATACAGAGAAAGTTAATTTTTAAAAATCAGCTTTAAAAACTATCAATAGAAAAGATGATGGCAGAGAAAAAAAAATCAACATTAGAGTAATCATTTAGACAAATATTCAGGAATGTGACCTCACATCTTAATAGCAGTTTTATCTGTAGAGAAATGGGTGAAGCAGAAATTCACATTCTCCTTGTCTAGGTTCAGTAATGCCTTTAAAGCTATTGTCAGATTATATTTTTCAAATTCATGTAGACTTTCTCCACAAGGAAAGTATACTAATCAGTAAATATGAGTGGTCTATTCTAGTTTATATTCCAGATAGGACACATAGGACCTCAAGCAATCAGGCAGTATTGAGGGATTGAAGCAGGTTAAAGACTAGAAATTTTGCCTCCCAGTATCATCCTGCTGGACTGAATTCCAAGATCCTTCCTTCCTTCTTCATTGTATCTTCCATTAAGCTTCGATCAATTTTCCTTGTTCTGAAGCAAAATCAAAGTTATAATAGATCCTAGCTAATTCTCATTTTGGGGCATATGAAATAGGATAATCCACCCAGGTACAGGCAACACTCTAGCATACATTAGCCAAGCATGTGGAAAGGGCAGGAGAGAGAGGGTGGGCAGAAGTGATGCCATAAAATGCAATGGATGAAGGGAGCTGATTATTTCATGATTAAGAATGACTAGCAAGAGATCAATTTGAATCCCTCACAGGCAAGGACATCTGCATCTGTTATACTCATGGTGTCTGGCACATAGCAGTATTGCAATAAATTTGGAAAGACTAGAAAAAAGGAAGAATGAGTGTGTGAAGGCAGATATACCAGAGGGATGGAAGAAGGGAGGGAGGGAGGAAGGGAGGAAGAGAAGAGGGAGAGAAGAAAAGAAAGAGAGAGAGAGAGAGAGAGAGAGAGAGAGAGAGAGAGAGAGAGAGAATAAAAGAAGGAAGACTAGGAAGAATGAGAGATAAAGAGAAGGGGAATAAACAAAAGAAAAATTTTATTGGTGGATTGCTAATCATTTTAGCAAAATTACACTAACTAAATTCACAAAGGGACAAATTCAAAAAACTAAAAGATCTTGGGACTTTATTTTACATATAAAATCAGATTATTTTCCCAAGTTTAAGGTTCCATGATGAACATAGATGTTGACAGTTTAGTTCTCCAGGGAAATTAAAAAACTTGGAATTGTTAACTCAGCTGTGACACCACTGACAAAGATCTAAAAAGCCTAGAACATTTGATGAAGGAAAAAAAATCACTAGATTCATGAAGACTTTGATGTGATCAACAATGCTTTCTGATATAAGAAAGCATATGTCAGAGAAACGGACAAAATCAGCTCCCATGAGACTGAAGTCAGCAGCTCTGAAACCTTCTGGCCACTTCACCTTGGCTTGCTTTGACTGCTTGTTAGTGATCTCCAAGGAATCCTATATAATAAAAGTCCAGCAACTGAATAGTAGAATAACCTGAGTGACTGGAATGACCAAAATGATCAGAATGACTGGGGCTCCTCACTCTGGCTGTCCCCATCTCCAAGCAGAGCCCCCCAACCTGATTGGGGGCATGGCAGGCAAGCAAACCACTCACAGCCCCTCATCCTGGCTGGTCTGTCCCTGATTGGCCCCCAACACCCCTAAATCACTGCCTGGCTCCTTGGTACAAGTACATTTAGTAAAAGCACACACACGCACACACACACACAAATAATTATCAGTCTCTCCCCTCCAGAGTCTCCAGAGGGCTCTGCTATTCTGCAGTCAAGGTGTGGAATTATTCCTCCATGACCCGCCAGGAGACCTTCCAAGTTAGCCAAAAAAGGCGACCTAAGCATTAATGGGATGGCGGCCCTTTACTGAGGAATGTACAATAGAGAGGCTGGGTGAGGGTTTTGTGAAATTCCGGGGCCTTGCAGATTAGGTGAACTTTCAATCTCTCTTTAAAAGGGGCTGTGAAGAGGACCCACAGGCTGCCAGGAGCAACAGTGAAGGAAAATCAATTTCAAAAACAGAAGAACTTTTAAACAAACAGACATGAAGATCATATTGGGAAACGGAGGGCAGAGCCCCAGGAAGGACGCAAAAATCATTAAAGGGCCACATCTATCTTGACATACATTTGCAAACAACACATAAACAGCTTCATATCATGGCACATGAAATGCAAAACAATTCTGTTGAGGGTTTTATTTTGGTCATCCTTAAAGTCTAAGTAGATCCAGCTAGGGGGAAGCAGTAGCTTCCAACATTAGACTCCATGGCTAGCCCCACCCAATGGGCCCCCAATGGAGCAGGCCCACCAGACACCACCCATGCACGAGCTTGTGCACTGGGCCTCTAGTCTATGTAGAACAATTGATGCAAGCATCGTTTTTCCAGCGTGTGTATATGTTAAGGGAAGGATCACTGATCCATTTCCTCTTTACTTCAGGTTGCTGCAACAGCAGCAGCAGCCTTCTTCAGCTGCCTGAAGTTTGAAAAAAAGTGATTTTAGTTTTGTTTTTATTTCTAAAGAGCTTGGTGCCTTTGTGAAGGAAGTTAAAGGCATTTGAATAAATGTTCTTAAATCTCATTGTCATTTTAAAAGTCAACACATTGGGAAATCTGAGTTGTACAACATGTCAACTTTAGAGGAGCTACATTTGCAGCTCTCTAGTCAGCCAGCACAGTTATTTCACACGCCTGCAATGGTGTTGTATCAAGCTCATTAACCTGCAGACAGTTTTAAAGCCTTCTGCAAAAACCCTCACTTACAATAGCAACTGTGGTACTGATTGCTCTGAGCTTGTATGTCTGTCCACTGTGTAAAAATTATTTTAGAGAATAGCGTTGTATATTTTTCTCTCTAAAAATAAATTTGATGTAGGCAATTCTTTTTTTTTCTTCTCTTCATGGTTCAATCCCATTTAAACTGGGGCTCAATTTACTATAGTGTTTAAGAGCATAAACTTTATGGTTGGAGAGCCTACAATGTTAAGCTTGGTGAGTGGCAAATTTGGTGAGTGGCCAACTTACCAAGTATATCTGTACTCTCAATACTAAAATGATAAGTATCATTGGGAACATTAAATGAGTTGAAGCATGTAAATTTCTTTTAACAATGGCTGGTACATAGTAAGCATTCAAGAAACATCAGATACAATAGCAATACTTATCACTATTCATACTTGATACTACTTTTGTCAATCCTTAGCTGCTATTCTCCCTGTCTTCCCATATCCTAAGTTATCTATTTGCTTCTAAATTTTCTTGACTCTCCTTTAGCTCTATCCTAATTTATCAGACATTCCCAAATCTTTTTCTATTTTAATGCAGTACACATACATAGAGCTCTTTTCTGATCTCCATCTCTCGTACAATTTTTTTTTTACAAATTATCTTTAATTCATATGATAGAATTGACATGTCCTATTCTATCCTAGTCTAGTCTAATCTAGTCTAAACGAAAAATTAATGATAGTCATGATCCATTAAATTGATTTCATATCCTAGAAAGAGATCATGGCACATGGTTGTAAAATAATTTTCTAGAGGACAGTGGCTAATAACACAAACTGCTATATTATTAAAGAATAAAATTAAGTAACAAATTAACCCTACAAGAACAGATGTGCCTGCAAACAGAGACTGAAAATGACTTAATGTAAAACAAATGAGTGGGAATTAAGGAAGAGTAGAAGACACATTGCACTAAAAGAGATTCGTATGTGTTTCCTAAATTCATGTTAAATGTATTCCATTCAGATGGCCAATAGAAATGAAAAAATGCTCAACATTTCATCATCAGGGAAATGCAAGTAAAAACCTCTATGAAATATCACCGCACCCCTGTCAGAATGGCTATCATCAATAAATAAAAATAAAGCAAGTATGGCTGCAGATATGGAGAAAGGGCTCTGGGGCACTGTTCAGGGGAATGCAGATTGGTGCAGGCACTATGGAAAACAATATGCACCTTTCTCAAAAACCTAAAACTAGATCTACTATATGTCCTAGCAATTTCACTTTTGGGTATTTATCTGGAGAAAACAAAAACACTAATTTGAAAATATATATGTATCCCTATGTTCTTTGCATCATTACTGACAACAGCCATGATATGGAAGCAACCTAGGCATTCATCAATAGATGAATGGTACTAACATATAATCTCAGAAATTAAAAAAAAATGAAATCTTGCCATTTGTGATAATATAATACAAGGTATTATGCTAAGTGAAATAAGGCAGAGAAATATAAAGACCATATGGTTTCACTTATATGTGAATAAGCATAAAAACAAATGAACAAACAAACAAACAAAAAAATAGACTAAAAGAAACAAACATCAAACTGGTGGTTGCCAGTGGGTGGGGGTTGGGAGAAAAAGGTGAAAGAGAAAATAGTCAAGATATGGGGGAGATAAGAAATCAACCGAAGGACTTGTATGCATGCATATAAGTGTAACCAATGGACGTAAAACTCTGGGGAGGGAGGGCAAGTACGGGTGGGAGGAATGGTATATATATATATATATATATATATATATATATATATATATATATATATATTTAGACACATGCACACTCACACACATGTTGATTAATTTTCCTATTCTGTTTAAGCACTTCCTTTGAAGAGGTAAATAATAGAACTTACTCTTTAATAAATCAGATGTAGTCTATTAAAATTTAAACCATTAATAGTTGTACTTTTTATTATCTTTTTTTTATGTTAGGGTAATATGCTCAGGTTTGAATGTAAAACCACATTTATGCAGAATACATCTCACTAGTAGCACTATAAAAACCAATCATGTTATTTTAAGAAATCTATTTACTATAATGTCAATGCAAAATGAGCTTTAAATGTACACACTTTATATTTTTCCTATCAATAAAATATGTCTTCAGAATACTATCGATAGTTCTTTATTTTTTTAAATTTAATAAATCTTTATTGTTCAGATTATTGCAGTTGTTCCTCTTTTTCCCCCCAATAGCTCCCCTCCACCTGGTTCCCATCCTACCTTTTTCCCTTACCTCCCCCCATTGTCCTCTTCCATAGGTGTACGATTTTTGTCCAGTCTCTTCCCATACCCCCAACACCCCTTTCCCCCTGACAGTTGTCAGTCCACTCCCTTTCTATGCCCCTGATTCTATTATATTCACCAGTTTATTCTTTAAATCAGATTTTTAATTCACTTGATTTCTAGATTCACTTATTGATAGATATATATTTGTTGTTCATAATTTTTATCTTTACCTTTTTCTTCTTCTTCCTCTTCTTAGAGAATACATTTCAGCATTTCATATAATACTGGTTTGGTGATTATGAACTCCTTTAGCTATTTCTTATCTGTGAAGCTCTTTAGCTGACCTTCAATTCTGAATGATAGCTTGGCTGGGTAGAGTACTCTTGGTTGTAGGTTCTTGCTATTCATCACTTTGACTGGTATTTCTTGCCACTCCCTTCTGACCTGCATAGTTTCTTTTGAGAAATCAGCTGACAATCGTATGGGTGCTTCCTTGTAGGTAATTAACTGTTTTTCTCTTGTTGTTTTGAAGATTCTCTTTGTCTTTTGCCCTTGGCATTTTAATTATGATGTGTCTTGATGTGGTCCTCTTAGGATTCCTTTTGTTTGGGGTTCTGTGAGCTTTCTGGACTTGTAAGTCTATTTCTTTTACCAGGTGGGGGAAGTTTTTGGTCATTATTTCTTCAAGTACGTTTTCAGTATCTTGCTCTCTCTCTTCTTCTGGCACTCCCATAATTCTGATGTTGGTATGCTTGAAGTTGTCCCAGAGGCTTCTTACACTATCTTTAAATTTTTGGATTCTTTTTTCTTTCAGCTTTTCCAGTTGAGTTATTTTTGCTTCTTTGTATTTCAAATCTTTGACTTGATTCTTGCATTCCTCTAGTTTGCTGTTGGGTGTCTGTATAATATATATATATATATATATATATATATATATATATATATATACACATACATATATATTTTATTTCAGTCAGTGTATGTTTAATTTCTATTTGGTCCTTTCCATATCCTTGAGGGTCTCTGTCATATCTTCAAGATTCTCGCTAAATTTATGGGCTTTTTCTAGGAAATTCTTAAAAAACCTTATAACTGTTGTTTTGAATTTTATCTCCAGTCATTTGTTTTCCTCCAATTCTTTTGTTTGTGATCTGTTTCTTTGTCTCTGAATTTTCACTGTTTCCCTGAGTTCTTAGGGTACTTTTGTGTGCTTGGTGTCCTATATGGGCCAGTTGTTCAGCCTCTCCAGTTACCTGAGGTGGACACTCTTGGTCCACCCTTTGAGGACTGTGTGTACAGCCTTGTTGTAGTTAAGTCTTGATTGTTGTTGGTATCAGTGGAAGAAGTTGACCTCCAGGCCAATTGGCTGTGAGGATCAGCTGTGTCTATGCCGGCAGACAGTCTTATTTGACTAGACTTGCAAAAGCCTCTGTACTCAGCTTGGATGAGGTGGAGTTTCAGGGTGGAGCCTACAACATTGGCTTCCTGTAAGCCCCTCCCTATGAGGTTCCTGAGTCTCAGTGTCCATCAGTGTCCCTCAGTACTCACTGCAAGCACCTCTGAAAGAAAGGCACCCTCGAGTTTCACCTGCTGCCAGGAAGTCTAGTCTCTACCCCAATGAATCTGGATTCCCAGATTCTCACCTGAAACTGGGGTTCAGTGCAGTCAGAACTGGAGTTTAGCGCAGTCTGGAACTTTTGTCTCCTTCCCACTAGGGCAATCCAGGGGCACAGTCCACAGTCCCTCCTCTGCGTGAATTCATGTACACACCTTTGGAGCTCTGCCTTTCATCGCTTCCCTGAGTTTTCCCTTTACAGCCCAGATTCCCCCAGTTTGAGCCTGGGTCCCAAAAGTCTGGCCAAGAACTGGGGTTCAGCGCAGTCCAGAGTTTTTATCTCCTTCCTGCTAGATAACGCCAGTCACCCCCTCCTCTCAGGCTCTGTCCTCTCAGTACATGTGCGCCCGTGTCTCTGTACCTCAGGCTTTTACAGCTCCTCTGATTTTCCTTGTGATTTTCTCTTTCCTTCTTTTTATAGAATTTCGAGTCAGTCAGTGTTCCTGTGGTTCTGGATGATGTTCATTTTGTCTTTTAGTTGTATTTTTGAGATTGTTGTGCGAGGCTGCAGTTTAGGCATTTACCTATGCCACCATCTTGGCTTCTCCTCAATGATAGTTCTTTAAATAAATATTTAAATCAATCTAAAAAAAGGAAAAGAAAGAAAGAAAGAAAGGGAAAGGAAAGGAAAGGAAAGGAAGGAAAGGAAAGGAAAGGAAAGGAAAGGAAAGGAAAGGAAAGGAAAGGAAAGGAAAGGAAAGGAAAGGAAAGGAAAGGAAAGGGAGGGTGAGCCATCTGTTCTGTTTCCAAAAAGTGAAAAAGTTATGGGCTTGGAATGAGCCATGACTAAGAAACAATTAGGATTGCAATTGGAAGTCCGCCTGAATTCAGTTGAAATAAATACTACTAGAAATATTACTAGAAGTCTTCAAAATAGTCTTTTTGTTTTCTATGTACAAATAAGCTTTCCCCCCCTCTTCATATTATTTTATCATTATATTATTTTGACTTTCCCTTGCTAAAATTTTTTTAACAGTTACTTGTATATCGAGGTCATCTTGTTTCTGAAATAACAATCAATTATAAATGTTGCTCAAATGAAGTTCTCTCTACTCTGATCAACCTTTCCTATAAGATCAATCTTGCTAAGTTGATGGAAACACATGAATGACAGACATTTCTGAATGATAGAGACTGGAATTGAGATAAACGGAAGCACATATAAAAATATAAAAATAATAAAACATTTAAAACATTTTCCAACTGCAGCTTCCAGATGCTGGATGTAGCAATTCGACACATTCATTTCCATGATATTCCTAAGGGAAGTTATATAATCTGAAAGCACAGATTTGTTTCAGAATGGGAAAAATCAACCCAACAATTCTCTCTGCTTCCATATTTACAGTCAATTACATGAAATATTCAAGCAGGAAATTATCTCAGAACCTAAATCACCCATAAATAATTCAAATTGTAAACTACTGGCAGATTCACGAAAAACACTGCTTTTATTTGGGAAACAATTGAGAAGTTGAATGTAGAAAAGCACTTGTATGTGGGAAATACACCCACAGTGTTTTACAATACAGCCTGTCATGCTTTCATACTCCCAGATGATGGTCCCAATGGATAGGTTCAGAAACTGACATTCTATTTACAGTTATTAGCAGGTCAGAGGAGATTTTGTATTTACTTAGCATAAAGACATCTAATAGAGTTTCAAATGGAAGATGGCATTTACGGTAATAATTTTATGGTACTGTTAAAAAAAAAAAGAAAAAACAGTTTATTTTGAACTTTAGGCTAATTGATTAATGTCAACTTATGAAAGGGACTCACTGAGTGCCTAATATCCACCTGGTATTTGGCTTGGTGCTTTAGAGGAGAAAGATGAGCTAAAACACAGTCCTAACCACAAAGAAGCCCCATTATACAGGGAGAGATGGATATACTTTGTTTTAAGTGAAGCAAAGTATGTCCATATAATATACAAAATAAAACCATATGATGTATAGCAGCTTGCGTTGTAAATTATATTTTAATTAAATGCCATATTTAAAAAAAAACTCATCACAGCTTTTTGAAAAGCTACTTGTGTTATGATCAAACCTTTCATTTTATAATCTTTTTTTTCCTTCCTACTATCACCTAAGGTGGGAGAAATAATAAGAACATAAATTTAGTTGTCTTCATGTCAAACATTTTGCATAACTTAAAACAGCTATATATATAGTTAAAAGTTTTTAATTGAAAGGAATACGAAATCCAAGTGAATGAAGTTTCATTAAGCCATATTGGGTTATGGATAATTAGACCAAAAGTCATGGGGAGACTGGTTTTGTAACCATGGAGATATTTATAGATTTAAGCATTGTAATCCATAGTGATTAAATTATCTATTAAACAAATATTAATTGAGAGTGTGTCCTGAACATTTTGTATACAGAGATGAGTTAAATATATAGGTCACACTGAAATATGCAATTATATATTGTACATTAGAACAAAATAAGTATTATAGTAAATATGTGATATTTTGGATATTAGGGGAGCCACAGGAAAGTACAACTAACCCTTTGAGGGACCAGGGTGGGCAGGAAAATAGAGGAGATTTCATTGAGGTGGTGATATTTGAGGTGAGTTCTAAAGTATAATTTAGGAACTGAATTCTAAGATGAGTCAAAAATATATCTAGAGACACAGTAGAAATGGCCTGTCAGGACATCAAGTTTCAGATCCAACATGGAAAGAGCTTGGAACATACCACTCACATTACAATAGAAAGAGCTAGAAGACTGAAAATCAATGACATTTCTTGGACCCAAGGTCGCAGGGAAAAGTGCTACCCCTAAATATGGAGAAATAAAAGCATCCAAAGAGTCAGGATTGAGATTTTCTTACTAGGAAAAGTCCCTGGAGCCACAACTTGATAGCAACACTTACACAGTCATTTTGATGAACTGTTGAAGACTGAGTGTGGACTGGCTTTGGAGTAACAATATTGGTGCTGCAGTTTAGGAGAGCCTCAAACTTTTATAGGATTTATTTCCATAAATCCTACTAGATTACCACAGTAAAAATCCAAAAAAAATTTTTTTTTCTTGTGGTTCTGGGAGGGTAGGGGAAAAGGGAATATTTGTAAAATGAGCCTAGAACATCCTCTATAACAAAAACCCACTCTCTAAGTGAAAAGGCTTGACCAGAGCCTTATTTCAGATAGAAAGAGGGAATTCCTCCCAATTCAGCCCTCTCTAGCCTCTTGTATCAACTAAGGGAAAAATTAGTCAAAAGAGATCACGGCTTCAAGGAAATAAATTTATTCCTATTCAAACCAATAGAATGTTGCTGCGACTGAAAGAAGTAGGAAGTAGGGGAAAAGGAAAACTATAATTCTTGAGAAACACTTGTAAAGATCAGAGCCCCTTGAGCCCACTAAATCTCTAAGATGTAACAAGGAGATTATAGAACTTTTTTTTCTCCCAAACACCCATCATCGGAGATACGGTATAATAACAGTGTATTATACCAGGAAGAGTTGTACTTGGGGATGAAGATGAGTACTTTTATCTCAAGAAGAGATAAAAACATGGGCATAAGATAAGTTAAAGCCTCTAGTACCTGCAGCTACTGAATTTCATTAAATACCACAAGTTCTCATTTAATATCAATACATTCTGTGACTTTAAGTAAAAGGACCTATAAGAAAACTAATTTTACCATGAGCTAACTCAAATAAACAAGAGCTAAATTCATCAGGCATCTTATCATCATTATAAATTTAATGACCTAGAATGCAAAGACATTATTCTAGAACCTGCTGTACAGCCCAAGTCCTATCCAGATTAAAAGAAAACCTCACACAAAAGTCCCATTTACATAAAAGCTTCTATTATCTGAAAAAACATGTTCAGATTCTAAGAAAAAAAAAATTACAAGGTATGGCAAAAGGCAAGAAAAGCAGTCTAAATAAACAAAGGAATCATCAGAACTAGATCCAGATGTGATTTAGATGTGGGAATTATCAAGATAATTTATATAGAATAACTATTAATAAAGTGTTGGGGAATTGAATAGAAAAAATGAGCAAAATACAAGAACAGATAGGGAATGTAAGCCGAGGGAAGGAAACTCTAAGAAAGAATCAAAAGAAAATGCTAGACACAAAAATACTATAACAAATATGAAGATGCTTTTGATAGAAACACCAGTAGGCTTGACAGAAACAAGGAAAGAATCGGTGACCTTGAAGATTGGTCAATAGAAACTTCTCAGATTAAAGTTCAGAGGAAAAAATCATTTTAAGAAAACAGAATGAAGTATTCATGAATTCTGAGATAATATAAAAAGTGTAACATATAAATAATTATAATGCAAGGAGGAGAATAAATAAAGAAGTTAACAGAAATATATTTGAAGTAATAATGACTGAGAGTTTTCCAAAATTAAAGACAGACACCAAACCAGACTTCAAGAAGCTCAAAAAATTCAAAGCAGGATAAAAAACAATGTCACCTGGGCATATTATATTAAAACTGCAGAAAAAAATGATGTCTAGGTTGAATGTTCTGAAAACAATGGGCTGCAATATTAATGAAACATTACATCAGTGTTTCTCCAGGCTTATCATCATCATCATCATCATCATCATCATCATCATCATCATGTTTTTGCTGTTTACATGATTCATTCCAATGTATGTGTGAGATAACATGTATAGAGTTTTTCAAATCAGAGAGCCAAGTTATACTAATATTCATAAGTGCTATGAAATGAAGAATACTATCTAATAAAAATATAATATGCAAATTGACCATCACTCCAACACAAGATGGCTGGCTGCCCTGATGTGGTCAAAGATGGCTGCTCCCATGTGGACACAAGATGGCTGCCACAAGATGGCCAGCAGGGGAGGGCAGTTGGGGGCGATCAAGCCTGCAGGGGAGGGCAGTTAGGGGTGACCACGCCGGCAGAGGACGGAAGTTGGGGGCAACCAGGCCTTCAGGGAAGAGCAGTTGGGGGGTACCCAGGCCTGCAGGGGAGAGTAGTTGGGGGGGACTGGGCCTATAGGGGAGAGCAGTTGGGGGAGGGGCGTCAAGGTCTGCAGGGGAGAGCAGTTAGGGGCTATCAGACTGGCAAGGGAGCAGTTATGCATCAATCAGGCTGACAGAGGAGTGGTTAGGGGGTGATCAGGCTGGCAGGCAGAGTGGTTAGGGGTAATCAGGAAGGCAGGCAGGTGAGCAGTTGGGAGCCAGCAGTCCTGGATTGTGAGAGGGATGTCCGACTGCCCATTTAGGCCCGATCCTACCAGGATAAGGCCTAAACGAGCAGTCAGACATCCTTTGAGGGGTCCCAGATTGGAGAGGGTGCAGGTTGGGCTGAGGGACACACACACCCCATGCACGAATTTCGTGCGCCGGGCCTCTAGTTGTGAAAATAAGATCTCAGATCTTTAATATCTGCACCAGAATTCCTTCCTTCTTCACACTCAGTTCTTTTCCCTATCCATATATCCTCATTCTTCCTCTGAATATGGTGCCTCTCTTTTATGTCTTACAAATATCTTACAAAGTAGCTTTTTAGCCCCAGTCATAAAATCTAATAATTTTAAAATGTTCATCTCTTATATCCTGTTTAGTAATCCTACCTAAAGAGATAGGAAAAAAAATCTCTTAAAGATAACATGTTAATGAAGATACGTTTTTGGAGATTTCTTGGAATTGTTGTCTTTAAGCTACTTCTATCTCTGAAAACTAAAATGTATTATAAATTTAAGTAAAATAATATATTTTGAAAGAGAGACACCATAGTAAGTCTAATATGAATAATGATAATAATTAACAATCCTTGATCTATAGAATATCTCTTTAATGTATAATAAACCAGGAAAGTAACTCAATGTCTTAAATTTCCTCTTTTTAAATAGTCCCTTGGCTTCATATGACATTAAACCTCTATAATAGGAAATTTTAGCTCCAATATAAAGGAGATAATTAAAAATAATAATGAGATGTAGAAAAAGTATGGCTATTTTAGCAAAGACACTATAATGTTCTTCCAAATTTTGATACTTTACAAGGATTGTACTCCATATAGGATTTACACTGGATGATTTTAATTATATAGAATAGATACTGAGGTTAAATGTGAAAGAGTGGGAATAGATAGCATAATTAGTTATTAACACTAATTTAGTTCTCACTCTGTGAGATGTACAATACAAAAGAAATAGGCAGTCAGATGCAGGCTTCCTTGAAACTGATAATCTACTGGGGAGAGAGAAATCACTGCAGTGAGCACCCAGTCCTGCCTAGACATCAGACAGGCTAATGTCATTAAACTTTATAGTTGCATAACACGTTGTGATGCATAATCGGTTCTCATATATGGTATTTCTTACTATTTCTTAGGATACTGTGTTGGTGAAAAGCATAGACTTTAGTTTCAGATAGAACTGATTCTAAATCCTGTTCTGCCTCTTAAGTTGAATATTCAAACATCTTCATGCCTTAGTTTCCTCATTTGCATAGTGAGGTTAATAATATGACTTTTAATGTTACTTTGAAGAGTTAAAGGAAATGACATGTGATGCTCCTTGTACAATGATGATCACATAGTAGGTGACCAAAAATTTTTATTTATTTTTCAGATGAGGAAACTAAGCCCTTTCTAGGAACTAGGTCTTAAGTCTCCTGAACAAGATCAAAACTATTCATTATACTACACTGCTGGGGTCATCACATGTGCTCAGCATTAAAGGACGTCTTAATTACAAGCCCATTTCAAGGTTGTCTCCTTCGTGAGCTCTGACGTTTGAAATTCTAACCAAATGTATTTTAAACAACAGCTAGTTCCAACGTCTCTCTGGGTATGTGCATTGTTACTCAATTGTATATTTCTTTAGCTGATCAAATACTTTGAAGGAAGCTTTAGTATTTTTAAAGGTCAAATGCTCAACTGGGAATATTTGAGATTCTGAAGCTTTAATAGCAATAAGATATGCCACAAAACTGCAGAAGTGGAAAAGCAGAGGTGTTTTTCAAATATGGGATGAGTTTATGAAAATAAATATATTTCTCTGAGTTATAGCAGTCATGTTTAAACATCATTGCAGCTACAATAACGTAAAGTAATTTATTTCAACTTCTGGTATCGCAAATGATAAAAGTGAGACTCAAAATGTGAAGGTAAAAGTCTAAGGCTCTATAGCTGGTTATCAGTCAAAGGAGTCATAATTCCATCTCTTGCTGTTTCTTTTTCCTTGTATGATGCACATACACCTCACACCTCACTTTGAAGATTTCGCCTAGAAGAATTTCCTTATAAATCTAATTATGTGAGGATTACAAGGCTCAGAGATAGAGATAGCGTACTGTCTACTCATTGATCTGGTGCAGATTCACAAGGAACATAATTAATATATAATTACAGAATTGTCAGATACCATTATTAGGTCCTTTCATTTAAAGTATTTGTGGAAAGGATATCTTATTTTTCCTTTAATATATAGAGTTAGCCCAACAAACCTCGCTTTTTATACCTCTTTTTAAAATTCCAGAGAGAGCTTCCATCTCCTCCCAGCATCACTCAATGAAGACTAAGTTTTAACCAATGGGAAATTAAAGTGGCTTTATTCTAGCCTCCTTGATCTCCCCTTTCTGGAATCTCCCCACGTACCAGAACCACATAGGACCTGAAATCAAATTACAGTTTACATATGCGTCATGTTGTAATCAATTTATATAATTAAACAGTTGAATTGTCATTGCTTTGTTTTTGTTAAAGACAAATTGGTGGCTGGATTACTTCAAGAAGCAAGTGTTACAAGTCTGGAAAGCTGAAGAGAACTTGGATGCAAATAAAAATCACATCTGTTTGGTGCAAAGATCTCTTTGTCCTGGGAAACAGGGTGCAGCCAGAAAGAGGGCCACCCCACTGCCCTTCAGACAATGCACATTTGTGAGGAACCTGGTGCTGAACCATTCACAGATGACCTGCTTCTGAGTCAGGGTTTTCGTACCTATGACTGTGATCTATTGAAAGTCATCCTACCGCACAAGACACAAGGGTTTGTCTCGCTCCCAGCCTCTCTCTCCTTCATTTCCTCTCATGACCCCGCAGGGGCCTCCGGGCCCCAGGTTGGGACAGGGAAGTGGGGGTGGGTGGTGGCAAATGCAGCCCCTTTCCCAGGTGGGTTGAGAGCTGGCTCCCTTCTCCCCATTTTTTCCTCCCCCCTAAAAAGAAAAAGAAAACACTTACAACATCTGCACTCTGCACTTTAATGCATGCCATCTTGTAATTAATTGGTTAGATATTTACTTTGTGCATTTTATTGAAAGTAGCCAAGATATAAAAATGAAGAAATAGTTAGAGATTGGGCTGTAAAGAAAAGATCATTGGCTAGAAGGATGGAGCCAAAGCAAGCATATGAAATCTTGAAGTGTTAATTGGTTAAGCTCTCAGTTATAATCCCCAAAGAATTCTCTCTCTCTTGCTTGCTCCTGTTCTCTTGCTTCACTCCTGCTGCCTTGCACTCTCCTGTTCCATGACCCACAACTGGACTGGACTTAAATATGGAGCAGAAACTCTGAGCAGTGGCTTTAATTCTTACCCTGTTGAAGACAAGATTAGACTTTTTCCATGGAGACAGAGGGAGATGGGAACCTTGAAAGAGAACCCCCTTAATTTTAAATCATCAATAAAGCTTTCCACAATATATTCTCTTCCTGTGTGTGTGTATATGGGGGAGGGGGGAGGGGACGTTAGGAAATTCTTTTCCCAGCAGCATCCCAAGAACTCCACTTCTACTGGTAAGAGGTAGAGGGCACTCTACCCATAACAATAGAGTCAAAGTGTCTGGGAAAGGGCTTTGAACAGGTTTATTTCACATTAGGAACTTCAGGCTACTGAGGCTTAGGCAAGAATTCTAATGTTAAAAAAAAAAAAAAAAAAAAAAAAGTAAAATAATTTGTACAAAGCCTGGCAGGCTAGTTTATGAGAATGGAGCCCCAAAACTCTCCAGACAACTTGAGTATGAGAAATAACCAGAAATTGAAAATTTCAGGAATAATCCTTTAACACAATTTTATGCATGTGTTATATTTTCTGTCAAATTTGAGATATGCTTCAGACAATGAGATAAGTGAATTTCCTACTCAATATACAGCTTGAAGTTGATATATTTAGGATCAGCTATAGACCAACTTGCAAGGAAGAAAAAGATTGTGTTCCATTTGTTTTGTGTCATTTGCTGGGGCATGGCCTGACGTACATGAGCTCCTCCACAATTTCTCAGTCTACCTCATATGTCCCACTAGATGTCCATGTTCAGATTCAATTTCTGTCCCAATCTCAGTAAAAGCAGGCCCTCTGGGCTTAGAATTATGTCACCTATCTTAGACCTGGTAGCTGGGTTGTAATTGCTAACTCTGATATTATTCTCATGTCCCTTTTGCTATCAGGGTATGTATTGGTACATTAGGAACTGATTGAGAGAGAGAGAGAGAGAGAGAGAGAGAGAGAGAGAGAGAGAGAGATAATATGTAGACATGGGAAGTGCAAACAGAAGCCAAGTGCAATATTGCCAAAGGTGTAAACAGCTAGAATGTATTAGAGAAAAAATGCTGTCCAGACAGGTTTACCAGAGAAATAGGATAAAAATAATTCTAGGATGCAGAAATCAGAGTTGGTAATTAAATGATTAAGTAAAGGGTTATGCAGATGGGAAAAGCTGGGTCAGAGAAGTCCAGGACAAGGGGAGTAGGATGACAGCCTAGGAGGACCAAGGCAAGAATGGTCTTTGGGGGTCCAAGGAATGTTCATAGGTCACTAAAATGATGCCATAGGCAAAGCTTGCTAATGTAAAAGCCTATCCCACCTTTCTTGTCGCCTCTGCTTTTTTCTCTTAAAAGTAATCATCTTTACAAAGGCCTCTTTCATTTCATTCATTCAAAACATATCCCTATGATGGCTTTCATTCAATCATTCATCCATTTAGCAGGGGGATACTAGCGTGCCAGTCATAAGAGAGTTTTCACTCCAGCCAGTAAGACAGACAGAAATAAGATAATCATACAAGTAGTTGAGTAATAATAACTGAAAAACTCTATGAAGGAAAAGAACATGGACGCTCCATGAGGAAGAATCATAGAAGATGAAACTCAAGGTGAGATGTTAACTGCCTCTAGGAGGGAGACTGTGTCTCAGGCAAAGGAAACAGGGAAAACCATGGTATATTTGAGGAGCAAAAAGAAGTTGTGTCACTGGGGCATAGCAAGGGATAAGAATGGCATGAGGAAAGATCAGCAAGCCAATGCCGAGCCCTGCAGGAGGTCATGTGCTGCTGTTGTGGTGCTTTTGTGGGCTCAGGGGTCTGCTGGTGCTTGTGCGGCCAGGCAGCTGGGGCTGGGCATGGCTTCCCTAGCCAGTGGGTTGTGTAAAATGTATTGCCAGGCTCTTCTATTCATGCTGGTTTCTTCTGCTATCCAGGTGAAAGAAATGTGCTCCAGGCCAGCCTTTTGAGCTAATTCTCAGCCCCCGAGCAAAATAATCCATCCCAGATTTTCCCCTTTCCCCACCAAAGAAGAAGGATCTTTTCCTGGAGGAAATTCAGAAGAAATTACAAGCTGCAGAAGAAAGACACAAGTCCCATGAAGCTGAGGTCTTGAAGCAGTTTGCTGAGAAACGAGAGCATGAGAAAGAAGTGCTTCAGAAGAGAACTATAGAAGAGAACTTCAGGAAAATGGCGGAAGAGAAACTGACCCACAGAAGGGAAGCCAACAAAGAGAATGGAGAGGTGCATTGAAACACTGGGGAAGAACAAAGAATCCAAAGATCCTGCTAATGAGGCTGAAGCTGACTAATTCCTTTTGAGAATTAACGTTTTCCCCCTCCCCTTCCCTAAATATCCAAAGGCTGTGCTGGCCAGTGTCATTTTATTTTTGCCCTCTTGACAAATATTCTAGAAGCTGATATAGCACATAGGTAAATCCAGACTGTATGATGTTATTTTAGGGGACAAAAGGGAGAAACTGAAAATGTTTTACTCTTTTTCTCAAGTGTTTAAGTATTTCTAATGTGGCTAGTTTTCTTGTATCTTTTCTATATCAGTACACTTGGTGTGCTGGGCCAATGGTTAGCACTGTGTTGGCTCTGTGAAAACATGTTTGTGGAAAGAGTATGTAATGGCTTCTTTTAAATTGTTAGATGCCAAATATCAGTTCACTTTTAAATCCCAATTCTGTCTCGATCTTACCAGATGCTACTGTACTTGAATGGTTAATAAAACTACACAGTGCTGTTAAAAAAGAAAGGAAGAAAGAAAATATTAGAAAGGCAAACAGAAACTAATAACACATAATTATATATATATATGCCTAAGCAACTGTCACAACTGAAACAACCGGATGACTGAACAGGCTGCATGGGGCGACCAGGCCAGGAGGGGTGTTAGTGAGGGACTACCAAACAACTGAGTAGCAGGCTACATGGGACAACCAGGCTGGCATGGGGGGCGTTAGGAGTTGGGGTGACTAGGCCAGCAAGGGAGGGCAGTGTGGGTTGACCAGGCTGGCAGAGGGGGCAATGAGGGGCAAGCAGGCTGGCA
Source organism: Pipistrellus hanaki (assembly GCF_964339955.1). Taxonomy (NCBI): domain Eukaryota; kingdom Metazoa; phylum Chordata; class Mammalia; order Chiroptera; family Vespertilionidae; genus Pipistrellus; species Pipistrellus hanaki. The sequence continues at coordinate 28,426,803 of NC_140514.1, forward strand.
GGGGGAGCAGTAAGGGGTTGGACCAGGCCAGTGGGGGTGGTGGGGCTGTTGGGGGCGACCAGGCCATCAAGGGGGGCAATTAGGGGTGATCAGGCAGGCAGGCAGGTGAGTAGTTAGGAACCAGTGGTCCTGGATTGTGAGAGAAATGTCTAACTGCCTGTTAAGGCCTGATCCTGGTGGTCAAACATACCTCAAGGGGTCCCAGATTGGAGAGGGTGCAGGCTGGGCTGAGGGACACTCCCCCCTGCATGAATTTCTTGCACCAGGCCTCTAGTAAACAATTAAAAGTATAGAACTAAAATTTATAGAATGCTTAATGTGTGCCAAGTATTGTTCTAACAAGTTTTCTTGCAATATTATTGCAGATGCATATATCTCTCTCATCTGTAGATTGATTAGATAGATAGATTCACTTAATTAAATAAGGCCAGCCTTGCTGGTGTGGCTCAGTGGTTAAGTGTTAACCCATGAAGGAGTAGGTCAGGGTTTGATTCCAGGTCAGGGCACATCCCCGATAGGGGTCTGCAGGAAGTAGCTGATCAATGATTCTCTCTCATCATTGATGTTTCTATCTCTCTTTCCCTCTCCCTTCCTCTCTGAAATCAATAAAAACTTATTTAAAAAAAATTAAAAGCATGATTTAATAAAACATGAAACAAGTCCACAAGGCAGATATTACTACTATTATCCTAATTTCCAGATGTAATATCTGAAACTCAGATAACTTAAGTAACTCCTCAACTCATTCATCTAGAAAAGGTACAACTAAAAGATTTTAATCGGGGCCATTTAGCTCCATAAGCTATGACTATAACCCTTAGGCATGAATGCTTTTATATAGTTCCTGTAGAATATAGTAAGCATTTAAATTTAATCCTAAAAGCAATAGTAAGTACACCAAGAAGCATTAACAGCAAAGTGGGATCATTAAGCTTCATGATAAAACATAATTTGGGCTATTAGATGGAAATGTACTGAAGAATGACACCAATCAGCAGGTAGTTGGAGCAGGTAGAATATACTCTATCTAACACAGTCTTAAATTTCCTTATCACCTAACTGGATGGGATGTTTGAGATCAGCTGATCAACCACCTCAACTGTTTAGCCAAGAAGATGCAGGGTCCAGAGCTATTTCCTCTGAACCACAATTTTATACTGCTGCTCTTCTTATATAAATGTAAGCAGTTTGGAGGATTGGCAAATCATTCAATACTCCAATTTTTCTTATTATAGACTGAGTAGTTGCCAGTAAGAATCAGGTCATTTTATCGGGCATTCTTTCCTGAAATCAGCTGGACACACTTACATAACTTAAACCAATTTTGACCAAATTTTAATGCTATGGTATAGTCAGGAGGTCAAGTTCTCATAAATTCAAAAGATAATGATAGCATTATTTTAACATTTACTGCACACTTTATGTATGTGGTAGGAATATAGCTTTTAGAAATTTGAAAACTGACTTATTATATTTATACCAGGGGCCCAGTGCACGAATTGGTGCACCTTGAAAGGAACTGTGGGCCACGAAGCTGCAGTGGGCACAGGGTTGGTCTCAGCCCATCCTCCATGCCCCCAGCTGGGCTCTCCTGCAGCGCTCCCCAGTCCTCTGTCTGCAGACAGCCCCCATTGCCACTACTCCCACATGCTGAGGGCACCAGCCCCATTTGCATCTGCTGGCGTGAAGTGATTGGGGCCGGTGCCAGCAGCAGGTGTAAGAGGTGCCTGCCAGCATTGCCCCTCAGGAGCCACTGGGCACCAGCAGGGAGTGCAAGTGGGAGCGAGCGCCCGCAGCAGGTGTGGGCACCAGCAGCAGGTGTGCATGCCCAATGGGACTGCAGCATGTGGGAGCAAAGAATTTTCAGTGACCACGAGAGGCTCACCCTGATGACAGCAACCGGTGCCCGCCTTGGTCTGCCTCTGCTCACCTGCTCCACAATCCCGCCATGGCCGATACCTGCCATGTTCCACACTCTGCCACCTGCTGCCAATGCTCGCCATATTCCATGTGTGCTCCCTGGTGGTCATCACACATCATAGCAACCAGTTGTTTGGTTGTTCTATTATTCCGCTGTTTGGTCTATTTGCATATTAGGGTATTATATAGATGGGTCAATCTGATTTTAACATTAATAAAAGCTATTGACTTAATTGCATAATGGTCAGATTGTATTATTTACTTGAAAATGATACAGGAGGCTATACCCATAGGAATTTTGAGTGTCTATATGCTGTGTTTTAATTTTCCCCCATGCTTTGCAATATTTTTAATAAAATGCAACTGCAAGCAAAAAATCTCATATTGTCTCTCAAGTGCTTTGAAGTTCTCCAAATTTTACAATTAAAGCAATACTTATTGGTTTTTAATAACTCTTTGGGGAGAACTATTAGGCACCTGGCAGATATTCTGTTAAAACTGACCTTTTCTTGTTTCTTAGCTATAGCTGAGTTGAGAACTTTTGGGTTATTAAATATTAGTAAAGATTTTGCATTAGGTTCATCCTGTTCCCAAAAGCCTTTCACCTCAGGAAACCAATTGTTCTGTCTTTTGAACTAAAATGTTGGTATGATGAGGTAGATTTTGTGAACATCTGTGATGTATTTCATTCCCATAACCAACTGTGGTATTTTGAGAGCTAATGCTGTTAGGTGTGACATTTGAGATTAATTCTCTTCAACTGCATAAGAGATTTTTTTTTGGCATGAATTAGTAATGTAGTTCCACCTACATTGCATTAAGTGAAGATGAGATTTATTAATTTCTAACTAATTCAATTTACATATATAATTAGTAAAATAAAATGAAACACACTTTCTTTGTAGAAATTTACTTTTGTGTAACCTTGAGTGTTCTACAAATGGTTGTTTCCTGAAATCAATGTGAATGGTGTATAAAGTGGAATGGGGGTGGTGTACTTAGAACTTGAAACAACAAAATTATCATCTTAAATGTATATGCTACTCTACACTTTCCAAAGTTCTTTTTATCCCATATGCTACTTGAAGTAAACTTACAAATAATGCTAACATTGTAGGTTAGTTTTTAGTATTATCTGTACAAGGACTATTATAGTGGAACTACTTTGTGATGAAGTTTTACTCCTGTGGGTAGTATACTATAATTTAAGATTATTACATGGAAAGATGTAAAATTCATCCACATTAAAAGGCAATTAGCTTTTGTCTTATAATTTTAAATGGGAACTTAAAGCATGAATTTAGTTTCTATCTTGCTGTGAATGCAATTGGCTATTATGAAAAATGGAAAATTTCCCCTGCATCACATTTTCACTCCAAGAGATAATGAAAGCTCGGCACAGCATTCATACATTGGGATATATCCTCCCTAATAAAAGAGAAACATGCAAATTGACTGTATCTCAGAGAGGAAGAGAGAGGGAGAGAGAGAGAGAGAATCATCGATGAGAGAATAATTGAGCGGCTACCTCCAGCATGCCCCCTACTGGGGTCGAGCCCAAAATCTGGGCATATGCCCTTGACCAGTATGGAACCCTAGACCCATCAGTTGCAGGCCGATGCTCTATCCAATGAACCAAACCAGCTAGGGCAGGTTCATGATTTTTAAATAACTAGTTTATAGGTTGAATAGTTATTGGAAGTAGATATAGAAAGCCAATTAAAAGGCTGTTGCAATAGTATAGGAGAGGGAATCATGGCAGAGGACTGTTGTGGTCTTCACTAGGGTGGTAGTAGTGGGAGACGAAAGAAAGAAACAGAGATGGCATAAATTCTGGAGGAAGAGTCAACAGGGTGGACTATTGGACTGGATTTGAGAGGGAAAAGGGACTCCAGAATACATCCGGAGTTTCTGACTTGTATAACTGGATGGCTGTTGGTACTATTCCCTGAGGAATAGAACACTGGGAAAGAGACCCATTTCTAGTTTAAGATGTGGGTTATTAAGTTATCCCAGTAGAAAGCTTATATAGAGGTTGAAATAGGTATAGTCCTGGAGTTCTGAAGAATTGTCTATTCTAGAAATAAAGTTTTGATAATCATTAACATATGGGTGCCAATCAAAGTCAGTGGAGATGCAATCCCATGATAAAAAAACAACACACAACACAAAACTTTGAATGGTAAAAGACGAGGGCTAAATCTGAATTTTGAGTTACCAAGAGAGCACAAGGAGAAAAGCTTGTAAAAATGATAAAAGAGAGCCAAGCATCAACTACATCAAAGTAAGAGATTCTCATAAATTAGAGTGGTTAACAGTATTGAATTCTACTGAGAAATAAAAAAAAATATAAAGACCACAAAATGGCAATTTTCTGCTAATATTATACAATATGTAGGGTGAAGTAAACAGTCAAAATTGTCTGTTGTTCATGTCAAAGAGGATGCTTTATTACACAGTCGTTTAATGGCAAAGAGAGGAAATGTATATTTGAGTGTAGAACATTCTGCAGTGTTATTCTGGAGAAAATGTGAGGATACAACTGAGGCCTCTGGGAAACAATCCCCAGGAAAAGAGTAGAAACTAGTCTTGGAGGTACTGGCTAGCCTAGCACTAAATTAGATTTCTCCTGCTTTTTCCCTCTCAGCATGGTTTTCCATGGCAACCAAGTTTAAATGGCTCTGCCAGGTGAGCAGGTCAATACAATTACAGCCATTTATCTTACTATATTTTTATGTCAGATTAGGAAGCTCACAATATGTTGGGGGAGCTTATTAAAATTTGGTCAAGCTTCTTATCTGTTTCAGTTCGAAGCTCATAAATGCTTTGCAAGCAAGGAAAAGATATATATTAAAATTAAATCTAAGTGAGCCAATTTTCACTATATAAGTTAGGAATCAAGTTTAGAATAGAAGAATACCATAAATTTTGAAATATAAAAACCTATTTTGTCCTGGTGGAGAACAAAAGGCTAGATTAAAAAGCTTTACAAATCAAATAGTAATCACAAATAAAATATATAACTTCGTGAAGCTCAGCACAGTCTTTGTATGCTTATTTTTCTTATTGAATATAGTAAACAAAATAATGAATCACTAAACTGAAAATATAACATTTTTTTTTTATTTATGAAAGACAGTAATGCGTTGATTTTAATCTTCACCCATACTACCTGATTCTGAAGAAAAAAAAATCCAATATAATATTCTGAATGATAAAAACTGGAGACACTTTGCCCTGGCCTGTGTGGCTCAGTTGGTTAGAGTTTCGACTATGCACCAGAAGGTCACAGGTTCCATTCCTGGTCGGGGCACACACCTGGATTGTGAATTTGATCCCTAGTCAGGGCCAGTGTGAGAGGCAACTGATCTATGTTCTCGTTCTTTCTTTCTCTCTTTCTCTCTCTCTCTCTCTCTCTCTCTCTCTCTCTCTCTCTCTCTCTCTCTCTCTCCCTTCCACTCCCCTCCCTTCCTCCTTCTCTATAAAAATCAATTAAAAAGAAAGGAAATGAAAAATTAAAAAGTAGAGTTGGTTGTTCTAAAATGACTGTAAGCAATGGATATGCAGATTACATGGCTGCTGATCTTGACACAGGTCCTTTCAGCACATGTAACACTGCTATGTGCTCTGTGACTGTTCACTCACTCTTTATTTTGACCAAGTATTAAACTTATTGGGTTTTGATTTTGAGGAAGAAAATAATTCTAAGGGCTCAGAATTTGTTAACTTATGGTTTTAAAAATGCCTTCTTGATATATTTTACAGTTCATTCTAAGTTTAATATTCTTTTTGAAATAAAAATAAAAACATCAATATCAATTCAATTTAGGTATCAAGAAAAACACAGACTGAAATTGTAGTCTTTAGAAAACACATGCCATTAATGCATCACGACACTGAAAAAGCCTAATTATTCATTAAATATTTACTAGAGTTCAGGGTTTAATTTGATTAGCTTATGTTGATTTCCTGGAAAGATAATACCAGTTTGGATTTATCTTTGCCTGGAGTTACTGATTATTGTGGGTCATTTGTTCTGAGCATCATCTGAACTTGCAGATGTTTAACTGCTCCTCAAGCATTTATGACAAAACAAAGCAGAATTGCTTGCCCATGGAAGCTAGCAATTTGGCTCAAAGGTTCTATTTTAAGCTAATGAATTCCACTTGGGACAACAATGCTCTAAGTTGCAGGCAGGGAGAACCAAACACTTGACTCATGAAAAATGTTAATATTTTGAATATCCTACCAGGGAACAATTTTTATGTTTCTGGAAAATTGTGAAAAAGGCCAGCCAGCCTTGTTAGCTACTCCCATTTCATTACATTCCACTATTTCAAATTATACTATTCACACATACAAAACTCACAGGGTAATTAATGTATCTCTTTCACACACACACACACACACACACACACACACATACACACGTTTTCGGTGACTTATGGAGTGCCTGACAATTTTCAAGCTCACTTGAGTGAATGAACAATGATTTGAGTATTTACTTGCTCAATATCATAAACTAGTGGTCTGCAAACTCATTAGTCAACAGTACAAATATCAACAGTACAATGATTGAAATTTCTTTTGAGAGCCAAATTTTTTAAACTTAAACTTCTTCTAACGCCACTTCTTCAAAACAGACTCACCCAGGCCGTTGTATTTTGTGGAAGAGCAGCAAAATACAACGGGGTCGATTAGCCACATGTGGCTTGCGAGCCGCAGTTTGCTGAGCACTGTCATAGACAATGCAAATTCTAATTGCATTTGTCTGGGTGCATATGATACAATTATCTAATTTATTCTTCCCAATTCAGTCTCCACCTTTCCCTGCTCTGAGTTATACCACAGGAGGCTGCACTCTGAGAACTACGTCAGATTTTGTCCATGGGAACTCTGGTAGGAGACCCGAGGGAGGAGAGTGAGGTCAGGACATTTATTACCCCAACTCACGGTGGTAGCTCTGTCATTGTTCTGGCTGAATCCTTAAGTGAAGATCACAGCTCTATGTGATGGCATCTACTGGAAGTGCTCTCTGTCCCTCCTAACCCCCATCATTAGTAACCTGTCTCTACTCCCACCTCTTCAGACCTAAAGATGGTGATGGTGCCCAGCTCGGTGAGGTTACTAAATTGGTATCCTACAGTCTCTTGAGATTCCCTTAATCTCTTACTGGACCTAATTTAAAGATGGTAGAAACCATGTCATTGGGTCCCAAAACAAGATTCACTATTTGAAAACAGAGTGAATGGAAGCATGTTAAAATGACCAGTGGCTTTAAAAAGGGGAAGGAATGTGTTGCTAGGTTTAACTGTGTCTCTCTTTTCCATACATAATATAATAATGAACTTTAAATTAATGGTTAAATTGTCAAATATAGAAATACTCAAGATTTATATAAATTGCATTGTTCATAGAATATTTCATTGGAGCAAAACTTTGCTTTTAATGAATTTGAGATTTAGGAAATAAATCCAGAGTGCTTTCCTTATGCAATGTTGCTAAATATAACAGAAATGATCTTGCTTCTGGACATTTCCAAACTTGCTGCTGACTACTGCATTATTTTGAAAGTTAGAAACTAGACCAAGGATAGAAATAAGCAAATATAAGTATAAGCCTGCCTTGCGAAGTCCCAGATAGCCAATATATGAGTTTACTGCCTTTGAGACCAAGGTTCAGGATTTTACATTGTTTTCCTCCTGAAGTATTTTTAATAGTTACCAGTGTTTTATTTAATAATTACATATTCGGCATTTATGAATGTACATCAGGTATCATTTTTTTCTAAGTGTCTCCAAGAACCAGTCAAGTGTATATTGTTTCCCCCATCAGTAAGAGCAAAAAATAAAAATAAAAATAAATGGTGAGTGTTAGCTAAAAAACATTTTTTAACACTACAGTTAAGTAAAAATCCTATATATCTCCTCTGGCAAGGGAAACAAAAATAAATAAATGGACCTACATCAATCCCAAAAAGTTGTTTTTTGTGTTTTTTGTGGGTTTTTTTTTTTTTTTTTTTTTTTTTTCACAGCAAAGGAAACCAACAACAAAACAAAAAGAATCCACTGAATGGGAGAAGATATTTTTATGCCTTTCATGTACTAGCCCATATCCCACAGATATTGCTTGTTCTACACTAGGGGTTAATCAAATGATATATGATTCCATAATTTAATATGACAACATTGCTTGAGTTCTCCTTAATTATTAGCATCTGTGCTAGAGGTAGGTGTGGGAATGCCAACAAAAAGTATGAATAAAACAGTCTCCACTCACAAAAGTCTCAGCTAAGTTGCTGCTTAGCTGGAATTCTAGGACTATGGTAGAGCGACCAACTTTCCTGGTGTCCCCCCATACTGAGGGGTTTCCCCAGATATAGACTTCAATGGTAAATCCAAGAGTCCCAGACAAACAGGAACAGTTGGTCACCGTACTAGAGAGATTGGTTTACTTCTTAAAAACTTTCTCCAAAAGGAGATTCTAAAATATTTGGGGAAATATAAAAGATTGTCTAGCATAGAGTCAAACTAACTCTGTCCAGCTGTAACCACACCAGGAACCAACTGACCATCCTTCAGATTTTAGCTTCTTCAGGATGATCTTCTCTACCTTCCTGAATAGGCCCAACTCCCTCTTTTAGAGTCTCATATCACAGTGTCCCTCCCTCCCTCCCTCCCTCCCTCCCTCCCTCCCTCCCTCCCTCCCTCCCTCCCTCCTTTCTTTTCTTTTCTTTTCTTTTCTTTTCTTTTCTTTCCTTTCCTTTTCTTTTCTTTTCTTTTCTTTTCTTTTCTTTTCTTTTCTTTTCTTTTCTTTTCTTTTCTTTTCTTTTCTTTTCTTTCTTTCTTTCTTTCTTTCTTTCTTTCTTTCTTTCTTTCTTTCTCTCTTTCTTTTAAGCATTTGTCACAGCTACCATTTTATGTTTGATACTATACTTTTTTTTAGGGATGTCTGTCTGCTTCTCTATGTTGTAAACTCTAATAATACAGGGACTATTCTGGTTTAGCTTACCACTTTATATCCAGTAGACTGAATAAAGGGATACTGAATAAAGGAGTAAAGAAGTCAATGAAGTGTCAATTGGAAAGACCAAATATTTGGGATATGGGAGAATTTCTTTTGATACTATAGTACTATGAAGAATTTTGAAAGAATGAATTTTGACTTCCCATTGTTCTGTAAACACTTAAAATTTTGTGTGGTAGACAGCACTGGACAATATTATCTGTGGTTTTTAATTATCATGCACATTAATAGAGACATGCGTGGGTATATAAAATATTTCAGACCCATACAGGGTTTTTATTATGATAATGTTCAGTGGTTTGGATAATTTCAGCCTAACTGAAGTTTATTTCCATATCACTGCATTGTTTGCAGACCAAGATATTGAAAATGAATACTATAATTATAATCATGTTTTCTTTTGCTGGGGCTGCTATTTATATATTTTTTCCTATGCAGATATGGATATTACATAATGTGTTATTTTTTCTGTAACACTGGGGAAACTGAAGCTGTTTCCTTATTCAATATGAAGCTAAAGTTTGAATGTATTATGGGTTATCAATTACCATGTGTGTGTGTCAATTAATGGCAGTTGTGTTCAGTAAGCTTCAATTTTCTTTCCTGAACACTCAAATAAAATAGGACCAGTAAAATGTGCAAGTACTTGTTTACTGAGCTGAAGTTAAGAAGAGCTGGGCTTACATTTTGTTGGTTAAGCCATCACAAATGTATCTAGGCGAGTGGTTCTCACTATTGGCTACAGATTGGTTTACCTGGGGACTATCAACAACCACCAATGGTGGGTACAGACCCTCAAGATTCTGACTTTAATTTGGGTTATGACCTGGGCAGTGGGAGTTTTGAATACTCCTCAGGTGATTCTCATGTGCAGCCAAGGTAAAAACCATTGATGTAGGACAATTCTGATCAGGAGGGACTTTAGATAAACATAAAAATGCAAGCTCCTTTGTATGATGCTGATTTTCCTTTGTATTTCTTTGTAACTGCCATTCAAGGAGTGTGCACACAGACTAGCAGCATCAACACCAGAGAGCACATTAGAAATGTAGAATCTAATACCTATCATATTAGAATCTGTATTTAACATAAACCTCAAGTGTTTTAAATGTTTCTCAAATTAAAGTTTGGGAAATGTGTTTATAGCACATTTATTTCTCTGTTGCTTTGCTCCCTGCATGTTTTCTCAGCCTGCTTGTCTTCTGCTGTTAAACAGATATCAGATATCCCATGGGTTCTTAATTTAAGTCCCTACTTTGGAAGCTCATAAGTCACAAATTGTCTGTCCACTGTGTACATTCTGAGTTTCTTTGATTATGAAAACACTAGAGGCCTGGTGCACAAATTTGTACACAGCAGGGGTGAAGGGTTGTCCCTCAGCCCAGTCTGTACCATCTCCAATCTGGGGCAATCCAGGACTGCTGGCCCCTAACTGCTTGCCTGTCTGCGTTCCTGATTGCCCCTAACCACTCCCCTGCCAGCCTGATTGATGCCTAACTTCTCCCCTGCAAGCCTGATTGCCCCTAACTGCCCTCCCCTACAGGTTTGATAGTCCCCAACTGTCCATCCTTGCAGGCCTGGTCCCTCCCAACTGATCTCCCCTGCTGGCCTGATCCCTTCCAACTCCCCTCCCCTTCTGGCTATCTTGTAGTGGCCATCTTGTGTCCACATAGGGGCAGCCATCTATGACCACATGGAGGCAGCCATCTTGTGTATGGAATGATGGTCAATTTGCATATTATTCTTTTATTAGATAGGATAGAGGTCTGCTGCATGGGTGGAGAGCAGCTGGTTTGCCCTGATAGAGGTGGGGGTTCCCTTAGGGCATGGAGCAGCCTGGATGCGGATGCCTGTGGTGGTTTGCAGGCTGGCCATGCCCACTGGCCACCCAAGTGGAGGCCCTGGTATCTGGGATTTATTTATCTTCTATAATTGAAACTTTGTAGCCTTGAGCAGAGGCCTGGGCCTGCCAGGGTGTGCAGGAAGCTTGGCTTCCTCCATTGTCAGGGAAACCCAAGCTTCCTGTTTGCTTCATGGCTGCAGCCATCTTGGTTGGGTTAATTTGCATACTTGCTCCTGATTTGCAGGTGGGCATGGCTTGTGTGTGTAGTGGAGGTACAGTCAATGTGCATATTACTCTTTTATTAGATAGGATATTTCTAATTATGAAAATAATCCTTTTGTATACAATTTCCAAAAACTACCTACTGATTTTTATTAGGCACAGTTCCCCTGATGGTATTGAACCATACACTAAAGCATTTTAATATGTATTCCAAATTCTGGTGCATTTTCCTGCTGAAAGATATTTTAGGAATTCTACAACTTTTTGTCCTGAAGACTGGTGTTTCATAAATAAAATGCTTTTGAAAGCTTCTAATATTTTATCTTGGTTTGAAATTTCAACAGAGAATATTCTCTAAGATCTCAGTGTTAGCTGTGAAGGATGATGTGGAACTTCCAGTTACCCTTCCATTACACAACTAGGGACATTTGCATATGAGTAGATGATCTTGTTATTGTCTGAGTTGATAATTTTGTTATTTAAGTCTACTTAGTAGTAGAACCACTCAGCTTTATTCATCACTATAAATTATAGTGTAATGGACTAATAATAATACATTTTGAGTAGTTCTGTCTCATTGTTCTGGATTTAATGGTAAAGTGGTTTCTTGTGTGCTGAATCAGCACTTGACATTAGTACTGGTCCCCATGTGAGTTGGCATTTTATCTACCCCATTCCCTTCCCTTTCCAGAGTGCTGTGACTGTACTTTCCATTGAAAATTGATAGAAATAACATGGAACAAGCTTGCCTGGTATCCTACAGTGACAACAATGAATTGGTTTACCACCAAGAACGATGATGTGCTGTCGAGGTCCCAATCATGTGGTTTTCTCACATATCTTGGGACATTTTGCACAGTTGGTTCATTGGTAGTTGTGCTTTTTATGATGTAGTCCTAGTGGAAATTATTTTCTGCAATTCAAATTTGTCATGCATGATAGAGAGACACTGGGGCCTTTTGAAAAAGGGAAACATTGGCAGGGATGGGAGGTTTGTTTTGACTTTCACACTAACTTTATTATTATTGTGAAATAAAGTAAGCATGGACATGGGTAAAGGATGAACTCCCTCATTAGAAGGGATTTTTTACATAGCTGTATAAACTATTACCACATGTCTAAGTCCTTACCACTTATGCTAAGGGCATATTTTCTGGCTATGTGATGCCACACTGGGAATGAAACTCTCACTGAGTTTGTGATATATGAAACGTGGTGTTCATGCTACCCAACACCTTTAACAACTTTATTCTTTATCATGCCTTGGAACCTGCATTCTCTTCTAAGTGCCACCTATGGAATCACATATGAATTCATGCTCTCAGCCTGCCTCTTTGGATTGGTAATTTATTTGGTTGTTGGACCTGGGCTTTTTAATTTTGCCAATCAATTTACTTTTATCTTCTTGCGTTGCAGCTCTTAGAACTACTGACCTCAGATTTCTGCTACTCTTGTAGGAGAAATGGAACACAGTCTGGCCCTATAGGCTTTGGGTCCTTTGCTTCTCTGAGTTATTTGTTTGTCTTGGAAAAAGCTAAAGAAATAAAGCAGTGAGATTTGTCCTTGATTGCTCTCTCTTTAGAACTCTACCAGGAACTTCAGGTTGCATTCTTGGACTTACACATGTGAACACATGGGCCACTTTTTGAGCCCATGTAGGCATTCTGAAAATAATGAGCAATGTGTGTGATGATATGGTAAGCATGACCTCTAGGGATTTTAAGCTTCATCACGATTTAATGACAAATCACTGTAAACTTAACAGAGTTGACTCTTCCGTATATTCACTTTAAGGGAGAGAAATGTTTATAATTTCTGTAGTAGCTGCTCTTTTCTAATTGCCAAAGTCCTTATTTACTCTATGTCACCCTGTGGCAGTCTAGTACTAGACTTAGGGTCAAGGATTTAAGGTTCCTAATCTGGTGGGAATCTAGTGGCCCTCAAACACATGTTTACTTCTTGGAAGCTGGCTCTGAAAACCACAATGGGAAAGAGAACTATTGCCATCATATCCATCTTTAATTCTGGAGATGCCACCTCCTAAATGTTGGATACCAGACAAGAGTGTGATCTGGCCTAGAATGATTGTGATGAGGCTAAACTTCAGCTCACATCAGGTCCTGTTGCCTAGGCTACAGCCAACAGAAGCAATCTCATGTGCTTAGGAGGTACATCAGTGCTCATAAATAAAGAACCTAAACATTCAAAGCATCTGAGGGCAATTCCTTTTTGTTTCTTTGTTCTGTTTTGTTTTATTTTGAATCCTCACCAGATGATATTTTTTTCCATTGATTTTTTTTTAGGAAAAGTGGAAGGGAGGGAAAAGGGGGGAAAGAGAAATAGAGAGAGAAACATGGTTGCCTCCTGCACCTGTCCTGACCAAAATTGGGGATTGAACCTGCAATCGAGGTACTTCCCCTTGACTAGAAATTGAACTCTCAGACCCTCACACCGAAGCTCTAACTATGGAGAAAAACTGGCCAGGGCTATTTGTTTTAAATCTCATATTTAACTGGTCTTATTATGTCAGATACTTTTGTAGTCACTTTTCATATGTTTAATCTTTAAAGCTGACTTGCTGTGTTTATCTTCCTGCATAGGAGGAAATTCAGACTTAGAAAGATCACATAACTGGTTAAAAGTTCATCTGGGTACTACCTGATGGAATTAGTATTTGACCCAAAGGTTGTCTGACTTCAGAGACCACGCCCTTAGCCACAGTGTGATTCTATGCACCAGGAAGGGCTAAGGGGGCTTTCTCTAAGATGGTATGTGAAAAAAAGAACCCACCTGGGCTTGCATCAGAGTCTTCAGTTGTCCAACAACATTTTTTTCTTCATTTTTAAATTAAACGTATAGGGGTGGCATTGGGTAATGCAATTATAGATTTCAGGTGCCATTTTCAAAACTTTGAAGACCACTTGCGAGGTTTCTGTGACAGTATCCCATCACCTGTAACAGTTGGTTCGTGGTCCCAGTTTCAGATAACTTGAGAGGCTGCAGCCCATTTCATCCTTTACATGTTCCTGAAATATCATTTATCCAGACCTAATCGATAAGCTACCATGCTTAAATGTTGGCAACACTGTCCTAGTAATGCTTGGCATTCCATTGAATAGATTTTATCTTTTATGCTGATCACCAAGCTCTGTCATTCTGTTTATCAATATGACTTTTATTACTGCACGCTTTTAAGGCATCAAATATCTGACTCCAGCCTGAACCCTTATCAGTGATCAATCACTGTAAATATACCATTTGGGCACTTGATGTTAAGGGGGCTCAGAGTAATAGTATGTAGTTTCTATAGTAAGCTTTACTTGTCATTTCTCACTGTGTTTTCATTCAGAAAACTCACTTCCATAGAAATTAGAGCCTTAATTCCTAGTGTTCCTAAATTGATACCTCATCAAACTGTCAGAAGGTGGGGGGCTATCACCTGATCAGAATTACTTGCAATATGCAAAACTGAATGTTACTTGGTCTTCATAATATATTCTCCCATTATTTAGGAAAGGGATCAGGAACACTAGGCACATTTGTCATGGCTCTCCTTATATCCATGAGAGTGATATCTAATCAATCTTAGGGCTCTATCCCTCTAACTTGGCTGTAACCTCACAATCTTCACCAGAGTCCAAGCAGCTTCTAGCAATTGATAAGCATCAGATGTAAGATGCAAACTCCTTGCCATTTCAAATTGATGATATATATCTGGCTGTCCGACTGACTTTACTTCAGTTTTGCTATCTCTTGGTCTAGCTCCTCTGCTCCACTTGCTATAGCTCAATCTTGTTTTTCTTTCAGACTCCAGCTATCGTCTTCATTGGGGTGGATTCTAGTGCTTCATGCTCCTCTCTCCCAGTTACTTGGAGCTATAATCAGAATCCCAGTAACCACTACACATTTCTTCCAGAATAAATAGATTTATGGTTAAAAAAAAAAATCACCTCATAACCTGAATCAAACCATCAATAAAATGAAAGAGAAAAATATATATTTCATGATTTTAGAATGAAAGCAAAAATAAGAGTGAACATCAAAGTTCATCAAAAGAGACAATGATTAGGCCAGATACATGAGAAAGTGATGATAGTTACTGCTAACCTGTCTTTTTTTTTCTTCCTTTTATTCATAAAAGGATAATTATCATATAGTATAGTTCATCTCTCACCAAAAATAAGTTTCCATTAAACATTAAACTTGTTCCAAGTAGCTTTATTCCCTCATCATCTCACTGGAGGAAATGATAAAGGGTGGGAGAGTAAACAGGAAAGTTATAAAAGGATTTCAATTTCCTGTAGTAGATTACTCCCTGATTATTTTCACTAAGCTTCCCTCAAATAAATAGGCTCAGATATTCTTCCAAATCTTCTCACTATGCAATTAGGCCCAAAATATCTATTGTATGTAAATTTTACTGTCAACATTTATTGTTTTTAGAGGCACAGATACAGAGGAAATCAAAAGAAATCTTTCCTGAATCCTTTAATATATTTTATTAGAACTGGAAATTTCTTAGATAAAGATACTATCTCAGTGATGTTTCATGTCTTGGCTGTTTTGACTGAAGATTCTAATGTAAAAAATAAAAAACCCACAACTATTTTGTTGTGATCTTTCAGAAGTTCATATCTTTGTATATTCCTGCTAATAGATTCTTTCAGTTTATATTTTTTGTGTGCATTAAAACATATTTCTTAAAATTAGGCTCAAATCCAGTCAGATTAGACTGATTAGATCTTAAACTTCAGATATGTGAATGTTTGCCTGAAAGAAACACTATGAAAATGTATGTCTATTCCAAATCTAATGACTATCATTTACATAAACAAACATTGTTTATCAATTAGAAATTTTGTCTAAAATTTTTTTCCATTAAGGGATTTTAAAAGTAATATGCACAGGTTATAATTTAGGTGACAGGGACTCAAGTCTTTTTTGTTTCATTTCATCATATTACTTATAATCTGTAAACAAAGACTAATTTGACTGATAAAATCACAGAATGCTAGAGGTGTCAGATGAAGGCTACTCTTTAATCACTTGGTTAAATTATTAAAGAAACATTCTGGTATCTCTTTAATCACAAGAGATACATCATTCTCATCAAGAAACAAGGAAAAGAAGAATACATTTTCTTGTGGCAGTAACACCTTCAGGGAATTAAAATTGCATTGTATAAATGTACTACTTATATTGTGCTGCTAATGTGATATTTGTGTGTGTGTTCATACCTGTTATTTAGATATATATAAGGCTCTAGATGAGGCTCACAGAATCTTTATTTTTTTCATTACTTATTTTTATGTGGAAAGGAATGTAGTTTCAAAAAAAGTAAAAAAATAATATGGTAGCTCTTAGTAAACTAATCATATCCATTTTCTCTGGTCCACTGCTTGTCAAGATTAACTCATTAAGCAATCAAGATGTCCTTTAGTAGATGAATGAAAAAATAAACTGTGATATATCTAGACAATGGAATATTATTTATCACTAAAGGGAAATGAGATATAAAAAGGCATGAAAAGACATGAAAGAATCTTAAATGCATATTACTAAGTGAAAGAAGGCAATCTTAATAGCTAATATATGATTCCAACCATTGGTCATTCTGAAAAAGGAAAAACTATGAAGATAGTAAAAAAGATCACAAGTTGTCAGGTTTTAGAGTGGAGGGTGAGATGAATAAGCAGAGCACAGAGACTTTTTAGGGCAGTTAATCTGTTCTGTATGATTCTGTAATAATGGTATTATCAGAATAATTTATGCTTATTTTCTTAAATTATAATATACTTCTATTTCATTTGGATTTCCTAGAGAGACCTTACAATCACAAGGAACATGCCTTGTCTAAGTAACCTAGACTGTTTTGTTACTTACATATAAATTTTAAAATTTCATGTTTATAGTTGGTAAAGAAAAATTTGTATATATTTTATGAATAGTGAGATAGATTTTCATGATAATGAATAAAATCGTTAAATACTTTGTTATCTTTGATCTATAATTCATTCTTTGATTTAATTGGCTACCAAGTTCTCATTAAGCTATCATTAAAGACATTATCAATGTTTTCATGTGACAATATACAAAGACCACTTTGGAAAAGACATAATGGCTTATTCCTATCATACTATTAAAAATTTCACCTCTACATAACCAACTCAAATCCATCCAAGATAAAAAAAATATTTTGTCATCAAATCTATCTAGGGGATGCTGAGTAAAAAAAAAAGGTTTCTTTTTTGCAGTATTTTTCAGATTCTTTAATTTGCTAATGTGCAAGTGACTCTCCAAGCCAGGGTAGCATAGTGTATTTTATCAAGGGGATATTTTTCTTTTTGACAGAGAATCCTGCAAGATGAGTGTACCATGGAATTCCTCTGGGAAAATGCAGGTCTATATATTCAGACAATGCAGATGTCACTTAACTTTGTGACATTTCTAAATTATCATTTTGAATAAAATTTCAGAGAAATTTATTTATTGTAATCCTAATAAAAGGAGAAAAGTTCCCAAATCAATTTGTTGCTGATTTGTTCTGTTCCTTTGTTTTGTAAATCATGAATCATAATAAGATACCTGGCTTATGAACATACCATATGAAAAATTTTATGAACATTAAGGTTAATAATTTTAATTCAAAGAAGAGCAGATTCATTATTACTCTAATATTTCCCACTATACACTAAGAAAAGGGATCCTGAAGTAAATTTATTAAAATCTAGCCACAAGTGATATGACCAGCCATATTACAAGGGAAATAAAAACATTGAAATACGTGGACAAAGTGTCTAGAAACTATCAATACCTCTTATTATCACAATACCAAGGTGAAGTGACCTGGTTTTAATCTCAGTGAGTATACACTGGTATATGATTTAAACTTACTATGTGGAAATCAATCTAATGACATTCTACTCTTGTGACAGATCTTTACAATTATATTTCATTCTAGAAAGTGTATGTCCAGTATGTCCTTGGAGGATTACCCTATATAATAAAAACCTAATATGCTAAGTGTCCAGTTGTCAATTTGTCCCTTCAACCAATCAAAGCGTAATATGTTAATGATATGCTAAGGCCTCTCAGCTGCTCCCTATGACATGCACTGACCACCAGGGGGCAGACGCTCTGACTGGTAGGTTAAATTGCTGCTGGGTCTGGCTGATTAGGACTGAATGAGAAGGGCTGGACATGCCCTGAAACCCTCCTAAGGTCCTTCCCTGGCTGGCCAACATCCTGTGTCACTCCCTGGCCCTGATCATGCACTGGTGGGGTCCCTTTGCCTGACCTGCACCCTCTTGCAATCCGGAATCCTTCAGGGATTGTTGGAGAGCTGCTCAGCCAAAAGCCAGGCTCACAGCTGGCAAGCACAGCAGCAGCAGCAGGAACCTCTCCTGCCTCCGTGGTAGGGGTAAGGATGTCCACCTGCTGGCTGTCAGTCAGACATCCCCAAGGGCTCCTGGACTGCAAGAGGGTGTGAGCTAGTTTGAGGGGCCCCCTTCCGAGTGCACAAATTTTGTGCACCGGGCCTCTATTGAAAATATAAAAATGCCAGTGCTCCCCATTTGTAGATTGTAGTTAGGTTGGCTGGGGGTGGGTGCCTCAATATTGTAATTATAACCAGATCCTTAATAGATCTCTATGCAGCCAGGCTGGTGCCTCTTTTGTGAACCTGCATTTGGAGTCACTGATACAGACCCATGAAAGTCCACAGAGCCAGAATTGAGCAGCATGTATCTATTAGTAACCTCAGGAGAGACCATGCAACTGGGGAACGTAAATACACTCACAAGAAAATTACAGTCTGTGTGGGTTAGAAATAATCAATCAAATTGCCAGAGTTCTCACCTTTCTTTGTTTTTATTTAAGCTTTCAGTTTACTAATTCCATATACTAAAGTATCAGGTAACAGGAAAGTTTCATCCTGGCTGTCACGTGAGTCTTATAGTTAAGAAAGTTATATTTTTCATGATTACAAATTAGTAAAGTTGATTAACCTGATTCATCCACCTTAGACCTATCAACAATGGGACACAAAATCATAGAGCCTAATCCTAGGTGATAAGAAATCCGTTAAGAAAATGACATTTTGGGGGTCTCCCTGGAGTTGGACACTGGAATTCCTCCTGCTCAGTTCCTGAAGGGGAGGAAAAATTACAGCTCACTCACCTCCTCCAAATCTCATGGCTGCTGCTCCCTCCCAGATATCCCATCACAAGTCAGGTTCCCTGAAGAGCAGAATGAGATGGAGAAATTGGGCATTATTATTATTATTATTACTTTTATTATTAATTATTTTAGTTGTTGGTTAGGCAAAGCTTTTCTTTTGGCTCTTGTCACTGTACATCAATAGAATGTAGAAAAATTTTATAAATTTTGTCATTTCCTTTTCTGTATTAGCCACAGAACCAGATTATTGATCTTGAGTAACAGATGAAACAAATTTGTTTTCTCTCAAATCCTAAGAGCCCTCTCTGGCGGTCTCTCATATTTCACGCGGACACATGACACAGTGGTGACAGACCTTCAAAGCCCTATCGCAGTGATTTTCAACTGCTGTGCAGTAAGAATTTTTAAAACATGTCAGGGGCACTGACCTCTTTTCCCTTAGATTGTCAAATTTTAAAAAATGACAACAGCCAACACAACAACAGTCATCCAGTCTGCATGAATCAAAGTTATACCAATTTATTTTGTCAGATCAGAAAAAAAAAAAAAGTATTTTTTTTTTTTTTTTTTTTTTGGTGTCCTGCAGAATTTTAGTAATTAGTTTATACGTGCCATGAGATGGAAAAGGCAGAAAATTGCTGCCCTATTCCAATTTGGTGCTCATTTTTGTTCACCTCTTTCTTTCTCCATATCTACTATAAGTCTCATTTCCCCAGTCTATTGCCATAGATTGCTTGTCTGTAATGAAGCAAGGCCTCAGAAATGTCAAACATAATGAAAAAGGGGGAGAAAAACAAGGCAAAGCTGGCCACTGAAATTCCTGAGGGTCTCACATTCACAAAGCACACAGGTTTTGCAGATTCTTCAACTAAACTTTGAAATGCTTTGGCTCTTGACTCTTGGCAACTCTAAATCTTAGTGTACTGTTTATTCACTACATGGAAATTATTTTACTGTAAAATATGACAGTGAAAATTTGTAAATTTGCATGTATGTCCATAGGAAAAATAATTTTAAATAAAGTTTGAACATTTAAAATTTTAGTAGAAAAACAGTAAATGAATCACTAACTTAAGAATCTTTTAAGTAAACATTTTGCTTTAATATATTACAAAATTTCCATTAAAAGATTTAAACTCTTATTTTTAAAAATGGGTAAAATAGCCTGACTACCCACCTACCCACTAAATGTTTTGCTTTATACTTGCCTCTTGTCACATTTGATCTAGAATAAATATTGAGGGATTTAGTCATATATATATATATATATATATATATATATATATATATATATATATATATAAAACTTTTGCTCCAATTCTATCATGTTAATCAGAAGATGGAATGAATAATATTCTTAGTTCCAGACTTTGCCTAAGGGACAAATACATGGTGCTAGAATATGTTTGAGAGAAGGAAAGTGAAACACAGACAAGTGTGGCAAAGGCCTGGGAGGGGCAGGGTTAAGGGGGTAAAACTGGAGGACATCTGTAATACTGTCAAGAATAAAGAAAGTAATCTGAAAAAAGGAGCTCTGTAACTACATTTGTCTCAATACACGAAAATGGTCTATTTTTGTTACATTTTCAGAAACATACAAACAAAAAAATCAAACCAAATAAAAAGACTACTGTGGATAATTTTTGAAGCCTTTAAATGAGAAGAATATCATGTCTTCCATTTAGTCCTATGGTAGGTAAGGACTTAGAACATTCCTTTTGAAGATGAGAAAACTTAAGAGATACTCAATAAATTTTCCCTTCTTACACAGCTAGCTCTGTGGGTATGCCAAAATACCACTTTCTGCCCAGCTATGGTAGATTAGGCCTCATAGCGAGGGATTTTTGCTTCTAGAATCCATGTCTGTTTGTTTTTTCTCTATACCACACCACCTTCCAATCACATTGTAGTGTAGCATTCATTAATTATTCCTCAAAAGCCTAGCTCCGTGCTGGCTAATTTGGGAGCATCACAAATGAAGGCAACAAGCACCTATATCCAACACTTACTACAAGAGACTGATACATGAAATATCAGTCAATAGGGGCCACCCTACTACCAGGGATACCCAATGTCCTTTGATATTGTCCCAGAATCTTGAGATCTGTACCTCACATCTCTCGATAACAGTACACACACACACACACACACACACACACACACACACACACACACACTGTGGTCAAAATGGACATAATCCTTGTCCTTTTGATACTTACAGCTTTTTTTTTAAAATATATATTTTATTGATTTTACACAGAGAGGAATTGAGAGGGACAGAGAGTTAGAAACGTTGATAAGAGAGAAACATCGACCAGGTGCCTCCTGCACACCCCTCACTGGGGATGTGCCCGCAACCAAGGCACATGCCCCTGACCGGAATCGAACCTGGGACCCTTTCAGTCCGCAGGCCGACGCTCTATCCACTGAGCCAAACCGGTCCCGGCTGATACTTACAGCTTTGTTAATGGCACACAGGGGACAAGTATAAAAAATAATGATATGAAATAAGTCTAAAAGATGATGTGTATTATTTAAGAAATTGGTGAGAGCTGTGAAGTATATTATAGGAGGGCTTAAGTGAACCCTGAATGATCTCTGAAAACTAAGGAATAAATGACAGTTAACTAGGAAAGTAGGAAAGGGGTCCTGAGCAGAGGAAATATTCCACTCACTTCCATTCCCAGTACAAATGACTCCAGTGCCTCCACTTCCCATCTTCTGTGAAGCTACATACCCTACACTAACAATTGCATGTCTAGATTTCCCACCAGTGTCAGAGGAGAAAATTGTACAAAACTTTTTGAAGTCTCCAGTGAAAGATGAAAATTGATCTCTGTTGATGAGTAGGTAACTTTTTCCCCTGTGAGTCTAATGCTTTTACTATCTTGATCAGAACTTTAAGTTCTATTTAGGCTGGGTTTCCTGACCTCACAAATCCTCTTAGTATCCCTTTTCTATGCACTCCTAAATTTGTTACACATTTCACAAGAAACGGAGTGAGTAAAACACTGATATAGTTCTATAAAATGATTCTCAAAATAACTAAGTGCAAGTGTTCATCTAAGTGCTATAAAGTACATCGAACAATGAAGGGAATAAGCTCTGCAGTACCAGTCAGTACCTCACTCCTCTGGTAGTCAAGGTTAACACTTTACAGAGAGGAAAATAAAATTATAATTACGTTTCAAAAGAACTGTAGCCAATTGGTGTGGAGCTCCCTAATATCAATACCAAGTGAAAGTCGAGAATTAGTTAGGGATTTGAAGAATTGCTTTTAATTATTGTTTTATTTGTAGGAAATTAAGTATTTAGATTCTTCAAAAAAAATGATTAAGCTGATTACATGCAGTAATAGTCAAAATACCGCATTCACTTTTTTAGCAGGTTTATGAAAGTCAAGCACAGTTGAAACTATAATGGACAATAATGACACATAATCAAGGCTGAGCCTTCTAGCTAAATAAACACTTTTCTTTCATGTTTGAAGTGTAAACAGAGTGTAATAATGAATTTAATTTGGACCCTATTTGAATACCAGTTGACATTTTGTCTTTATCTTAGGCATTACCATGATAAAAATGTTTCCAAATGTGTTTTTTATTTGTTCGTTTAATTTTTATTTTTGTTTTGGTTGTTGGAAGAGATCTTTCTTTGAAATTATTTATAAATCATTGAAATACTTTATATGACAGGATAACTGTAACCACATTCCAAGCAACATTTTAAAATCCTGAAAGGAAAAGATAAAAGATGTCCTATGCAGAAAATATAATATCAAACGCAGAGCTGAGACAATCTGCATGTTGGGGTAGAACATGAATAACCCATCCATCAAGAGCTTTAGGAAACATTTTCCTCTCCCATGAGTGACTGTCATTTTTATTACAATATATTAGAATCTCTCTTTTATCTGTAACACCAGATGAACTTTTCTGGTTGTACCAAATATCAAGAATTTTAAGAAATGTTCTACATCAGTGGTCAGCAAACTCATTAGTCAACAGAGCCCAATATCAACAGTACAATGACTGAAATTTCTTTTGAGAGCTGAAAACCGACTTCTGCGCATGGGCCATGAAGTTTCAATTGCACTGTATGTAAGTACCCGCACTTGGTATTTTGTGGAAGAGCCACACTCAAGGGGCCAAAGAGCTGCATGTGGCTCATGAGCAGCAGTTTGCCGACCACTGTTCTACATAACTGTCATCCTTATGTTGTAAATAACTAATAACCCTACTGAAGGTGGCATAAACAATTATTCTATTGCCGAAACCAGTTTGGCTCAGTGGATAGAGCATCAGCCTGTGGACTGAAAGGTCCCAGGTTCAATTCTGGTCAAGAACATGTACCTGGTTTCAGGCTCATCCCCAGTAGGGGATGTGCAGGAGGCAACTGATCAATGTTTCTAGCTCTTTATCCCTCTCCCTTCCTCTCTGTGGAAAATCAATCAATAAAATATACTTTAAAAAAAAAAAGAATTATTCTATTGGCTCACATACCTGAACCATCCATAAATAAACATTGGGTGTAATTGTTATGCATATTTCTAAAGCTGAGACATCGTTTTTTCAAGGGTTTTTGTTTGTTTGTTTGTTTTTCTTTTGGAGTGCTGGCTTTGTCCTATAGGGGCCTGCTTTCAAAGAAGGGGACTATTGCTAGCTTTAGGACATGATTATTTGTTCATATTTACTGAGGACAGAAGGGGGTTTCTTTCACCCAGCCACCATAGGACTGCTATGTTTTGTATTACATGGACCAGATTAAAAACTGTCATGTATTTAGGCTTAAGTTATGATTCATTCCTAAAGCAGTAACTGTTATGAGGAGGAATTGGATCCCCTTGAGCTCTGAGTAATCTGTTTCACATGGAGAAAGAGGGGGTGATAAAATGTCAACAATGTAAACACACTATCTAACAAGCACTCCTTCTCCTGGCTAGTCCTGGATTCGGTGCATTCTATTCTGGTAAAATCATAGCTAGACTTATGCCTATAACATTGAAAGTAATTTTTAAGATAAATTCTAAACTGGACAGAGCCCTCAAACTAATCTGTTATCTACCAAACCTCACTGACTTTACTAGTTGCAAGGTACACAGTTTTTGTGCTTTCCAGATGAAAGAATGATGTTGTCATACAAAAGACACACATATTTCCTCCTAACAAAGTAAGAGAAAATTTAAAGGAAATCAGATCTTAAGTGAAATTTTGAAATATTAAAAAGCATAGATTCTTGTTCCTCGGGAGTTAGGATTGGAAAGATTTATCATTTGCACTAAGTTCAGGTTTATATTGATGTAGCTTACCATAAATATTGACCTTGATGGAAATAAGAAAAGCTCTTTTCCTACCATACTATGGTCATGTTAAATATAAATACTGCTAGATGGCAATAATGCATCACTATATCCATCACATACGATGTTAGACCCGTTAGAAATGTTTTCGGTATATCTGTGGGCTTGCTTCTGAACTCTACTCTGTTCCATTGGTCAATCCTTGCATTAATACACATTAATACACATACCACAGCATTATGATTCTTAATATCTGATAAGACAAGGACCCCACTTTCTTTTCTTCTTAAATATTATGGCTCATTTAGAAACTTTGATTTCCCACATAAATTATAGACCTATTTATAAAATTACTCCCACAAAAGTGATCTTTAAAAAATTAGAATTATTATTCATTTGTACCTCAATTTTTGAGATACAGATATCATTGTAATTTAAAATATAATCGATAAATAAAATACATAAATGCATTAATTTAGGTGTTTTTTTTAATGGTTTTTCAATAAAAGTTAACCATTTGATCTATAACTCGTTGTGTATTTTTTGACATAATTATTTCTTGGTATGTTATATTTTGGTTGCTAAAGTTATGATTTCTATCTATTTATTCCTAATTTAGATAAATACAATTACTTTTGTATTTTGGTTTTGCATTCAAAATTCGCTAATCTCTCTTAGTAATTCTAATGTATATGCAAAATTTAGGAGGGAGGCAACTATGTAGAGAGCATAAACTCCAGACCCCTGGGCCAAATGCAGTCTGCTCTTTGTTTTGTTAATAAAGTTTTACTGATACATAGCCATACTCATTTGTTTATGTATTGTGCCTGGCTGCTTTCATGATCAATATATGAATAGTTGTACCAGAGACCATATGGACCACAAAGTCTGAAATGTTTACTATCTGGCTTTTAAATAAAATGTTTGCCAAGCCAAAACCAGTTTGGCTCAGTGGTAGAGCGTCAGTCTGCAGACTGAAAGGTCCCAGGTTCGATTCTGGTCAAGGGCATGTACATTGGTTGCGGGCACATTTCCGGTAGGGGGTGTGCAAGAGGCAGCTGGTCGATGTTTTTCTCTCATAGACGTTTCTAGCTCTCTCTCTCTCTCTCTCCCTTCCTCCTCTCTGTAAAAATATCAATAAAATATATTTTTTTAAAAAATGTTTGCCAATATCTGATTTAGATAATCATATTCACTTCTATGTACTGTCCCCCCCCCCCCCTCAAAAAAACAAACTTTGTTTCTTTTTATAATCCTTATACCTTTTAATTATTATTCTTAATATAATGGTAGGGTATCCTATATGGTTATGAATAAAAGTGTTCCTGTTGGGTAAACTTGCCTTATTCCTATATTATACAGAATTACTTCCATCAGTTTGCTATCAAGTATGATTTACTATAACTAGTTAAATCAGGCTAAATTTCCCTTTATTCCTAATTTGCTATTAAGATTTTAACCCTAATTTTATTAAGATTGAATACTGAATTTTGAATGATGCTTTTCTGCAATATTAAGATAGTCATATATTATCTCCTTTAATGTGCTAATGAAATGATTTGCAGTAATCAATATTCTAATGCAAGTCAAATTCAATACATGTTTTGAAGTCACTTTAGTCATACTGCATTGTTTATTTGAGAAAAAAATATGTGGATGTTTGTTAAAATTAGCTGTTATGTGTCAGGGACTGGGGTTTCTTTTAGATAAGATGATTTAATGACTTTTTAAATAATTCTACCAAATATACAACTGTTCAGCCCAACCGGCGTGGTTCAGTGATTAAGCATTGACCTATAAATCAGGAAGTCACAGTTCAATTCCCAGGCAGTGCACATGACCAGATTGCAGGCCTGATCCCTAATACGGAGCATGCAGGAAGTAGCCAATCAATTATTTTCTCTCATCATTGATGTTTCTAACTCTCTTTCCCCCTCCCTTCCTCTCTGAAATATCTCTCTCTATACACACACACACACACACACACACACACACTATATATATATATAAAACTGTTCAGGTTTTTCTTACTTTTTAACATTTTTTATTTTAACATTTTTTATTTTATTGTGGTAAGCAGACTTAAGGTGAAATCTACTAGGTACTTATATAATAATAACATTTAAGCATATAATACAGTAATATTGAAAATAGTTACAGTGCTGAACAGCACATCAGCTTGCTTAACTGAAGCCTTAAACTCATAGATTAGTAACTCTCTAACTCCCCCAGGACTTGATAAGAGGCATTTCATTTTTTTTTTATTCTATTAATTTGACTGTTTTAGATACCTCATATAAGTGGAATCATATAGTATTTATCTTTCTGTGACTGGTTTATTTCACTTTGTATAATGTCCTCAAGGTTCATCCATGTAGTCACATATTGAGAATTTCCTTCATTTTATAAGGCCAAATAATATTTCATTGTATACATATACGACATTTTTTTTTTATTCATTTGTCCATGTACTTTTAGGTTGTTTCCACAACTTGGCTATTGTAAATATGTTGCAATGAGGATGGGTATGCTAATATCTCCTCAAGATCTCATTTCAATTCTTTGAATAAATTCTCAGACGTGGGATTACTAAAGCACATGATAGTTCTATTTCTAATGTTTTTGAAGAAACTCTGTACTATTTCCCAACATGGCAGTACGATCTTGCATTCTACTAACAATGTGCAAGATTTTCAAATTTTTCATATCCTTCAATAGCATTTGTTATCTTTTTAAAAAATATTTTTATGATAGCCCTGACAAGTGTGAAGTAATATCTCATTGTAGTTTTGATTTGCAGTTTCCTGATGATTACTGATGTTGAGTATTGAAAGGATTATCTATGTTAGATGCTGAAGTCAAAATAACAAAATAGAGAAGGAATAGAAATATGTAAAACAGAAACCAAATCTTCAATAAATGAGAATTTACCTAAAAGTAAACTGATAATAGCAAGAGAAGAAAGTGATACAGGCCAATACAGGCCAATAATTCAAATGTCAAAGAGAAGGTAGAGAAAACATCTGGGATACGTAGTAGGAAGCAAGGAGAATACCAGCATTATCTCCTGAATTTGAGATGTTTTAGGATGGGAGCAAAAGCATAATCCTGGCCTTGAAAGGGAAGTCAGGGATAAAAGAGAGAACATTGTTTCATTGCAGACAAAAAGAGAGTTTATGAGAACAAACTGAGTATGTAGATATGATGAGTTTATAGGATGCAAGTTCTTAAGACCAGAGGGCAAGATTTCAGAAAGAGAGATAAAGGAATTTAGGGATGATATGAGAAAGTAAGGGAAGGAGAATGCAAAGAAAGATAAGGGTTGGCAGGACAGCCTGAGATTCCATAGGTAAATGAGAAGGACATTAAGTTTAATGAAGACTTTTTCATAGACTTTGAAAGGACAATAGCAATTTAGCGCATCGTAGTCCCCAAAGTTTAGCTGAGGGATACAGGATTTAGCATGGGCAATACTGTCTTTTCTTATCTGCAGCCTAGGGTGATATGGCAGGTGGCTCCCATGCTTTCTTTGTTTATAGACTATACTTTCTCCTCAGTATCTAAACATTGGGCTTTCCGGGATTCTGTTAAAAGTGGCATCCTAGGCTCTAGAAATAAAAAAATGTGTGGTAAAACCCACCTTTACTCCACAACTCAAATGTGTGTAGTTAAGAGGAAGTGTGTTGAGAACAGGAAGAGAGTGAGGTAGCTTGCAAAATGGTATTTCGGGCCATTTTTAAAAAGCCTGGTTCCAGAATGTTGCTCAATTAGAAGAAGTGCCAGTGGCCTGGAGGCTCAATAATTGGCCACTGCATGACCTTCATTGGAACAGAAAATATTTATTTTCTCACCTTTCCAATTCTGGGCTCAACAAGAGTAGTAACTGGTGTTTCAGACATTAACTTGAATGAGATTAGACTTCTGAGTATAAATTATTTGGGCCTTATATGTGAAACCATTGTTGTTTTCCAGGATGTGCTGTTTGAACACCTGCGATGTCCCAATTATCACTGACAATGGCTCCCACCACATGCTAGTTTTAGCTGCTAGAATTGGTAGCTGTTTTCTGGCTCAACAGGCTTTATTTCTTGCCTAATGATAAGGAAAGAGCTTAGGTTTTATTTATAATAAAGACTTACTTTACTATTCCCTGTGCCTTTGAACAAGTTGTTTGTTGTTACTGTACCCAATTTATTCATCTCCAAAAGGTAGGAAATTATTCTTTTATCAGTTTGTTTTGAAAGGTGTTGGATAAACACATAAAGCACCCAGATATAGTGCTAGCTTGTATTAAAGACTCAATATTAGTCTTTCTATTGATAACATGGATATTTCTGTGCCAATTCCATTGTTTTAATGTTGCAAGAGTTAATATCATAACATGCTTAATAGAGCAACAGGTAATTTTATGGTCCCATTTATAGTGTGTTATGTCTTCCTGATACACAAACATTTAAATTTTGAACATTTAGTAATAATAAGGTCATATCGAAATTCTAAATTTAGAAAATATAGAAGGATAAATAATGTTTGTTGCTTTCCTCAGGTCAGAGACATCAATAAAGTTTTTTAATATATATAATTAGTTTAGTTAGAAACCTAAAGGATTGAAAAAAAATCGGTAATATTATTTATTGTTGTTGCCACTATAAAAATTAGGTACTATAGATTCTTATATTTTAATATAGCAGTTTTCAGCAGTAGTTAGTAATGAAAAATCATTCAATTTAAGCATTACTGTTACTTGTATGGTAATTAAGCTCACAAGGACCAAAGCTCATATTTAATATGCATAATAAGCATAAACATTAGAATGAAAAACAAATTTAAAAGGTCTTACTATTCATTACTGTACATATTTAGGCTTGGAAATGTCAAAGGTAAAGTGTTATTGGATTATAATTAACTATCTTAATACCAGGTAGTAGAGATTTTAATTTCACACATGAACCATTTTGAATAATTTTATAGGCAAATATTCCACATCATCTGTTTATAACACGAGTTTGTTCTAAATAGGAAGCATCAATCTTAACATTTTCATCATTTATCCTTTACTCAACAAACAATATGAATCCTCTACCAAGTACTGTCCTGGAATTTTTCCACGGGTATTATTGAGAGAAAAAAAAAATCTTTTATTTTGGTGGGGGGTAAGAATAGAGAAGGCTAAAAAGCAAGCATGTAATATGGGGGCTCATAGAATAGAGAGGAAATCTGCATGGGAAAGTACAGTCTTTCTACATAAACTGATTCCAAAAAAGATAATTAACATTTCATAATATGACACCCAACTTTATAGTCCTTCAAATAGCAATTTTAAATACACTTATTTTAATTTACTGATTAATTAATCATCTGACACATAGCAAATAGGATAACATTTATTCAAGCCTCATTACTCACTACAAATTATGGCCAGATTGCTCAAATATGGAAGCTTTTTAACTATGAAGGAAGCCTAATCTTATTTTTTTCAACTATGAAACAAGAACCCATTAAAGGTAATTGAGAACTCAGTTACCCTCATGATTTAGCTCTTTATATCTGGATGTATGTTTATTCCAATCTCATTTTTGAAAAAATATTTTGCTTGCAATATAGAATTTTACTTTGGTAGTTAATTCATTTTTTTTTTTTTTGGTCATTACTTTAAAAATGTTTCAATACCTCCTCCTTTGCCTTGTTTCACATAAGAAATCTGCTTTACTTCTTATCTTTCTTCCTCTTTACAAACAACACTTCATTTCTCTGACTGCTTTTAGATTTTTATCTTTAACACTGTTCTATGTAATTTTCTTATGATCTGCTTTGGTGTAGTGTTCTTCATGTTTCTTTTATTTATTTTATTTTACTTTCAATTTTGGATCATTATTAAAGTCCAGCATAGAGAAATCTTTGGACACTGTGACTTTATTGAGCAAACTATTGGGTCGGCAGCTAAGTAATTGCGGATTTTTTAAAGAAAATCAAAGACAATTTTTTCATGGAACTAAATAACTTTATTCTGTAATGTATTGCCCATTTTGATCAATGACCTTTTGCCATCTTTCAGGCAGCATCATAATCCCACGTTCAAAAAACTTCTGGTTTTTATTAGCAAAAAACTGAATCAGGTACGATTTGACATCATCATCATTATTGAAATTTTTACCATTCAAGGAGTTTTGTAAAGATCGAAACAAAAAGTAATCAGATGGTGCAAGGTCAGGACTATATAGTGGATGTGGCAAAACATCCCAACCAAGCTCCATTAATTTTTTCCGAGTGACCAAAGATGTGTGTGGCCTTGCATTGTCATGATGGAATACAACACCTTTTCGATTTGTCAATTCGGGCCGCTTTTCTTCAACTGCATTGTTTAATTTCGTTAGTTGTTCAATGTAGACATCAGAATTGATCGTTCGGTTGGGTGGTAAGAGTTCAAAGTAGACAATTCCTTTGTAATCCCACCAAACTGATAACAAAACCTTCTTTTGATGAATATCAGCTTTTGATGTTGTTTGAGTTGGTTCACCTGGCCTGCTCCATGATCTTTTCCGCTTGATATTGTTGTAAACAACCCATTTTTCATTGCCAGTTATCAGTCGTTTTAAAAATGGATCATTTTCATTACGTTTCTTTAGCAAATCGCAGCTGCTAATGCGTTGCGTTAACTGTGATTCTTTCAGTTCGTGAGGAACCCATGTATCGAGTTTTTGAACATAGCCAAGTTGTTTTAAGTGATTTTCAATGCATGTATGTGATACATGAAGCTTCTCTGCAATCTCACGTGTTGTACTGTGACAGTCCGAATTGATTATTGCTTTGATTAGGGCGTCATCAACTTCAACTGGACGACCAGAGCGTCTTTCATCTTTGAGTGAAAAATCACCAGAACGAAATTTGGCAAACCAATTTTGACACTGCCGTTCTTTTAAGGCTTCGTCACCATAAACAGCACATAACTTTTTATGAGCTTGCGATGCGTTTTCCCTTTGCGGAAATAAAAAAGCAAAATATGACGAAAATGTTCCTTTTGATTTTCCATTTTTCAACGAACGCCAAACAAAAACTACAAAACAGATCAAAAAACTTTTTTTACTGATTAACAGCTTAATAGCCAACTATCAAATACAAAATGTGTTTTACATTTGTACTACGTCTGCAAACCTAAAAATTCAACTGAAGCCATATGTGTGTGAAACCCGCAATTACTTAGTTGCCGACCCAATATATCTGTGGTTTTATGGGTTGGAAAAATTTGGGGGCTTTATTACTTTAAATTTTTATTGCCTCTCCTATTTTGAGGTCATATGTAGGCTGCTTGAAATTGTCCCATAATCCAGTGGTTCTCTGGCAACATTTTTTCAACCTCCTTTCTCTGTATGTTCCACTTTGGATAGGCTCTATAACTAAATCTTCAAGTTCAACAATCTTCTATAATGTATACTATTACTTCAATCCAGTGCATTTTTCACTCAAATATTTAATCTGTATTATTTTAAATGCTTCTGCCCTAGCTGATTTGACTCAGTGGATAGAGCTTTGGACTGCAGACTGAAGGGTCCTGGTTAAGGGCACATACCTTGGTTGCAGGCTCCTCCCTGGCCAGGCCCTGGTTGGGGTACATGCGGAAGGCAACTGATCGATTTGTCTCTCTCACATCAATATTTATCTCTGTCTTTCCCTCTCTCTTCCACTCTCCCTAAAAATCAATGGAAAAATATCCTCAGGTGAGGACTAACAAAAAAATAAAACAAAAACACTTCCATGTTTCTGTCTATGTGATCTTTATATATTATAGCTTCTTAAACACAAGGAATACAGTTATGAAAAATGTCTTAATGTCATTGTGTATAAATTACTTCATCTGTATCCTCTCTGAATCAATTTTAATAGGTTGTTTTGCAGTTCTTTTCCCTTTTCTTTGTGCATTGTTTTTCTTACTTTTTGCATTACTGGTATTGATTATTAAATGCAAGTTATCGTGATTTTCCTCTTTTATATGCTACTCATTTTTATTTTTCTATATTCTTGACCTTTGTTCAGGAGTGTAGTTAATTTGCTTTAAAATAGTTTGATACATCCAGGTCTTGATTTAAGGATTAGCTAGATATCTTGGTCTTATTATAAAATTAAAATATGTCTGAGTACTCTCCCTAGTAATGATGAATCATGAATATTCCATCTTATCTGGTGGGAATGAATATCCCCTGCCCTGTGTAAATTCTGAAGATTCCCCTCTCATCTTTAGGGTGTTTCTTTGTCTGGTTCATGTATGTGTGTATTGTACTCTTCAGAAAATTCAAGGAAGACAGACCTCCTGCAGATCAACATGGTTCTCTCTGTTCATCTGTGTCCTCAGATACTCTGTCCTGTGTACTGGGGTTGGTTCGACTAGCTCAGATGCCCTGTTTCCTCTCCTCCATTCAGGGAGACCATCAATCTCTGCTAGGTTCCTCCTCCCTGCTCCATCACCTACAATCTTTGAATTAAAAGTAACTTGGGCTCCTCACATGTGTTTCCTGCCTCTCAAAAATCTACTAGCCTCGTCAGGCCCTAATTGAGGGTCAACCTATGAACCAGGAGGTCACAGTTCAATTCCCGGTCAGGGCACATGCCTGTGTTATGGGCTCGATCCCCTTTGTGGGGCATGCCGCAGGCAGCCAAATCAATGATGGTCTCTCATCATTGATGTTTCTATCTCTCCATTTCCCTTCCTCTCTGAAATCAATAAAAATATATTTTTTTAAATCTACTAGCCTTTACTACCTAATGCATAGTGTCCTGAAAAGTGTTGCCTCATATATATTTTCTGGTGTTTATTTATTTCTAGAGAGATGATAAATCTGGTTCCTCCTACTCCTTCTTGCTCAGAAATACCGTGTTTCCCCGAAAATAAAACATCCTTCGAAAATAAGACCTACTTACAGCTTTCCCTCTGAGTGAAATATAAGGCATCCCCCCCCCCGAAAATAAGGCCCCCCTAGGCTCTGTCTCAGAATGAAAATTAATTTACCATAAACTGGTCGCTAGGGCCGTCCCAACTGGCATCTAGCAACCAGTGACGTTACATCACTGCTGTGTGGAGGGGGAGCGGAGGTCAGAGTGAGCTGTGAGCACAAGGCGGGAAAGAGGAGGAGACTTTTGCAGATGCGTGTAGAAGAACAGGAGTATTAGAGCAGAGGAGACATGGTGAAGGTGGTGAGTGCTGGTCTGTCTCTGGTGACACTACCTGATGCTCGTGGCTGCCCTCATGATGACTGAAGCTTCTCAGTCAGTGGCAGACCCTGCTCCAGGCCCCAGCAAGCCCAGTGACAGTCCCCAGGCAGGCCCCAGGGGGTAAATGTCTGATAAAGGGGTAGAGGGGATGTCTGGTGAAGGTGTTCAGTGGCACAGGGGTGGGGGGAGAGGGATCACTTAAAATGACACAGGGGGGATCAGAAGGGGCAATCAAAATGACACAGGAGGATCAAAAGGGGTTACTGCCGAAACCAGTTTGGCTCAGTGGTAGAGCATTGGCCTGCGGACTGAAAGGTCCCAGGTTCGATTCCAGTCAAGGGCATGTACATTGGTTGCGGGCACATCCCCGGTGGGGGGTGTGCAGGAGGCGGATGGTCGATGTTTCTCTCTCATCGACATTTCTGGCTCTCTATCTCTCTCCCTTCCTCTCTGTAAAAAATCAATAAAATATATTAAAAAACAGGGGGTTACTAAAATGGCAATACCCCCTCTGATTCTCCTGTGCCATTTTGATTCCCCCCTCTGATCCCTCCTGTGTCATTTTAAGTGATCCCCCTACCCCCACCTTGATACCCCAATTCCTTTTTTTTACCCCTAAAAATGAGAGCAAAAAGAAAAAGCTACTCTGTGGAGTACAAGAAAGGAATTGTGGAAGACTCTTGGGGCCAAAATCTTACTGCTTTCTGCAAAAAGAAGATGTTGAGTATCCGATTGGTCTGAAAATGGCAAGCAGAGTATGGTAACCTCATTGAACAAGTGGACAAGGGAAATGCTAAAAAGCGCAAGTGTGGATCAGGTCGACAACCATTATTTTCCGAGCTGGAAGACCTGATCTGTGAATGGGTTGTTGACAGGAGAGCAAAGGCGTGGTTGTGAATAGGGCTCAGATTCAAGAATTTGCCCTTGCAATGGCACCACAGTTTGACATAGCCCCCAAAGACTTTAAAGCATCACAACATTGAAGGATAATTTCCTTCAGCGAAATGAACTGTCTTTAAGATCTACAACATTGTTTAGGTTGGAAGATACTCAAGTTATTAAGCGAGCACTTGCATTCAAGTCCTTTATTGATGATGCTGACATCTCTAAATACAATCTTTTCAACATGATTGCTATGGATAAAACTGCAGTGTTTATGGGACAATCATCTCAAACAACAATTGAACAGCGGGGTGCCTTCTTAGTGTACATTCCCTCCACTGCTTACGAAAGTACACACACGTGTTTCCTGTATTTTGGCAATTCATCTGGATGGCACTAAAATCCCACCTTTAATCATTTCTAAGGGCAAGAAGGAAAAGATTGAACGTGTTTTGGGCGTTTTTATTCTTGAAACTGAAAAAGCCTGGGCCACACAAGCAGTTATAAGGAAATGGGTCGATTTAATGCTGCCACTTGTTATGCGAGGGAGCCAAAGAGGTCTGCTAGTCTGGGATGCAGCCAGCACTCACCGTGCTAAAGACATGAAGACATTTCTTCAAGAAAGAAAAATAGATCAGATAATGATTCCCGCAGGAAAGACGGCTTATCTCCAGACTCTTGATATTGCAATAAATAAGCCGTTCAAAGACAATTTGCGCATGAAAATTAATGACTACATTGAAAATAGAATGGAGAGGAATCAGTGTGGAAACTTTGTGAAACCTAAACTGCAAGAGGTTGTGGCTTGGGTGAAGAATTCATGGGAGAAAATCAGTGACAGTTGCATTGCAAATGCACTGCGAGCAGGCTACCTTGACAAGAAGTACTCATTTAAAGACAGTGCTACTACTAAACATGAGAGATTTGGTCCACTGATTCTGAAAGAAATGGAGTCACAAGAAATTCACCAGGAAATTCAGGAATTGGATTGTTATGATGATGTTCCAGAAGATGATGACATGATTGTCATTGAATAAATGAGTAAATTCTTGATACTGTAGGATTCACAGTTTGTCTGGTTTGTGTTGACAACAACCGTATTACTATACCATATACAGGTAATACATTTCCTTTATTTTCATTTAACAATAAATGTGTACTGTATTCTTCTTCATGGAAAAATAAGACATCCCCTGAAAATAAGACCTAGCGCATCTTTGGGAGCAAAAATTAATATAAGACACTGTCTTATTTTTGGGGAAACAGGGTAGATGTTGTTGATTCCTTGTTTTTGAGGAACTATGCCCACTACGTTGAGACAATGAAGCATTGGACATGGAAGATCAGTGAAGAGATTTTAATGACCACTGACTGGAACTGTAAAATATAACTAATTTGATAACCACAACTCAAAATATAGTCTTTAAGAATTCATTTGTAGTTCCTATAAACATCACCATAGTCTAAGACCTTATATCTTAAGAGTTTGGTTCTGTGGGGAAAATTAAAGATTTTAATATTTGCATAAATTGCATTTCTAGAGAAGACTTTTTTTTTAGTATAATTGGTAATTAAAAGTAGACATTTGGAGAACAGCTTGAATGAAAAATTAATTAATGAAGAGTTTCTAAAATTACACTTATAATGTAAATTTTAATATTTCAGAAAAGTCATCTTTAGTTATATTTTCTATCAAGTCTGTAGGCTAGTAAAAAATGACATTTTATACTATTTGTGCAACCCTTGCTTCCTTAGTGATATCTAAATCATACAATCTTAATGATATTTTCTTTTTAAAACTTATACAAAATCTTATCTGCAAAATAAAATCTATGATCTATCTGTATAATCATAATGAGATACAAATGATGCAATTAATCAGAAAAATAATATAATTTTAAATTTTCATTTGGATTATTCTGTGCATTTCTAAAGAAAACTTTGTCTGTAATTTTGTACATTTTTTGTTTTTAAATATATTTTTATTGATTTCAGAGAGAAAGGGAGAGGGAAAGAGAGATAGAAACATCAATGGTGATAGAGAATCATTGACTGGCTGCCGCCTGCACACCCCCTATTGGGGATTGATCACGCAACTGGGTATGTGCCCTTGACAGGAATCAAACCTGGGACCTTTCAGTCCATTGAAAAAATAAAGTTTGCTATTTATGTAATAATCACTAGAGAAGTAAGTCATCACCAATAATAAACACTGTATAGACTTAAAAACCCATAAGTTATTTTTATATGTATTCATACAAGAACCTCCCCAAACACCTCCAAGTTAGGTATAATGATCACATTTTTAACGTGAAAGAATAGTGGTTATTAATATGAGACTGAGCAAGTGATTTTCTGAGTTGATGGCTCTGGGCAATTGATAGAACTATGTCTCACATCTGAAGCCCCTGATTTCTAGTGCATTACCTATACTTTTAAAATCTATATAAGCCCTAGCCGGTTGGCTCAGTGATGGAGCATCAGACTGAAGGGTCCTGGGTTCAATTCTGGTCAAGGGCATATGCCCGGGTTGCAGGCTTGATCCCCAATGTGCAGTGTGCAGGAGGCAGCCAATCAATGATTCTCTCTCATCATTGATGTTTCTATTTCTCTCACCTCTTTCTCCTTCCCTCTGATATCATTAATAAAAAATGACATTTTATACTATTTTTGCAACCTTTGCTTCCTTAACCGCCATTTTTTAAAGAAATATTTAGCTTTTGGCCTATTTTGATGCCTATACACATACTTTTAATTTGGCTTTATCCTGCTATTTCCAAAATCAGTTCTCATTTTACATTAAATTTTTTCATATATACATTCACATATATGAGACTGCCCTTTCAGTAGTATGTGAGTCTCTCCTAATGCTTTCAACTAATTTCCAGTGTCAGAGACTATACAGGGTATGGCAAAAGTAGGTTTACAGTTGTGAGTGCATGAATTAGTTTGTTATTTTATTATCTATTAATTATTGTATTATTTTCCATATGAACAACTGTAAACCTACTTTTGTTACACCCTGTTTTTACTTCTCTATCTTTCAACATTTATATATGATTACTTGTCTTGCAAGTTTAGAGACATTCATAATTCAAGAAAGGAAAGACTAAGCAATAAAATATAACTAGAATATCGACTCATAGGCCAATAATGATCATTTAATTATAAAGGATACATTTTCATAGACAATAATCCTCCCACTTTTTCTAAGATGACCTATAAATTTGACTCCAAAAGATCTAAGATTTTTCCATTGTTAGCCTTTAAAAAACAAATCTATTTGCTTGTTCAGTTTTAAAATAAAATAATAAATTAAAATGAAAGTGTGATTTTTAGTATGGCCATGAAATTTACTTAAAGGGATTGCTTTAAACAGAAGAACCAACTGGAAAACTTAAAATGTAAAAAATCACCATTCCGTCCATCTATTACTTACCTAGGAAGTGTGAACTGAAATAGAGACAGGAGTCCTAAGGTTTCCCTGTGGGCTCTCAGAGTCCAGTGTGAGACTAGAAGGAAGACAAGGAAAGAACATAGTTTCTAAACTAAGGGCATTTTTATTGTTGTACAATTGACATAACACATTATCTTTGTTCAGGTTACAACATAATGACTTAATATTAATAAATATTGTGAAATGATGACCACAATAATTCAAGTTGATAGATCACCATACAGTTACAATTTTTGAGTGTGACAAGAACTTTTAAGATCTACTTTCTTAGCAATGCTGGATCATCATGCTGTATATTACATTCCCATGACTTATTTTAAACTGAGTTTTATGGGTCAATTTCACCAATGGGGAATATACCAGGTTTTTAAATGTTTCTATTGTATGCTTGAGGGAGTTATATAGTGTAGGAAACATTTTCTGGGAATCATATTTCATTAATCCATAGATTACATGCTTATTTACCAACAAGGAAACCTAAACTGGGGCCAATCTGCTATAAATATTTGGTAAGTAAGGAATTTCCTCTGAGCAAATATTATTACTCTATATAGAGAGTCAGCTATTGATATGCTTACGAGGCAATCAGAATGAGTCAATTCTATTTCTTTTTTCTCTGAGGCAACCACCAGTCATGTGGAGGCAAATGAATCACATGGCAAATGCTTTAATTAATTTTTCCCAAGCTCTTATCTAGTTTTAGAACATATTAAAATAGTTTGAAAATTTTTCTTGTCTTTTTGTTTGTTTGCTTGTTTTGTAATAGAAAACTTTAGCCATGTAAATTTACTATGCTTAAATAAGTTATTCTGGCCAGTGAGACTCAGTGGTTGAGCACTGACCTATGAACCAGTTTGATTCCCAGTCAGTTAGGACACATGCTTGGGTTGCAGATTCAATCCTCAGTTGGGGGTATATAAGGCAGCCAATCAATGATTCTCTCTCATCATTGATGTTTCTATCTCTTTCTCCCTCTCCCTTCCTCTCTGAAGTCAATAAAAAATATATTTTTAAAAATAAGTTAGGTAATTTTATATTCATTGCATACACTGCTTAGTCACTTTTTCAGAATGCAGATAGAAAAAAAAAATCAATGCACAAAAAGAGATGTATAATTGGCTGAGTCCACAACTTTAGTACATAAAACCTATTTTTATTCTGCACATTTTTATGTGCAAATTAATTTCTAATAATATTTGACCAGCAAATATGGGCTGGAATTATTTAACTCCTTTGGTTCTTACCTGTATCTTTTGCTTGCTTTCTAGACAAATACAATTTTGAGTAAAATAAAAGTGTGAAAGTTTGTTTTCTGAAATAAACCTTCTACTTTTGATCAATATGATTATTCCAACTTAATTAGTGTATACCTCCTAACATGAAATGGGAGGGAGGAAGTCTTTGGAATATAATTTTAATGAGATAGTCCCCGTTTTATTCATATTTAACACATAATTAGAAGACTCTATACACTAATGATTCTTTAAAATAACTCACAAATTTATGGCCTTCTTTTTAAGTATTGTTGCGAAAATGCTACCAGGCACCAGAAACTAGATTAGTGAAATACAATTAGAATCTGTCATTGACTCTCTTATCCTCTTATTCACTTTTTAAAGCATCTTCTCTCACCAGAACTTTTCTGTCTGATCAATATGGACTTTAAAATGTGGCTATTTTCTTATATCTACAAATTATCCTTTATCTACTCTTCAAGATGAGTATTTTCATTCTTTATAATTAGTAAATATTGGAAGCCTATTATTCTGTTTCTACTTTGTACTTTTCAAGGAAGTATTTTATCTTTTTTGACCAAAAATGTTTTCTCTTCAGACATTTTGCCTTTCTAAATTTCTGTAATCAACATATTTTAAATGACCTCAAAATATTGACAGCAGAGATAACCACATTGTAAGAGGCCTATCAATGTGCCTCAGGCTTCCAGAAGGAACATAGACCAATATTTGTTTTCATCAAAAAAAAGAATATTCTGGATGGAAAGAACTTCAGAAATAATATAATCAAATTCTCTCATTCTAGGAAGAGGTAAATAGATTTTTATAGGTTGGACAACATGATTCTCTACAGATTATTATGTGGAATTACTCAGCAATTCCTGAAACTGCTGCTCTGTGTTGTCAAAACATTTAGTAAGGAATTAGTCATGGTAGAGACAGATACCCTAGTTGTCTTCCTAGTTTAAATAGATGTGGACATTCTCAGGGAAACTAGGGTTATTTCCAATGGTCTTTAGTTAGCTGCGTCTGCATATCTAAGTTAGTTCCATGTTGTAACATTTCCAGGCATACTGCTAATATCAGAAAAATGAAGCAAAGTATTTTCACAATATGTAACAGTGAATGATAAAAGTAACAAAGACAGCTTGAAGGAAATAAGTACCTGCATACGGAGAAGCAAGGCATGAAATACATTAAACATGATTTTTTTTTCCTACAGCACATTTCAAGCAATTGCTTTTCAGAGTGGCATTTTGTCTTTTCTTTCTTAAGAAAATGGCAATACAATTCAGAATGACCATGGAAAGGTTTATGCCATAGTAGAAATCTTATTGGAGAGTTTATTTTTCATCCATTGCTGAGTAATTCCACATAATTATCAATGCTATTACACAGATATAGGACAACATAAGAAGAATGTGGACATTTTATTCAAAGCAATCATCTGGGGTTATTTGAATTCTGAGGTTAGAAAGAGTTGTAAATGGAGATAACAATGACAACACTTGAAAAAATTCATTATAGTTACAATTTTTCTTCTATTTTCCGACTTATTATTTAGGATAGAGCACAAGAATCAATACTGTTACAAAGGTAACATTTTCAATAAATCAAAATTTCAAAAAGCAATGGCAATAAGAATAAACATACATGCAAAAGTACAACCGGGAAAAGAAGCATTCTCCAAGTTTGGCAATCATGCTAGTCACCTTATGAAAAATAGATATTCACTAATTTGGGAAGTATAAA
This sequence comes from Pipistrellus hanaki, assembly GCF_964339955.1. NCBI lineage: Eukaryota > Metazoa > Chordata > Mammalia > Chiroptera > Vespertilionidae > Pipistrellus > Pipistrellus hanaki. Next base: position 28,467,821 of record NC_140514.1, read on the forward strand.
ATCTTTATAAAGCATATAGAACTATACAATCTATGAAATTGAACTAAGAACTGGTCAGTGTTTTTAACCTTCACATATAGATAGTATTTGTATATTAATTTTTCTCCCAAATCAAAAACAAAAAAGGTGTTATAAAATTTTATTCAGAAAACATATTTCTTTCAAGCACAATAATTTAGTTTCCTTAAATCAGTTGCTCTGCTCTGAAACTACTGTCCAAAAGGAAAGAAAAAAAGGCAAGGTCACATAAACTTTGTGAGTAGATCATTGGTGTCCCCATTTTTCCATAATTTCATTATTGGAATTAATTTCACAGCTGTAATATGGAGTACATATACTGATAAAAGTATATGAGCACTACATTTAGAGCACTACATTTCTATTATTTCTTCCACTGTGCAAGACAGTGTCATTTTCCCTTTTAAAAATAGTACAAGTGCTTTTGCAAACTGTAAAATAAAATATGTGAACATAATTTGGAGAACTTGAGTATGGTTTCCATGGCTACATAAAACACTTTATTGGTATATATTTACCATAATCTAGAAAAATGCAATTGCTGTTTTTTTAATACTATGCCCAATATTTTTATGTGAATTTGAAAGAACAATAATCTTAATGTTTAACAGAATTTGGTTTAACAAATCCATGTGCCATATCCTTTTTGGTCATTTAAAATCAATAAATTATTTCTCCTTCCTTCCTTCCTTCTGGGATTATGTGTCTGCTAGTACCTAAAATTTTGAGAAAAAGAAAGGCACACCAATGCAAAGTAAAGATGTGTGTAATCTGAACATGGAGGGGAAGAGATCCTGGAGCCAGAGTGGCTGAGCATGGCAGGAAAGAAGAGATGTGAGAATATCCAGTTATTTCCTGTTTGAGAGAGAGAGAACAGATAAGTCCAAAGCAGGAGTTCCCAAATATGGTTACACGTAATAATCATCACCTAGAAAGCTTTAACATAATACCTATGTGCAAGTCCCACAGCAGAGCAATTACCAGTTTCTGGGATAAGAATCCCTAGAATCAGTGTTTTAAACAATGGACCTACGTTCTTGCAGTGTGCAGCAAAAGCTAAAACCAGCTTTGAGACCACGCTCCAAAAGTGCGATCACACTGATTCAGACGAAAGATGTACACTTTGGTCATTAGTAAATTTGATATTGTTTATTAGTGCATTTCATTTGGTTTGTTTTATTTCTACAAGCAATTTTTTTTAAGCATCTGTATGGTTAAGGATATATTTTTCTTTATGTAACCAAATTTTATACACTATATCGCCCTACTATAACAGTTGTATTTACTTGAAGTACAGGGATTTGATGTCATCTTACAGGCAATGTATATTTGAATGACCCACCCCCCCAAATTTTCTTCACTATTATAATCCATGAAGTGCAGAAGAGTAGAAGATGGTGTCAATTCTGCCACTGAACAATTCAGATCTTTCTTACGGGTTTTCCATGAAAAGGTTACAGGTATGCTGCAAGACCTAGTCCCTTCTGGCCCTTTGGAGCCTGGGTACCTAGAGATCCCGGATGCTATAGGTCTGTCTGTAAATAATGACATTTACATGATCAAAAAAGCCTAAAAACAAAACATAGTCAACAGGTCCGAACCATATGAAGGAATCTGCTACCCCTATGAAATTAGCAAGGCCAAAGAGAGGCTCTCCCATCTGCACACTTGCCATAGGTGCAGCTCCAGAGGAGCTATCTGCATAGCACGTACAACGGATCTGATGAGACGCTGGACGAGCTCTCGAGGAGCCCAAGAAACACCGCGAGGGCAAGGTGGTAGTGGGTGGGCAGAGCCCCATGACAGGTACAGATCTTGGCAGCAGCCAACTTTCATCTCACTTCAAGTATATAAAGTGTGAAGAATATATAATAGAGTATATAGAGTATATAGGAGGGTACCTATAGAGTATATAGGAGGGTACCCATAAAAGCCCTCCATTCTTTTCAGTTTGTACCAGTGTGCCATAGGAATGTTATCACTCTCCGTGGACCATGACATGGAAATATTGGGAAGCACTCGTGTAGTTTAATCTTGAATATATCTGAAGCACTAGGAAGAACACACATTGCACACAGTCAAAAGTAACAGTGTTAATATAGTTTTTTCTATAATCCCAGAAGGTATATTTCTAATTTATTATAGTATCTTCTTTCTACCTTGACATCACATCCCAGGGTCTCCTCCTTGAATTTTGGAGGACCAATAGACTCAGCACCTCACGGATCACAATTTTTAATAGGGGTCCAGTTTAAAAAGAGCTTATCAAATTCATCCTGGGAGACTTAGAATTAAGTATATGATAACACACATTGTACTTGAAATATATTATATAATACAAATAAGTATAATAAAACATGTGTTAAATTGGAAAGAATATCCCTAGAGCAACTACTAGATATTTAACGGCAAGACAGTAAACCCCTAGAGAGAAGACGACTATTTGGAATGCCTATTTATGAATTCATGAGAAAACTTCTCTGAACCCAATTAGACTTGTGGTAAATGCTTAAGTCTTAGAAGATTTTTTAAAAACTGTAAAAAAGAGCCCTAGCCGATTTGGCTTAGTGGATAGAGCATTGGCCCTCCGACTGAAGGGTCCTGGGTTAAATTCCAGTCAAGGACACGTACTTCGTACTTCGGTTGCAGGCTCAATCCCAGCCTTGGTCAAGGAGTTGGGGGGCGGGGGGGGTTGGGGAGGAGTGTAGGAGGCCACCAATCAATGTATCTCTCTCACATCCATATTGGTCTCTCTTTGTCTCTTCCCTTCCCTCCCACTCTCTCTAAAAATCAATGGAAAAATATCCTGAGGTGAGGATAAAAGAAACACACACAAAAACTGTAAAAGGAATGGCTAAGAGAACTTTATTCACCTGAACAATTCAGTTCGATGCAATTGAATTTAACAGATATCTATTGAGTGTCTATTAAGGGAACTGGGCATGGAATGTTCAAGAGCCTTGAGCATTGTGTGCCAAACGGATTATCAATTGGATTATAGGAGCTATATAAGAGACTGGACAAGATTTATTTTTCCTAGTTACATTCTACTTGAGAGATGGAAACAGTCTAACAAAACAAAGTTGAATCTAAATGAAATCCTTTTATTGCCTTCTAAAAGATATTGTTATTTGTATTTTTCTTTTCTATAGAAATTGCCCTGATCTGGCTTACACAATCAAAGGCTTCCTCAATTATATCAGTTATCCTAGCCCTCCACAAAATGAATATGTTTTTAAGTTTGGCTTTGTAGATTTTTTGCCAATTCCTCTCTTCTCTGATTCCTTTAAGAATTATGATCCTGCTATCTAGGAGACCTTTTCTGGCCAAACCAGCTTTGAGGTAAAGACACACTATTTATTCAAGACAAAATGCTAATTTTACCATTGGCATTTATATTTTAAACTAGAGCATGGGGTGGGGAGCGGTTTGCTCAGCCCAGCCATCTCCCTCTCTAATCCAGGACCCCTTGGGGAATGTCCGACTACCAGTTTAGGCCCAATCCTGGGGTTTGGGCCTAAATTGGCAGTCAGATATCCATCTCTCAATCCTGGATGACTGACTCCTAATCACTCACATGCCTGCCTGCTTGATTGCCTCTAATTGCCCTCCCCTGCTGGCTTGGTCGCCCCTAACTTCTCCCCCGCCAGCCTGGTTGCCCTACACAGACTGCTTGTTCAGTCATTTGATTGTCCCTCACTAATCCCCCTGCTGACCTGGTCATAGGCAGCCATCTTATGAGGACATGATAGTTAATTTGCATATCATATCTTTATTATATAGGATTATATCTTTATAAAAGAATGTACTATTAAAAGGACTTAATTAATTTTTTATTGATTTTTTTTTTTTACAGAGAGGAAAGGAGAGAGAGAGGGAGAGTAAGAAACATCGATGGGAAACACCAATCACTGCCTCTTGCACCCCTCCCCCCCACTGGGGACCGCAACCAAGGTACACGCCTCTGACCAGAATTGAAGCCGGGACCCTTAAGTCCACAGGCTGATACTCTATCCACTGAGCCAAACTCCTAAGTAAAAAAAAAATTGCATTTAAAAAATATTCTGGTAACGGGCTTTTTAAAATTTTAAATTTGATGGCTTAGCCCAACAATTCAGAAAAATAGTAAAGCACATGTTTTCCCAAGAAATGTCCAGTTAGACGTAATTATTTAAGTGTAAAATATCAGCATCTATAAATATATTAAATGTACTTTATCATCAATTTAAATACATACAATCTCAATCATATTTTTTAATCTTCACAAATTTTATTGAAAAGTTTAGAAGATTAGTAATTACATTTGTTACAAATAAAACTCTTTTACTTTGATAGAGAAATGTCAAATATTCTTCCTGTCAACAATTGTTTTCAAATAAGAACCATCTTTCTTCAAACTGCTTTAGAGCATTCCACATTTTGCTAACGCAAGGAAAATTCTTCTTCCAGTAAGTACATTTTGATGAGACAGAAACCAGATGTAGACATTATTGTTTCCTAAAGCAACAGATTTCCAGACTGTAAAAAAGCTCCATGAGTTGTTGATATATGATAAGCTAGCTATTTGCACTAAAAACTCAAAGAACATTATAAAGTACTTAATAATTTCAGCCTTGGAAATAAAATTAACTTACTAATGGTCACCTACTAATAATTTCCTCTCCATAAAAGAGTTTTATAGGGAATAGAATATAATTTGATTGTGTTGTGCTCCTTAATAGTAGAAATAAAAGATACAATTAGAGAATAAAAATTTGCAGCACTATCATTCTATTAGTTTGGTACTTAAGAAAATATCAAATGCAGTGCTAACTGATTTGGCTCAGAGGATAGAGTATCGGCCTGCGGGCTGAAAGGTCCCAGGTTTGATTCTGGTCAAGGGCATGTACTTTGGTTGCAGGCACATCCCCAGTAGGAGGTGTGCAGAAGGCAGCTGATTGATGTTTCTCTCTTATAGATGTTTCCAGCTCTCCATCTGTCTCCCTTCCTCTCTGTAAAAAATCAATAAATTAAAAAGAATCAGATCCAAAGTAACTCTTGGGTATTACTGAAGACTCAGAGAGTTTTTTTTTTTTTTCATTGTTTTTTCAAAGTGAATATAAATCTAGTTATTTTTTTTAAATCCATTTACAGAGCTATTCAGTCAATTCTCCTCAGATAGCTGGGAAATATCATTATTCATTCACCAAATATATTTCCCTCTCAGCAAATCTTAAACTCATGCCAACTATTCAACAACTGATTTCATCAATTACTTTTCAGTTGAAGAAAAATGTGCATTCCTTATACATTAGTCATCCATTTAAAAAAGAACATTATGCTAAGTGAAATAAGCCCATCAGAGAAAGACAAGTATCACATGATTTCACTCATATGTGGGATTTAATGAGCACCCTGAACTAAAACAAAATAGAGACAGAGTTACAGGTAGAGAGTAGACAGAAATCTGGGGGAAGGGGGGAAGTGTTAGAGAAGTGGAGGGATTAAGCAAAAAAAGAAAGAACTCACAGATATGGAAAACAGTGTGGAGTTTTGGGGGGAGAAATAGGGGGAATTGGAAAAAAGGTATGGTGAGGATAAGTGCTGATGGGAAAAAAATAGACTAAAAAATAAGCATGTTTTATTACATTCTAAAGCTTCATTCTTAGATATGAGAAATATGATTCAGTCATTGAAGCTATACTGCCTTTCAATATCTTGAAAAGAATAATCTTTAATTATTTAGAAATATTTTATTTAGATTTCAAAATGATTTCCCACTAGATCTTTGAAAAATACTCATTAAAAAGTAATTTTTCAAAAATACTATGAGCACAATGGAGAGCTTAGAAACTTATCCATGTGATTAAAAATATTTAAAGGATAGTTATTTGTATACTTGAGGCCAAGGTACTATTTTGATCTTAATAATCTAGAGAGTAACCTCAATTCTTTAGCATTATCTAGCTATAATTTACTATACATGAGGGGGAGAGTTATTCTATGGAACAGATAAATGTGTGCATACTTTGTAATATATTTTGATTAAGTTCAAAAGTAGCATGAATCCTTCTTTTCACATATGGCAAGCATACTTAGAAAACTGTGTGCAGGTTCCCAAATAAATAATTGAATTAATTATTTTATCTCTAACCATTGGTGTAAGACATATAGAGTAATGATGATTTATTCAACAGATCTATATATATAAAAAGCCAGCAACCGTAATGGCCATAACAACCATAACAAATGCATTCCATGATGCCCACTGTGGCCAGCAAACTGGCCAATGTGAGGGCAGAGCCAGCTGGCCCACAGCCCCTCCCTATGGCTGGCCCTACCCCCAGTTGGCCACCCAACCCCAATCAGGGGTGGGGCCTGCCAGCCAATTGCTCCCGGGCTCTCTATCCAGACAACCTGGCCTTGATGGCCCCTATCAGGGCAGGCCGGCCAGCCAACCTTCTGCCATCTCCTCCTCCTCCTGACAGGCCCAGCCCTGATCTGCCCTGATTGAGGCCAGGCTGGGTCAGACCCCACCCATGCATGAATCTGTGCACTTGGCCTCTAGTGTTCATATAATATCAATACAAAGCAGATTAAAAAATAGAATTCCTATTCTTTGTGATTTCTTTCTAAGAGATCACACCCCATGGTGATTTGTCTTTCCTTAAACATGAGGTAGACATATTTCTGTTACCGTTTCAATGCCACACTATATTAAACATCATCCCATGGTTGACATGATGAAATTATAAAACAATATAGTGCTACCAATCAGAGATGACTAACTTTTAAAATGTCTGAATGGAAGATCCCTTATTGTTTTCCAAATTTAAGGCCAAACCTAAACTAAGTACTATCTGATGACCCAGAATCTGCCCATCCTAAATATCAGAAAGTTATCTGATTCTGGACCATCTCATTCAATTAAATTCCATGAAAACAACAAGTGAACACCTCAATGCGTGCCCATCCACTGAGCCATTCTGGCTAGGTCTGGATCCCTTTTGATATATTTTTAGTGACTCTGACTCTGTGGTGTTAATGATCTCCTTGCTTTGCTGAACCCAGCTTGTTTTGGCTCAAAAGTACTGACGGAAGGTTCTGGAATTTTGAAAGCTAGTTGATGTTAACTTGGAAGGTGGAAATTGGCCATAGTGGGAGTATTTACCTAATGTAAATCATAGATGTTGCAAGTATGTCCTTTTTAACTTTCAGAAAAATGGATGTTAAACATTTATCACCACACCACTGCTTATCTCTACCTCTCCATTAAATTTTACTCCAGTTAACATTTAAATATATATATATATATATATATATATATATATATATATATATATATATATATATAACATATATATATATAACACACACATATATATATTATTGATTTTTTACAGAGAGGAAGGGAGAGAGATAGAGAGCTAGAAACATCGATGAGAGAGAAACATCAACCAGCTGCCTCCTGCACACTCCCCACTGGGGATGTGCCCGGAACCAGGGCATATGCCCTTGACTGGAATTGAATCTGGGACCTTTCAGTCTGCAGGCCGACACTCTATCCATTGAGCCAAACCATTTTCGGCCAGTTAACAGTTTTTTTAATGTTGATCTCTCCCAACTAAAAGAACTAAAAACAAAAGTACTAACAAAATCTCATGATTCGCAGCTATTGTTATATTTCTCCCCTTCCCTTTATAGTCAGGAACCTAAAATATAACATATCCTCAACTTAAAAGACAGTATACTACACATTGAAGGTGATAAATATGTTTGAGTCAACATTCTTTAGGCCAATGAATTAGATATTTTCATTTAGTTCTGATTAAAATGTGAATTTATATGGCAATAGAAATTAAAAGACTTAAAGATGCTCTTTGTTCTTTGATTTATTAATGGTATTTTGAGAAATCTATCATAAGGCAATAATCCATATGTAACCAACATGCAACTCACATTATTTTTAACAGTGAAATGTTGGAAAACAGTGTACATGTTCAACAATAGGGCTATTTCTAAATAATAAAGCATTTATGCAATGTGTGAATATATGGTCAGTGAAAATGAAATGATCACAACTTTAAGTACAATTTCTGAAAGAAAAATAGGGACTGAAAGGAAACTTGCTACTATGTTAGAAAGAGGAAAAACCTTAATGAGGAAAGAGAATATCAAATGTTTATGAGGGGTAAAAATCATAGAATTAGTCTAATAACACAAAGATATAATACTACATACAATCAATCCAGCTTGATTTAGCTGCTGGAGGAGCTTCTATTGGGTGAAAGTAGTACAAGTTGTGATGTATTAACAAAGGGAATTTTTATTTAATTAATTTTTCCCTTTCCCTTAATGCTTCTTTCAGGTTGGCTGAGGAACATAATGTATTTCAAGACATCCTATAGCAAAATTTGTAATAGTATCAGTAATTTGTGCTAAGAACCCTTCAAAATTTAAGAATAAAATATAATTAATCTGTTGAAATAGCATAAAAAAATAAGCTTCTTTTTGGTAACTCAATTTATTTATCTTAGCACTGTGTTTGTAATTACCTTTAAGTAACTATGTTACTTTATTTATTTACTTTCTTTATTAATTAAGGTATGATATATGTGTCCTTATCCCCCCTTTGCTGCCCTCACTCATGTCCTCACCCCCCTGGTGTCTGTGTCCATTGGTCAGGCTTATCTGCATGCCCCATGTTCATAGCAGCACAATTCACCATAGCTGAGATTTGGAAACAGCCAAAGTGCCCATCAGCAGATGAGTGGAGTAAAAAACTGTGGTACATCTACATAATGGAATACTATGCTGTTGTAAAAAAGAAGGAATTTTTACCATTTGCAACAGCATGGATGTAACTGGAGAGCATTATGCTAAATGAAAATAAGCCAAGCAGAGAAAGATAAATATCACATGATCTCACTCATTTTTAGAATATAATGAACAATACAAACTGATAAACAAAAACAGATCCAGAGATAGGGAAGCATCGATCAGACTGTCAAACCTCAGAGGGAAGGTAGGGGAGGATGGGGGTAAGGGGGAGCGATCAACCAAAGGATTTGTATGCATTCATATAAGCCTAACCTATGTTATTTCTTTTCATTAATTAAAATTTAATAGTAGATGTAATATTAACACATTCTCTAGGAAAATCTCTAAAAACATGAAAGAGATATGAGTGAGTTTCAATGAAGTATTATAAACATATGTGATATTGAATAATCATAAAGCATGTGGTAGTTTTTCCCTTGTTTCAGATGATATTCTCATTAATTAATTTTACTGCATGGAAAAGGATGGTTAGCTTTTTTCCTTTTACTTTGAAATCATATCATTAAATTACTTAGAAACTTGTTTGAATTGTTATTCAAGCTGCTATCCATATTTCTAACAGCTTAATGAGATGGAGAGTTAGCAACTAATTTTCTTTCAAAATATAGAAAGAGAATAGACTACTCCAAGTGTTTCATATACATTTATTACTTGGTAAATGAGTATCAATTTTATTAAAAAAAATCTGCTTCTACTTCCAAGGGCCTACTATGTATCTATATTTATATATTTATATCTATCTGTCTACATGTACATATATCCACATATGTGTAGACAGATAGATTGAATATATCTGGAGTTTTTAAAGGCAACCTTACTTTATTTTTTTAAAATATATTTTATTGATTTTTTTACAGAGAGGAAGGGAGAGAGATAGAGAGCTAGAAACGTCGATGAGAGAGAAACATCGACCAGCTGCCTCCTGCACATCCCCTACTGGGAATGTGTCTGCAACTCAGGTACATGCCCTTGACCGGAATCGAACCTGGGACCTTTCAGTCCGCTCTACCTCTGAGCCAAACCGGTTTCGGCATAAAGGCAACCTTACTTTAAAACAATGATATCCTTTAGACATTCAGGGTCTATATTATATTTTAAGTGTTTTGAAACTTAGCATATTTATTGAGGCACAGATCACCCACTATCCATCAACTATTTCTTAGTTACAGAATGCTGATCTTTTTTTAGTATAGCAATGTGTCCAGTTAAAATTAATAATTCCCAGGTTCCTTCGAAACTAGGTGTAACGATGTGATCAAAGTATAGCAAGTAACTTAAGCAGACATTGTGGTGTGGGACTTTAAAGAAGCTAGAACAGTGGGGCCAGAAAGGTGAAAGGAAGGTGGCCCCCTGAAGAAGATGGGCTGCCGTGCTAGGCCTGCTTTGTCTGTGTCTGGTTATTTTTTATGTGAAAAAGAAACTACCTTATTTAAGTCATTGCTTAGGGGCCCTTGTTGTTTGTCTTTCAATAATTTCTAACATACCTAGTTGTTATATTATTAGTTGCATAAATATTAGACATAAAATCTAAAGAATGCTATTTACACATTCCTAAATCATTAGTTAGGATATAGCTGTCTCTACTTAGCGCAGAACTGGGAAAATGTGAAAGAAAAATTCTTGTATTTGAACATTACAGTGAAAAATGGTTACACAACTGGATCTTTCTTTTAATAATAATAGCATCCCTGCCCTTCTTTTCCCTCTGGGTTTTGGAGATCTGTTCACATCTCAGTCAAACACCTCCAGGTAAGGTGTCATCATCCCTGGTCACTCTCTACTATTTATTCCCTAACCCTGTGGTCATCAAATTGCGGCTCATGAGTCACATGCGGCTCTTTGGCCCCTTGAGTGTGGCTCTTCCACAAAATACCACTGCCTGAGCGAGTCTATCTTGAAGAAGTGGCGTTAGAAGAATTCTAAGTTTAAAAAAATTGGCTCTCAAAAGGAATTTCAATCCTTGTACTGTTGATATTTGGCTCTGTAGACTAATGAGTTTGCCGACCACTGTCCTAACCCAAAATGGGGCAATGACTGAGATTTGTCCAGGCATTAGCACGAAGCCATAATCAGAAGTCAGAGTTTCTCCTAAATTTTATTTTAATTGGTACTAAGAGAAAAGGATCATTGCCTTTCTGATACTGAACACTGGAAAACATGAGCTAAGAGCTGCTCACAGTTGTGACTCCAATATTTAAACAAAAACCATTGCTAGCGAATGAACAGGCATAGAGTAAATAGAATAACTCACAAAGTCCAATTTCTTTTGGGTTACCAGAGACAATGGTCCCAGAAGCCCTCATTATTTGGCTATACAAGTCAACAATTCTCCCATTAGGCTAATTCTGACTCCAGCATGTATGCTTGTAGATGAAAACTTTTGTTTGTAAAATGCTTTAAATTGAAATAAGATGAAACTTATACCTTGTTGTTGGGTGGGTATAACAACAGAAAGACTTTTATTTGAATGAAAAACTATTAAAATCATGTGTGCTGTCAAATTTATAATGCATATAAAGTGATACACCAGGTTAAGAACATATCACCACTTTTTCTCAGGCAGGAAAAGAAATCTCACAATCACCTGGATTTAAAATGTTTTATCTTCAAACAATCTCTTTTTCAGAGTTCTTTCTGAAACTTACAGGTTTGGTTGAATAACATATTGATTACCCTTAAAACTTCAAGAAATAACCTCTGCTCCTCTAGACTCTGTGTATTGAAGGCGGAAAAAATAATTTTTTGTTTATGTGAGAATTACTCAGCAGCAATCACTGTCATATCCCATTTACTACAATTTTGCACAGCGAAAAAGTAAGGAAGTGGGAATTAAGTTATTATTTCCCTGCCATGTTGTATATTTTCTCGCTCCTCTTTATTTTTAATCAATATACTGGCTAAGATGCTTCCTTTCATGATGACACATTTTGAGTTTTGTTTTGATATGCATTTCTGTCCAACAAAAATGAACATTCTGAGGTTTTACATGTTTTGAGTGGCGCCCAAATTTTGTTTACTATAATTTGTTTAATTTTTTTGTTTATATACTCTCTTACTTCTGTGCACCACTTTATTATAAAAAGGATACAAATGATATATACATATGTATAAAATGTAGCAACATAAAATCAATGTAAATAAGTATAAAAATGAATGAAAAATAAATTAGGTTAGATAGTACCTGAGAACCAGATGTACCTAGCTCCCAATATCCATGCCATCAACTCAGGCACACTTATAAGGAGTAGCCAACAGGGTTGACCCTACACTCCTGACAATCTAACACAACGAGGGAAAAGTAACTCATTATTAAATAGGTAGTGTCTCTATCCAGGCTGTCCAACAAACTGGTCACTGGCCACAGGTGAATTAGGCTCGTGAAATGTGGCGAGTTCCACTGAAAAGTCCTTTGTATAAAATGCGCTCTCAATTTCAAAGACTTGGAATGAGAAAGAATGTAATTATCTCATTAATATTTTATAGAGATTGTAACTTTAATGATTATATTTTTAATATATTGTATTAAATGGTATTAAAATTACTTTTACCTGTCTCTTTTCATTTGGAGTGACTACTAAAATATTTAAAATTCTATATGTGGCTTGAAATTGTGGCTTTCATTGTATTTTCTTGGGACAGCACTCATCCCAAGGAGTAGAGAAAATCCAATTTCATTACTCTAGGAAAGCAGCACTATTTCTAATAGAGGCAGCCTTACACTGACAGTTCTGATGTGTGTGGATTTCCGTTTGTGTTATTGTAGGTTAGCTAATGCTAGCCATCTAGCAATAGGATCTAAATTTCAGTTATCAGGGTATATTAATTATGAGTTATTGCATAAAGTGCAAATTTCACTGCTCACTACTCATTCCACAAATGTACATCATAATCAGTGATCAATCATGACACTTCGGTCCTCTCAGTCTCTTGGTGACTGCTTACTACACATCTGCTATTCAGTCAGCATGCACAGGTAGTAAAGAAAGTAGCTGTGTTGCCTTCTTACCTCTTAATGATAACTCATATGACACTCAAAAATAGATAATCGAAAGGAAGAATAGGCCAACAACTGTGAAACTTCAGGAAATACAGAAAACATGATGATGTTAGTGAAATTTTAATTAAATGTATCAGGACTCATAAAAGAAATAGGCGATTGCGTTAATGTTGGCACTGCCATCATTTGAGAAACCCACATATGCAGCCAGGGGAATTGAGTGAAGGCCAACTTAGAGACATAAATGGGGAAGTGTGACAAAAAAAAAAAAAAAAAAAAAAAAAAAAAAAAAGATGCAGAGGAAGTGACACTGTCAAAACTTCACATCGTGGAACTTTCTGAAGTTATTTTACATTGCTGAAAGCACAGAAAGGATAAAATGTTGAAAGCTGATGGAAATTTATAAAGAAATGTGACTATTTGTCAAGGCAAAGAAACGAAGCCTGCTCCATATCCTTAAGTTATCAGGCAAAAAAGAAGGCAATTACTGTTCAAACTACTCTTAATAAGATTTTTTTTTTTACAAAGAAATAAAACACTAATTCTCAATGTTCCTAATGATATACTTAATAACTTTTGGTTTTACTATTTTTAATTTTCTATACATTTATCCCTAAGAGTAAAATAATTTTTAAGGTTTTGACAAACATTTTTAAGGTTACTGAATAAATACAAACAATAAAAAAATTTCTATTAATGAAGAGAGTTTTGCAGTTGTAGCTTTAATGATCATTTTTGCAGTCCTACAAAGAGACAAAGTGATGACTGCCTGTATTAAGATCAGGGGAAATATAGCTTAAGGTTTCTCATAGAAAGGTTATTGTTTAATGCCATGAAAGCATCCTAACCCTGCCTAAAGTCAGTGACCAGATTTACTGCATTGTTCCCTGTTAATACTCATTACCAGTGCTCAATGGCATCTATAGAACAAGAAAATTATCTCCCTGATGGGACGTTATGCTGAGATCCAGGAGGAAGCTCACTAATCATTTCTCTTAGTCTGCTGATAGATGTGAGACTAGATTAACAATTCTTAGGGAACATTTTTGTAAATTTTCTTGTTTTTGCTTATTATTGTTATTTTTTTTTAATCTTCAAAAGGGGATGAGCACAGAGTTTGGGATTATATTCTGAAAGAAATACCTCTACTGGAGATAATTTATGTAATCAGTAACATACAAAGGACCTTACATTTTCAGAATGAGCAGGATAATACAATTATTAAAACAGATTACCTATTAAGTCTGTAACAAGGATATTGATAGTATTAAGAGGTACACCTATTCTGAGAACTGACCTTTTCCTTCAGTTTTCCTTACGTGGTTTGAGATGGTGAGTCAGCCAAGGGAGATTTGGGATCAAGACCATGGAGGGATCCATGGGCAATGCCCCTACTTGTTTTCCTTCCTCCCTTCCTCCCTTCCTCCCTCCCTCCCTCCCTCCCTCCCTCCCTCCCTCCCTCCCTCCCTCCCTTCCTTCTTTTGTACCTTGGTGAGTATCCCTCGCTACTGATAAATGTGAGCACTGTCTGCAGTGCTCACTGGTTTCAATCTACCTCTTTTTTTTTTTTCCATTGAGAATTATTTCACCACAATATGTTAGATCGTATTTGAAAGTGATCTGCTTTCCCTTCCCATTAATTCTACCCTTCAGCTTCCCTCATCTTGTCTATGGTGGGAAGTTGTCCATTTTTAATATTTTGACATGAATTCACTTACAGAATCATCAGAGGGACACTGAGATGGGTAGGCATTTGTATTTCCCTTTGTCGCATGAAGAAAATGGGACCACAGGGAATTGGGTGACTATCTGTGAAGTCTATAAAAATGTGCCTGGGTGATTTCCAATGGCTGGGAGCACACCTGACTAAGGGCCTTAGATGCTTCCTCTGAAATTTATCACAGAAATTCTACAGAAGGCTCATTCCTAGGTAACTCCAGGCTCCTCAGAATAGCTGGCTTTGATTTGTTTAATCTTCCCTGCACTGCCCGACAGACTAGAACACTTCCACCCACCCTTCCTTTCCACTCCTTAACTCTGGGTCACACCATCTTACTCTAATGGCTTTCTCAACCCTTTTAGACCTTGCCCCATTTTCTTTCCTGCAGGCACTTCCACTAATATAATTACACTAGAGGCCCAGTGCATGAAATTTGTGCATGGCAGGGGGGGTGGCCCTCAACCCAGCCTGCACCCTCTCCAATCTGGGACCACTTGAAGGATGCCCTATGGCTTCTTTCCCTATTGCCCTTTTCAAATTTAAGAGTGCCTTTCATTCATGTAACGAATCTGGAACCCATCAGGCAAAAGAGCCTGGGAAGTGAAGTCCAGTTCCTAACATGTGAGAAAGAGAGTTGAAGGTGCGGTTGGTGTGGAGGACCTGTACATGGTGTTTGGCATTGATAGGAACACTTCAAGCCCCGCTGGTATGTCTCAGTGGTTGAGCATTGACCCATGAGCCATGAAGCCATGGTTCAATTCCTGGCCAGGATACATGCCTGAGTTTCGTGCTTGATCCCCTGGAGGTACCTGATAAAGAATTCTCTCTTATTGTTGATGGTTCTCTCTCTCTCTCTCTCTCTCTCTCTCTCTCTCTCTCTCTCTCTCTCTCTCTCTCCTCCCTCCCTCCCTCCCTCCCTCCCTCCCTCCCTCCCTCCCTCCCTTCCTTTCCTGAGAATATTTTTTTTGTTATTCCTCACCTGAGGATATTTTCCATTGATTTTTACAGAGGGTAGAAGAGAGGAGAAGAGACAGAGAGAAACACTGATGTGAGAAAGACACATTGATTGGTTGCCTCTGACAAGCACCCTGCACCCTGACCAGGGCTAGGGTTCAAGATTGCAACTGAGTTATGTGCCCTTGACCTGAATCAAACCTGGTACCCTTAAGTGTGTGAACCGACACTCTATCCACTCCAAACTAGCTAGAGCAAAATATATACATACATTTTTTATTAGTTCAAGAAAGATGTGTGGCTAAAGACAAAATTTTCTTGCCTAGTCATTTGCTAAACCCAGTCAACTTCTTTTGTGCCATTTTTATTGTAGATTTTATTCTTTAAAGTTGGCTTAGAATCAAACATTGAAATTCCTTAAAATATGATCAATCTGAGGTCACCATCACTCCTACTACTTGGATGTTTATCTTTCAATTTTTGCATACATTTCACCTATGCTCTTCAAATTACTACTGTGGTGAGATATGAGTAGACAGGTTTAGAGGGAGCAAAATGGATATCTGCTATTTTATCAACTTGAAGGCAAGAGATCTTTATTCTCACTTTCTTTGTTTTACTAGCCTTTTTCTGAGAGTGTGAAATGGTGGTAATGAATTCTTAAACACTTAATATTATACTGATAGCTTACTTAACTTCTTTAAGGGAAAAATCAAAGTGTGGTCTGATGAAAAGCCAATATATTTTGTGTTTCTTTTATTTCTGACATATCCTCACCATGACTCTTCTGTTGAGGATTTGTTTAATGGACTACCGTTAAGTCATTTATTATTCTAGGTCAGTGTTTCCCAAACTTCTCTCATGATGAGAATCACCTGGTGGAGTTGTTAAAACACAGATTCCTGAATCCCAACTAAGAAGTGCTAAACTAGAATTTTTGAGAACATATAGGTAAAATTGCATACCTAACTTAGTGCTCTGTATATAACATGTCTTAGAGCACTAGTTAAGTATACAATTTTACCTATATGTTCCCAAAAATTCTAGTTTAGCACTTCTTAGTTGGGATTCAGGAATCTGTGTTTTAACAACTCCACCAGGTGATTCTCATCATGAGAGAAGTTTGGGAAACACTGTTTTAGGTTCTGGGAATGAAGTGGAGGAGAAGACAAAAATGTTCCCTACTTTTATGGAACTTTTATTTCTCATAATAAGAGTCATCAATAAATGGTTAAATCAACTGAATGAAAAAAGAAAGATGACTTCAAATCAGAGTAAAAAAAAAATCTATGAACACAAACAATGCAACATGGAAGGAATAATAGCTGGGTATGGGTGCAGCACAGTTAAGAATGCCTAGATAAAGAACTGTGTTTATTTGCTATCTGGAAGAAAAGACATTTCCAGCTACCTAAGGGCAGAACATTCTAGGCAAAGGGAGCACGATGTGCAAACATTTTAATGCAAGTTTCCTGACAGAAAGGAATATGACATGCCTGATAACACAGAAGGTTAGTGTGGTTGAATCATAAAGGAACAAGGGAGAGTAAGAGTTATGAAAGATGAATTTGGGGAAACAAGCTAGTACCCATAGCCATGTTGATTTTGAATTTTATTTTAAGAGCTAGTGTACAACATTGTAGCAATGAAAACACAAGTGTTACATGATCTCATTTACATTTTTAATTGAAAAATGGGACTAAAATAAGTAAACCACGTATTTTAGTCAAGTTTACTGTATGTAATTGCTAACATATTTTTAAAAACATTAATTTTCTATTATCTTTAAAGGAATATAATAAGCATTTTTAAGTGGCTTTTGGTTGTGTTGTTTTTACTAATATATACAATACTCTGCCATTAGAAATCTGAGAGTTGATTTTTTTTAATGATTTCCAAAAGTATGATAAAATGTGAAGACTGTGACAACAAAGAGAATTTAATTGTTGCTTGTCAACTGCTTAAATATTAAAGATCTATTGATTACTTGTCCTGAAAGTCTTAATAGAGATCCAGAATGATTAAAGTCCTGTGTGAATAATCTTTACAAGAAAAATTGCAACGTGGTAAGAGGCAGAGAAAGGGGGAAATGTAATATCAGTGAAGGAAAGGGAGTAAACATTATGTGGAGAAATCCATCTGATAACATTGTAGAGTTCAACACCGGAAATTACTTGTATTGGCATGTTGAAATATTCCCATAAAAGAGAAATGTAAGCTTTATTTCCAAACTCATAATGAAAGGGTCCCTTCTCCCTGGCCTAGAGAATGAAACCTTGCTCCGAGCATAAGGATAAATACTCTTTCAAAAGCCTTGTACCAGTGATTAGACTTAAGAACTGAGGTTTGTGAACTTGACCCCTGACCCAGACTATGGGCAATACTCACCTTCCAATAGAACAATTCATCTTATTGTACTTATGTCCACTTAGCAACACAAGTTCTGTCCTCAAAATACTTCTTTTAGCACATTGTATAGGATGAATATTCAGCACATGAAATGTTTTAAGTTCTTCCAGGAGAAAATAAATAACAAGAAACAGTAACTTCCTTTTTCCCTAGACTTGGGTTTAGGAGGCAAGGTTGGCAGGCAAACATCTGTGATGCTGTGCCTACAGAAGTACTTTCTCTCTGCACTGAATGAAAATTTTATTAAATGGCTCCATTTTCACACTTTCTTTCCCTGTACTTCTTCAGAAATAAGTTTTAATTCACTCCATCAGTCAAAATAGTTGAGTGTCTGCTTTATGTGAAGCAATCTGTTTTCAACATTGAGTGAGTTGTGTATAGAGAAAGTTGAATTAAGTACATATGCGTTTGGGGGTTTGGGAAGGCTTCTATATTCATTATTAGGGTAACATATTTACTAATTTATTATTTTTTCTCTTCTACAACAATGTATTTATTTCTCTTTTCTTAACAGCATGTTAAAAAACAAATGAAGTACTGCATAATAGAGGTGTTTTATGATAAGTAATATAAAGCTTATACACATTGTATTTTGATTTGGAGTGAATAAAATTCTAAATAGTTACATTTCCTTTTAAAATGATTGTTATATGAAATGCAAAACTTACCATTTTTACTTAACATTTTATTAAAGATAAGTGCACATTAAATTTTTTTTTAAATGTGTAACTGGCCCACTCTAATATTATGTTTTATCCCATCGGACGCCTACTGGATAAATGAAAGTGAGTTTCCATTGATTGCAGTAGCAGAGACAGCATGTATCTCAAACCATTAAAGCATTTCTCCCTGAAAGCAGAACTTAAAATCTTTATACTCTCATAGCCCCTAAACATCTATATAATGTTATGTTTTTCTTTATTGCAAAAATTCATACTTCTGTTATTAAATATATAACTAGGGGCCTTTTCTCCTTTTGAGACATAATCTCTCAGACTGGTTATTTGGTTTCCTGTGTCAATCTTGTTTCTTTCTTTAAAATGTAATTAATAATGCTTACCATCTGTCTGTCTTCAATCATATAAGTTGTCTTCTTCTAAGGAAAAAATAAGGATATGCTTTACTTTGGGAAGTCCTAAAAATTTTTATTACCTACTACACCCCAACCTGACTGTGACCCCAGGTTTCTAGAACATCATGTTTGCAAAGTATACCCATGACTTCCATGTTCATGGAAACAGTCCAGGCTTCATCTGGAGACTGTATAGTCCAGCCAGCAAGGCGGAGGGCTGGAGAAGTCCTCTAAGCAGCACATATATGGGGACAAGGGTCTATCTGTGCCCTTGAAAACTTCAAACTCTTAAAAATGATGGGGATCCTCATTACCCAGGCTCCAGGGGTCACGTTTCTTGGGGCTACATGCCCATGACCTCATGTTCCTTGGGGTCATGTTCCTTGGGGCTACATGCTCATGATCTCCCACGACCTTTTCTGTCCCTGCATACTCAAAGACACACTTAGCTCTTACATGTGAGCCACTGGCTTTCACTTTAGCATCAAGCTCATATGTAAACTCTTATAGCCAAAAAGATCTTTTTTTTTCCTTCAAAAAGCTTAAGTAGCTATATTTTAGTAGTTTTCCTACTTAATTAACATAAGAGAAAGCATTGGGATTTATTTAAAACAAAACCTCTAAAATTAACATAACTTTCTCCGTAGAAAAAACAGGAGAAAATTAATTTGAACATTTAAAACTTTTGGCGACTAGTCTTGGTATTTGAGTTTGTTTGCACTTTTTTCCTCAAAAGATGAATCAGACTGAACTTGAAAGCAACTCTGAAGGAGCAGTGGATTAACAGGCACAATTCTCAGAGCAAAACATTGACAACTCTTTAATGAGGCTTTAAGAGAAAGCACAACAAATTACTTCTGACGAAATATTAGAATTCCTATTTGCCCATGTCCCTCACAGAATCAGAGGTTCCACAATGTATGTGTGTATGTAAAACACAAAAAATATAATTTAAAAAATTATTTTTTAAAAAAATATGCAAAATATAGTTGTTCAATTTCACATGGCAGGCATATATGATCAAAAGCACTGCAAAGCCAGTGGAGGAGGATTGGTAAGGGAAGCCTTGAGTGTCCTGCAGTGATTTGATTTTCTTTTTTTAATATACTAAAAAAAAAAGCATTTCAGAGAGGAAAAGAGAAGGAAAAGATAGAAACATCAATGACGAGAGAGAAATATTAATCTTCTGCCTCCACACACCCCACACCGGCAATCAAGCCTACAACCCAAGCATGACCAGGAATTGAACTGTGATCTCCTGGTCCATAGGTCAATGCTCAACCACCAAGCCATGCAAGCCAGGCTGGTTTGGTTTTCAATACCATATGCCTTGAGTTAGGCACTGGGCCATGCTCCCTGCTTACATCCAGAGCTCAGGTAGAGTCCTCAGACATATAAAAGTTGAAAATAATATAGTGTTAATTTTCACCTAAAATGCCCTGAATCTATAGCTTTATAGGAAGCAATGGCCTAGGTAACTGAAAAATAAAGACATGCTTCTGCTGATCAGGAACAAAACCAAGCCACTCAATGGCTCAGCAAACTGACCTATGATTTCTCCAATGAAGAAACACGGGAGTTATACCGCCATAACAGCTGGTGGTAGACAAGGCATATGGGCTAAATGTAGGCAACTATAATCTTATTGAATAATGATAGGTGAGCATAGGACAAAGGAAGGAAGGGAAGAGAGAAAAAAAAGAGAAAACAATAAAAACTTACTATTCAAAATGAGCCTGCACACCAAGTTTCCAAAATAAATAGATAAATATGTTAAGGGATATAGCAAACAAAATAAACAATCTGAATTTATATTTACTCCAGATTAAATTAATTTTAGGAGACAGTGTGTAAAAATTCAAAGAACACACTTAAGATGTACATATATGAAAAAAGGCTCTCTAATTAAAATTACAAGGTAATAAAAATAAGATAATCTTATATCAGGCACATCATTATATTAGAAGGTAAAAATAGAAATATTTAAGAACAGTTAATAGACATAAGAGTAACAAGAGCCAAAAATAAATAAATAGTATTTGAGTAATAGCATGAATCCTCAAATTTGTTATATTATTGTTACACTTGGATTATACTAAAATCAAAATGACTATTCAAGAAAATAAATCACATATGAACTTCATTTACAAGCAAGGATTTAAGCATTTATGTAAACTACCAGTAAATTGAATTTGGCATTTATAAAAAAGTTCACATCAGAAATGCAAAGATTAATAAACATCAGAAAATGTATTGATGAAATTTGACTGGACAATTCACAAAAATAGAAACCTGAATGAAAAATTAAATTTAAAATGACACTCAACCTCACTAATAATCAGAGAAATGTAAATTTAAAGCAAACAAACAAACAAAACACAACAGCGCAGCCAGTGTGGCTCGGTGGTTGAGCATCAACCTATGAACCAGGAGGTCAAAGTTAGACTCCTAGTCAGGGCACATGCCTGGGTTGCAGGCTCAATCCACATTGTGTGGCTGGCAAGAGGCATCCAATTAATGATTCTCTCTCATTATTGATGCTTCTGTATCTCTCTCCCTCTCCTTTCCTCTCTGAAATCAATAAAATTATATTTAAAAAGAAACAAACAATAAAAAAGTAACATTTCAAACTTCTGATTGATCAAAATCAAATTATACTTAAATGTTGTATCAGTGGAGAAAAATGGGATACACATATTTTTAGTGGGGGAAAAAACAACAACAATGTTTAAGGGGAGAAGGAGATTAAGAGAGACCATGTATTGCCTAATATAATTTACTCAAAGTCTGGAAACTTCAAATACCATATAATACATTGTATATAGGTGCCGTTTAGTGTAATAGTGTAAAAACCTACAAGGAAGTGAAGCAGAGGAATAAGATTGGAGACTGGGCTTTAACTGCATCGATAACAGTGGTTCTCAACCTTTCTAATGCCACGACCCTTTAATATAGTTCCTCATGTTGTGGTGACCCCCAACCATAAAATTATTTTTGTTGCTACTTCATAACTGTAATTAGGCTCTACAGCAGCGACCCACAGGTTGAGAACTAAGGGTCGCCTAAGACCATCAGAAACACAGATTCATAACAGCAGAAAAATTACAGTTATGAAGTAGCAACAAAAATCATTTTATGGTTGAGGGTCACCACAACATGAGGAACTATATTAAAGGGTCACGGCATTAGAAAGGTTGAGAATCACTGATCTATAATGATGTATTTATTTAAAAATTATGAAAAGCTCATGTGGCAAATATTAAGGTTTGATCATGCTCCGTGCTCCTTACATTATCTTCTGTGTTTTTCTGCATATTTATATTACTTAATTAACTTTCAAGATTAGGTATGTGAGTTGGGGGGAAAAAAATCATATTTTAATGGAAAATGAAGAGTATCAGGTCCTGCCAAGTTAGAATAAATCCAGCATTTCCTCTGGTTCCCACCTGGAAGAGATAAATCTTCTTTTTCTTCCTTCCTATTGCTGTGGCTAGAAGTTCCAGTACTTTGTTGAGTAAGAGTGGTGAAAGCAGAATCTTTCCAGTGTTCCTGATGCTTAGGAAGAAATCATTGTATGAGTTTTAGTGCTTTTGTTATCATCTCACAGGTCCCTGAAACTCTGTTCTTTTCCTTTTCTCTTTGTTCAAGTTGAGTAAATTTTATTGATCTGTCTTCCAATTCACTGATTCTATTCTTTGTCATCTCGATTCTACTACTGAGCCTATCCATTGAGCTTTTATTTTCGTTATTGAATTTTTTAGTTCTATAATTTTCATTTTCATTTATAATAACCCAAAATTGAAAATGGCCCATAGTTCTTCAACAGTCAAATAAAGTACAAATTATCAGTGAATGGGTACCAACTATTGATACATGCAACAATCTGGATGTTTCTCCAGGAAATTATGCTGAGTGAAAAAAAAAAAAAAGAGCGATCTCGAAGAGGTTTTATAATGTATGAAAACATGTATATGTCACTATTGAAATAAAAATTATAGCCATAAAGCACAGATCGATGGTTGCCAGATTGGTAGGAAGAAAGTTATGACTATAAAATTGTAGCAGGAAGAATCCACATATTTGTTCTGTTTGTATCTTCACTGGGGTGATGTTCACCCAAATATACACATGTGATAAAACTGCACAGAACTAAGTATACACACATATACCCACAATTTAAGTTTATCCAGTAAAGAGGAATAGATGTTAATCTAAAACCTGTGGACAAAAATCCTTAAGTAGAGTACCATACGCTGCTAAGGAAAAACCCACAAGAAGACAGTTTCTTGGTGAGGCATAGCCTTCAGGTCTCAGCTGTGAAGGGTTAGGAGTAGGATCAAAAAAACTTGTTATTCTGTATAACGAAGTTAGAGAAAATTTAAGATTTCATGGATCAATGAAGAAAAAAGTGAAGCCGAAACCGGTTTGGCTCAATGGATAGAGCGTCAGCTTGGGGACTGAAAGGTCCCAGTTCGATTCCTTGGTTGCAGGCACATCCCCAGTGAGGGGGGGGGGGGGGGTGCAAGAGGCGGCTGATCGATGACTCTCATCGATGTTTCTAACTCTCTATCTCTCTCCCTTTCTATCTGTACAAAATCAATAAAATATATTTTTAAAAAAGGAGAAAAGTGAAGATACCTTCATAAAGTGGTTCGTTGAGAGAATATATAAGGGATTGAGAGAGGGAAATCATAAAGCAGAAACATTTTTGGAGACTCCAAAATGAGACAAGAGATAAAGAGTGAGATGTTCCTTACAATGAGTATGTGCATATACTCTCATCTTAATTTCAAGTTGCTTCCTAGCTAACTCTACCCACTGCTCTCCAGCCCACCTACCCTACCAATCCCTCTTATTTTTACTCTGAACTTAGTGACTAGTGTTTGGGGTTGGACAAAACAAAGAAAAAGTAATATATTCTATAAATGGGTTCATTCAGGGTGCAGCACAAAGAAATGATTCCACAAAGAAATTACACCACATACACGTCAGAAACTCTCCACATATTTTGGTTTGCTTATGAATGTGCTTCTGAGTGTGTAGAATATGTGTAGTTAGCAAAAAAATTTTAATTTAAATATTATAGAGCAGGGTAACTCCGGGAAGCTGAAAGAATCCAGACAGATATTTGATGTTTCTATGCAATCACTCCTTGCAGATTTTCACAGGGGTCTTCCAGTTTCAGCCCCTTCCCTTTACTTTCCTCTCAGTAACAGAACGCTTCATGTACTATCAAGTAGTAGGGCATTTGCAGGAAAAATAAGAAAACAGAGCTTTCTGGTGTGACTGACTCCAACGTAAGTTTGTGATTTCTAGTTATCTTTGGAAACGGAGGACAACACTGTCAGCACTGAACCTTTTCCAGGGGAATCTGGCTGACTTGCTATCTGGGCACCAAGAATATCTCTTAAATCCTTGTTTGTCACTTAGGAACAAACAGGAAGGTCTCAAGGGACTGCAGAGTTTACGAGGTGGCCTTCTTCGATGGATTTATAAGTGCAAATCTCAGAAGACTATTAAAGAGAAGACCACAGGCACAAAAAGGTGTCATGTGCTCTAAGGCTGCGACACCAAACCTATTTCATACTTGACCTCCTTGCTGTTTCAACCTTTCCTAGAAATATAATCTTAATCAAGGAGTTTGGAATTTTCTGAAAAAGGGCCAGTATGAAAATATGTCCCATGGGTCCATCATTGCTTTTCCTTTGTTAATAGCTCCCCTGCTCCACCTCTCCTCCTATAAAACTCTTCATTTTGTACAATCCTTCTGGACACCCTCTTGTTAGAAGCTGCCTAACTCATAAATTGCACAATAAAACCAATTAGATCTTCAAATTTACTCAGTTGAATTTTGCTTTTTTTAAACAAGACTATCAGGGTGTCACACACCAGAGAATTAAAAAGAAAGGACGATATGGCTTTACCTTGGTCCTACTTAGTAAGAGTTTACTGAAAACCTCCCAGTTTGGATGGACATTTCTCCAATGGAAATGCTGACCAAACCATAGGGGAAATAAAGGGGACAAAGGATAAAGGAAAATTTGTTTTGGGAAATTTGAGTGAAGCTAACTGAGATGTTTTACATAGGATCTAAGTGAAAATTAGAATTGCTGGAGCATACACATCCTCTCTTCAACCGAAAATGCCTGTGTTTGAAGTATAACTAGAAAGAATTCCTGGGAAGTAACCTTTATGTTAGGTCGATATATACTTCATTGTTTAAAAAGAATAATCTCAGGTTAGTTTTTTAGTCCCTCTCACAAGTCTTTAAATTTCCCATTCTTGAACCCTCATCCTCATTTTTGAGTTTCCAGAAAGTTGCTGCTGCATCATTTTTCTCTCTATTACTTTGAAACAATTATTTCAAAACTGTGCTTTGAAGAGCCCTAGGAATTTTATGCAGGTCCCACAATGATAAACACCCGCAGTAAAAGAGAGAGATGGTGAGCATGATACCATTCTACCCAAGCAGGTCTGCTTCAATCAGTTTTATTTGTTTATGCTTCTAGGCATGATTTTTTTTTTTTTAGTAAAAAAATAAAGTTTGAGAACAAATGTGTTGACAAGTCCCTAGCTAGATCCCTGGTTGTAACAATAGAAAAATATGTGGATGCTTTGCTATAAAAATGATATCCATCTATTATATATCTTGCTAGAATTCATACAGTAAAATGAAAATCCACATTTTAAAATGTGAGAATAGTGATTTCAAAAGAAAATTGGTAAAAGTTAGTTTTGAAGCTTAATGTAGAATTTGTATTTCTTGTAGTTTCTAAAAAACTTATATTTCTATTGACTTTTACAGAGAAAGGAAGGGAGCAAAATAGAGAGATAGGAGCATTGATGAGAGAGAAACATCATTGATTGGGTGCCTCCTAAAGGTTCCTTACTGGGGATTGAGCCCACAACCCAGGCATGTGCCCTGACTGGGAATTGAACCAGTTACCTCTTGGTTCCTGGGTGGATGCCCAACCATTGAGTCACACTAGCTGGGCTAGATTTTCAGTTTTGATTCAACTATTGGAAGACAAAAAATAACACACTAGGTTCTATATGACACTGAAACCCTCAAATCCCAACCAAAGACCACACTGAAACAGTAGGTGTTTTATTAGTGTGTATGTTTGTATATAGATATGTCCCATCTAATAAAAGAGTGATATGCAAATTAACCTTCACTCCAACACACAAGATGGTTTCCCCCATGTGTTTAAAGATTACTGCCCCCATGGGGACACAAGATTGCAGCCACAAGATAGCCAGCAGGGGAGGACAGTTGGGAGGGACCAGGCCTGCAAGGGAGGGCAGTTAGAGGTGACCAGGCTGGCAGAGGAGGGAAGTTGGGGCAACTGGGTCTGCAAGGGAGGGCAGTTAGGGGCAAACAGGCTGGCAGGGGAGCACTAAGGCATCAATCAGGTTGGCAGGGGACTGGTTATTGAGTGATCAGGCTGTCAGGCAGAAGCAATTAGGGGCAATAAGGAAGACAGGCAGGTGAGCAGCTGGGATCCAACAGTCCTGGATTGTGAGAGAGATGTCCGATTGCCTGTTTAGGCCTGGTCTCAGAAGGCTTGGTAGGATCGGGCCTAAACAGGTAATTGGATATCCCTCTCATAATCCTACCGGGATTGGGCCTAATCGGGTAGTTGGACATCCCTGGAGGGGTCACAGATTGGAGAGGGTGCAGGTTGGGCTTAGGGACACACACCCCCATGCACAAATTTCATGCACTGGGCCTCTAGTATATGTATAAAAAAATACAGAGGTGAACAAAAGTAGGTTTACATTTGTGAATTTAATCTTATTATTTATTAATCACTGTATTACTTTTGTATTATAACTATAGACCTACTTTTGACCAGTGTATATAATAATATATAATTACTAATATAATAATAATTAATAGTGTTTCAGGTATATTTAAAACTGTGTGAGCCTTATTATTATTATCACTAGAGGCCTGGTGCATGAAATTGTGCACATTGAAAGTGAGTTAATTAGAAAAAAATATTAATATTGCTATTTGCCCCACCTCCCAATCACTGTCCCCTCCCTCTGCCTGCTGGCACCTTTCTTGGCTGGCCTGGTGCCACCGCTTGCTAGCCCCACCCCTGCCACCTGGTTGTTCTTCCATTCAGTCAATTTGCATATTATCCTTTTATTATATAGGATTATATATGAATATGAATACCCCACCAGAGCAAATGGTCTGCATCAGCAATATTCATAATTATAGCTTTGTATATTGTAAAAAGAACTATAAAATTTGAGTAGATCAACAAAGAGCAGTGTGTTCTATTGGCTTCTGAAGGGAATTATTTTCAAGATGCCGAAAGAGAAGCACTATTTGCACTGGTTAAGGGTGGCCCCCGTGGCATGTTCATTTACATGCATATCCAGACCATACTTGTGTGAGGGTCTGGCAGGTTTTCAGAAGCATTTCATCCATTTAGTCAGGAAAGCCTCAGGGCAAAAAACAAGAACTCTCTGGTACAGCTGATGGAGCTACTGCTAGGTACACCTGCATGAAGCTAGTTGCTGTGACCATGGCTGGATAAAATGCTGGCCCAGAAGACGGTGACGGAATCTACAGGAGGGGAGTCAGTCTACTCTTACCCCTGATAGAGCTCTTATCTATGATAATAATTTAGTCCTTTCACTTTGCCTTACTCTGATCTTTCCTTCTCAATTTCAGACTTCTTATGAGGAAAAGATCCTCACATTTTCTATAGGAAGAAAACTTGTATGACCTCTGTCTACTGCATGTTTACAAATGGGGCTATTTGCACATCTGAGGCCCAGGCAGAAACTTTGAAATTACTACTCAAAGCCCATTACATTCAGCTTTAAGCAAGCTATTTCCCTGCTCTGCTGTTATTTGCTGTATACAGAGCCAGTCTGTGAGTTAGGTAGTGATATTTGTCTTATAATTTACATAAAAATGGAGTAAGAAGACTAAAGATTGATAGAAGGAAAAAAAAAGATGACTTGACATTGTAGATTCAATATGGTTGTCACTCTAGGCATCTTAAAAAAATAATTATTAGAAATATAAACACATCCAGAAATTAACACTCCTTTTGTGACACTGGGATGCTATATTCCCAAACATGAATCTTAAAATATATAAACATTATCTTTCTTTGTAATATCTTGCTTAAGAGAGTTTACAGGTCTCTTGTGAAAACACTATGTGGATTCTGAGGGAGAAAAATATGTATCCATTTGTTTTGTTCATATTTTATAGTTTGAAATAGTTTGCAATAATAAAACAAGAAGTGTAGAAAATTATAATAAATTACAATTACTAATTTCCTGTTAGAAATGTAGTGTTGTTATTGTTTTTATTAACATATCAACTCTTAACTATATGATCATAATTTCTCTTAATTAAAACAATTAAAGAAAGATGACTTATAGAATTTTTTACAAAGTTACCTTCTATGTGCTATATTAATCATGGCTGACCTTTCATAGTCCACAAATGCATCAGTGATACTGATACATCCATTTCTCACAAAAGATAAGGGCAGAATTCCTTTACCTATTTTACTTTTGAAGGGCCCTGGAAAATTTTATGCAGCTCCCTCACTGATAAGCACCTGCAGTACAAGAGAAGGAATGATAATAATTTCTAAGAGCCATTATCAGAACTGTTACCGTGTTTCCCCGAAAATAAGACATCCTCCGAAAATAAGACCTAGCACATGGAAAGATAAGATATCCCCTGAAAATAAGACCTAGCGCAACTTTGGGAGAAAAAATTAATATAAGACACTATCTTATTTTCAGGGAAACAGGGTATTTCTAGCAAAATGCATTAGATCACCATCCAGGTGCTTTTGTTTTTAAAGTATAACTGAGTAAGGAAACAAATGTTTCATGAAATTAGGAGAGAGCTACATGGGGTAAAGGAAGAAAGAAAAGAGAAGCATGAGTGGGAGTGAACATGAGAAAGAGATGGAATATGCTGAGTCTCCACAGAATAAAGTCATTAGAAGTAGAAGGAGGAGAACTCACAACCTCTTTTGGATATGCTGCCATGGTAACAGTGAGATATTGACTTAATCCCAGTATATCTTGAATCTGAATGAAATAGCTTTACATGATCCCCAAATCTTATACTTATTTCACATTTTAGCACCCTGAGAAACTTTCTGTCATGCAACAAGACAGAACTAACCACCCAATATTTAGCTAGCTGAATTCAGACCTGAGGAGTATTTGAACTATGTACTATTTGTTTTGTAATGGAACTCAAATGCCTTTTGGCTAGTTCTGAACTCTACAGCTTGCCTTGGTCCTGACCATTTCCACTATTGCCCAGCCCACTTCACTCATTTATAGGTCTTGCCTGGTCTGTGGAGGTACTTGAGTTTCAAAGCCTTTGTACAGAGAACAAATCACAGTCAAATTACATTAGTTTGGGCTGAGCAAGAACGACCCAACATCATCACGAAGACTGTTTGACCTGGAGATGGCAGCACCAGAACAAAAATTATTTTGAGAAGTTAACAACCAGGTAACAACTGCTTCTTCAAAGGGAGGAGGCTCTCCATAGACTCCACCCTGGTGAGGGCTCAGGCAGTAAGGCACTGCTGGTGACAACAGCCTGGAGGGCTGTGGACTCACCTCTGCCCACCGATGAGTGGTCTGGGAGGGAAGAAGTGTAAGAGCAATTGCTCCAGTGGCCCGTGTGAGGTGGGCGAGGGCAAGCCATTTCACATTATGCTGCCGTTGTTTGAGATATCACCTGAGTCAAATATGGAATACAGAGTATTTTTTATTAAAGTTTTCTATGCTGGCAACTATTTACATACTTTGTCAAACACCGCCAAAGTAGCTATACCTTACAATACACTTTAAACATTTTATTTGCCATGAATTTTTCAACTTTATGTCTTGTTTCTTTGGCATAATTTATTAAGGTGAAGTGTAGCAGTTCTTACAGTTTAATTTGATTTTCAGGATATGCCATTTCTTATCTACACAAATATTTCAATCAAATGCTACTTCTGAAATAAGAATCCCAAACATATATTTTTTTCTGGAGAAGACATGGAAATTTATTAACAAAGTTTTTCCTACTTCTTACAAGTAAGTAGGTACATTCAGACCATTAAAGTGAATATAATATTTATTGTAGAAGAATATAAGTGATAACTAAAAAGTCAAAGTTTATTTAAGTATTTGTGAGGTATCATATTAGCATGCCTGCAAATTCAAGAGAACTTAAATACTAGTCACCCTCAGAATCTTCGCATGGTGCACAGAATATATATATATAATTTATTGATTTCAGAATGGAAAGGAGAGGGAGAGAGAAATGGAAACATCAATGATGAGAGAGAATTATTGATTGGCTGCCTCCTACATGCCCACCAGCCTGCAACCCAGGAATGTGCTCTTGACCAGAATCGAACCTGGAACCTTTCTGTCTGCAGGCCAACACTATCCACTGAGTCAAACCAGCCAGTGCTATTTTTTACCTTTTGTTGCTTACTAATCTCTCCAGTTGAATCAAATATTTTCACTATCCTCTGGGCCTCACTCACCCTTCCTCCTACTTTATGGAAAAATGTATAGCCCATAAATGTTCCAGCTGTCTCTTTGAGACTTTGCAAATGCTAATTCTCTTAGTTCTTCACCCCATTTCTATTTCCTCATTATTCAAAATCCTACTCATCCTTGGGTGAACTTTAAAAAAAAAAAGTCTGGATAATAATTATTTTAGATTTTGTGGTCCATAGAGTCTCTGTTACAATCACTCTACCTTCCTATTTTAGCCTTAAACTAGACATAGATAGACATAAGTGGATGTGCAATGCCATGTTCCAATAAAACTTCACATACATAGCCGAAACTGGTTTGGCTCAGTGGACAGAGCTTCAGCCTGTGGACTGAAAGGTCCCAGGTTCGATTTCGGTCAAGGCAGCTGGTCGATGTTTCTCTCTCATTGACGTTTCTAGCTCTTTCTCCCTTCCTCTCTGTAAAAAATCAATAAAATATATTTTTAAAAAAACACAAAAAAACTTCACTTACATAAGCAGATGTAAGTGGGTCATAGTTTGCTGATCCCAGTTTTAGCATTCAATTCAAATATACTTCTTCTGGTACACATTCACTGAGTTCCATATCTGAATAGGCATCATACTCTACTGTAAATTTCAGATTAATTTTCAGAATTTCAGAGTATATTGTTAAAGATGAGACATTAGAGGGAAGAGAAAATAGATTAGTAATATCTCTGCCATAGTATATGGTAATTGTCCATTTGATGTAAGTCAACTAAGATGCCTTTGGCTATTTTTTGAGTCATGAAGAGTAAGTATGAGTCATCAACCCTATTTTTTTTTAACTTTTCTAAAGATTTTTTAAATTTATGTTTAGAAATAAAGGGAGAAGGAGAGAAAGAAAGGGAGAGGGAGACAGAGAAAAATAGATGCAAGAGTAAAAATTGGTGTGAGAAAATAACAAAGCCAATTTTCAACACTGCCTAGAAGATTACTACTTTTCAACTTAAGAATGTCAGACTGAGCTTTTTCCATTCTGTAAAAAAAGAAAAAAAATAGCATTTATTTATTTTATTTTTTTTTAATGAGCAAATAATTGTTGGAATTTTGGCATTATGGACCGAATTTCTTTTCTAGACATTTGGGGTGAGAGTAGTATTGAGTACTATTATCTAAATGTTAGTTTTAAACTAGTTAATGATTTTTTTTATCAAAGGCTTTAATAATTCAATAGAGAGCATACCTCTTATATATATTGATAACACTTGGCAGAAAAACCTCATTTAATTCCTAGAGGAAAAATACTAAAATATTTAATTGACATTGGCAGAAGTATATAAAGAAGTTAAGTTTTAAGAGACTAAAGCACAGTGTGACTATTTGTTGGATAAAAAGTAGACAGATACAAAATTAAAAATTATTCCCATGACCTGGTAGTGTAGGAAGTGTTTCTATGGAAATAGAACAAAAGGTGAGTCTATCACAAACACAGAGCTTTATTCGCCAAGATAATTAAAGAGGGTGCAGAAGCCCATTTGACCTGGCTTATTAAATAGCTTTCTCTTCATAGCAGCTAGAGTGATGTTTTAAAATCCTCTAATGTATGTCTACTAGAGGCCCGGTGCATGAAATTCGTGTATGGGTCGCGTGTGTCCTTCAGCCCAGCCTGCACCCTCTCCAATCTGGGTCCCCTTGAGGGATGTCTGGCCACCCATTTAGGCCCACTCCCAGTAAATGGGCAGTTGGAACATCCCTCTCACAATCCTGGACTGCTGGCTCCCAATCGCTTGCCTGCCTCTGACTGCCCCTAACTGCTTCTGCCTGCTAGCCTGATCACTCCCTAACCACTCCTGATCAATGCCTAACTGATCCCGGGCGAGCCTGATTGTCCCTAATTGCCCTCCCCTGCCAGTCTGGTCACACCTAAATGCCCTCCCTTGCCATTCTGGTCTCCCCCAACTGCCCTACCCTGCAGGCTTGGTCACAATCAAGTGCCCTCCTCTGAAGGCCTGACCCCCCAACTGTCCTCCCCTCAGGCCTGGTCCCCCACCCAACTGCCTAACCCTGCAGGCCCGGTCCCCCTGTAACTGCCCTCCCCTGTTGGCCTGGTCTTCCCTAACTGCCCTCCCTGCTTTCTTGATCACCCACAACTGCCCTCCCCTGCAGGCCTTGTTCTGCCCCCCACCCCCAAGTGCCATACTCTGCTGGCCTGGCCACCCCTAACTTCCCATAACTGCCCTCCCCTGCAGGCCATCTTGTGGCAGCCATCTTGTGTCTACATGGGGATGGCCATCTTGTGTCTTGGAGTGACGGTCGATTTGCATATTACACTTTTATTAGATAGGATGGCACTGAAAATAAAACCTTCACACCACAGATTCTCTACCACACCCTGTGAGATCCAGTACTTCAACCTTCTCTGATAAATACCTCACTGTTTACACAGCTCCAGATTTTTACCCCTTCTCTTCATTCAGATCTGTGCTTAAATGTCACCTTCTTAGAAGACCTTTCCTAACCACACATTTAAGAACCCTTCACTCCTACTCTATCCCACCCCCTACTTATAACCATGCTTATTTTATTCATTACTTTAAACATACTATTGGAAGAGAAAATAAGGCATTTGGGGCTAATTTATCTGAATTTGTACCAATATCCTGCCTTCTGATGCACTCTTGCTTGCTGATAAACGCCATTCTTATTTGTGCTGTCTGTCCTGCCTTGCAGAACCTGTTTTCCGAAATACTCCCACTTTACAGAGGCCATAAACCATGAACCATATACAACCCAGGCGCCAGTACCGGCAAGCCTCTGAGTGTAATCTCACGTCCCCCATTCCAAATCATGGGGGGGCTGCAAAGCTGTGAAAAGTCTGGAAGCCTGACCCGTATTTGAGGGACAGAGAGACTAAGGGTATAAAGGGAAAGCGTCATCC
Organism: Pipistrellus hanaki; assembly: GCF_964339955.1. Lineage (NCBI taxonomy): Eukaryota > Metazoa > Chordata > Mammalia > Chiroptera > Vespertilionidae > Pipistrellus > Pipistrellus hanaki. Next base: position 28,501,259 of record NC_140514.1, read on the forward strand.
ATATTCATCACTCAGGATGTGGAGACTGACTCCTCTGAGTCACGGCACTAGTACAATCTGCAATAAAGGCTGCCTTCCTGAATATCCTCCTGAGTGCCCGGCTGATTAATTCTCCCGCACCGCCTACCAGCTTATCTGCAACAGCATTAACTTGTTTATTGCTTGGCTTCCCTAACAGAATCACAGCTCCATAGACACGGGTAAACGTTTTCTCTTTTCCATTGTAAAGAATGTAATTGATATGGCATAGGTCAAAATAAATATTTGAAAGTATGACCACTTGTAAATTACACATTTGGAGAAAAAGAAAGCTCAGGAAGAAAAACAAAAAACAAAAAACAAAAAAACCTTCCTCATTATGGGTTTGAATGTACTGAACTGAGTTAATGTACCCAAACAGGGTATATTCCAGAGGCAACCAATCAATGTGTCTCTTTCACATCAAAGTTTCTCACTCTCTCTCTCCCTTTTACTCCCTCTAAAAATCAATGGAAAAAAATATCCTCTGGTGAGGATTAACAATAACAGCAAAACTATTTCTCTATACATTTTACTATTTGAAATAACATAAAAGTTTCCCTACACTGTCCTGCCATTGTGAATATTGACCTTTTTTTCAGAGAGAGGAAGGGAGAGGGAGATAGAAACATCAATGATGAGAGAAAATCACTGATCCACTATCTCCCAAAGGCCCCCTAATTGGGATGGAGCAACCAGGGCATGTACCCCATTGGGGAATTGAACTGTGACCTCCTCGTTCATGGAATGATGCTCACCTACTGAGCCACACTAGCCAATAATATTGACATTCTTGGTATGATAAAATTTCTTAAAGCTAATGTATTCCAGAATGTATTTCTGTTTGAGGTCAAGATTATATATTCTAGTTGTAGAATCTACATAGAACTTAGTAAATCTGTTCTCTAACTTATTTATGTAAGTGTATATATTTCAAGATTGCTTAAAATCTAATTAATGTTTTTTTAAATAGAATTTATATTCTGGATTAAAGTATGTATTACTTACTATTGCCATCTATACAACCAGTAAAAGTGAATATAGCCCTAGCCGGTTTTGCTCAGTGGATAGAGCCTCACCCTATGGACTAAAGGGTCCTGGGTATTCCAATGAAGGGCACATGCCTGGGTTGCTGGCTTAGTCCCCAGTAGGGTGTGTGCGGGAGGCAGCTGATCAATAATTCTCTTTCATTGTTGGTGTTTCTATCATCTCCCTTCTTTTCTGATATCAATAAAAATATATACAAACATTTAAAACAGTGAATACAAGTAACATATATTTCATTTGAGTGTAATAATTTACAGTTCAATTCTCAGTAAGTTTACATGTAACAGCCATAAAGGGCATTTAAAATAATGATTCCGTGAAATCAGATACTAAGAATTATTATCGAGGAGTCTGAAAATGCTTCTCAGCCCCAGGCAGTGATACATAAAGATGTCTGCCTGCCTATTTATTTTATTTTAAAGTTAATTTTTTTAAAGCTAATGTGTCTTCCATCCTTTAGGCCTGCAACCTTCATGTATGCATTTTCTCAGGTTTTATATGAGTAAACTCTTCCATAGTGCATGGCTTTAATATTATCTAACTTCACCTTATTTTGTCCCTTCTCTTTTTTACTTTCTTTCCTTTCTCCCTGCACCGGCCCACCTCCCTCCCCTTTAATTGCAAAGGATCTTCAAAAGCAGTAAGCATTCCTTCATTATGTGTAGCTATCTACACTGAGAAAAACCTCATAATTACAAGGGTATTTATGATAGCAGCACTGCTATTTCAGGGAATTACATTACAGTGCACACTAAAAACAAAAGGGCGGCATATTTTACATGCTGGTAGCTGGTTTCCCTTGATAGATGCACTTGATTTTTCTCTAGACTTAAATTTATCCTTTACCATCTGCTCTTCAAGTACTCCAGAAAATACAATATTGCATTCCGAATTCCCTTGAAAGTATGTTATTCTTCCTCCCTACTGGTTTCTTCGTTGGATTCACAGTCTTGCATACAAATGCTCACTACTTGGGGAGCTCTAGTAATTTTGCACTTCACTGTAGAAAAAATTTGGGAGAGCATACAGGTAATCACTCCTGTGATGCTTTGGGCATGACTGTGGAAATGACAGAGGCATTTCTGTTTTATTGATGGCTTGAAAAAGTTATTGTTGAGGCATATATATATATATATATATATATATATATATATTGCTTGTTTCTCTTTATTCAGTCTTTTAACAAAAATTTATTAAAATATGTATTCTTAAAACTGTTTTGGAAAGAATTGTACTAGCCCTGCTAACACAGACTAAGTCATAGTGTGTGTTCCTTCATTTCCCAAACGCTGAAAGATCTTCCAACCCAGGGGGTCTGCACTTCTTAGGTATTTGGTCCTTTGGTTTGTTTTTAAAGTACTTTCGACAACAACAAAAAAACAAAAAACAAAAACAAACAAAAAAAAAAGACAAAGAAAAACCCACCACTAAACCTACAAGGAGCCATATTAATTATTTTTATATGATTAATGGTTAAATCCCTAAACAGCAATTCCAGGTACCCTCATGCATCAGAAATCCCAGAACAAGCAGCTTTCTGTGCTAGGCTAGTTATGTTAAGGTCTCCTAATTTTTCAAGGAGAAACTGCATAGTTATTCTCTTTGAGGCACTAGTGACATCCTCGGGGGAAAACACACACACACACACACACACACACACACACACACACACACAAAATAAACAAACAAACAAACAAAAAAACCCTCACACCTTCAACAATTGATGGTTTTAAAACGATCTTTTCTTCAAATACCTCAAGTCATTATTAAGAGAGCTCTAACTTTAAAATTAGTATCAGTGCTTTTCAAATATCAAAAATACAAGTAATAGCAAAGATAGAGAAAACAAAGCTAACAATCCCTGACAGTGACACTGACAATTAAATAATGTATTATGAACTTACATATATATTTAGGTTACATGTAATAATGAAAAAATAGCAACTTTAAAAAATGTAAATAAGGAAAATTTCTTATTATAGTCATTTATTTATTTTTTAATTTTAAGGCTACCCTACTATGGGTTTAATTTACTGCGTTACAAAATTGAAAGCAATTTATTTGAATAAGTGTGCGAAGCACAGCCCTTAAGTAAAAATTGGTCTATATTCTTTGCTTGAAACTGGATGTCTTCCAAAAACAGCTTAGTCAAAATGAGAAAGAACATTAAAGGCATCAAAACAGTTCTAGGAATACCCTAACACTGAAGGCATGCCAGTTATTTAAGTTTAAAGATCATTTAACAGTGCAACGATTAGCATTCCTACACCAGAGAAGTTCCTTTTCAAACACTGGATATAATTTACTCTTGAACCTCACTTTTATAGCATCCAGGCTTGGTGCTGCTATGCAGGAATATGTTTTTGCAAACTTGGCAAAATTCTCAAGGCATTTAAGTGGGTTTTAAATTAATTTTTAAAAACAAATTTGCTTTTTCTTAAATTGCTTCTGTACTCAAGAGAACCTCCGTAGTTTATCTTGAGACGTCTTAAATGTGTATTATTTACAACCTGTTTCAGTGTTGGAATTTCTTTTCCTTCTGGCTAATTGGCCATTAACACCATTAATATGAAATAATGTGCATAAAGGACCATAGAAACCTAGAGAAATTCTGAGACTTTAATGTTTAATGTGTGTGTTGTTGAGATTATGAGAACACTTATTTATTGTAAGACTTTTGATATTATGTCTGACTATTTGTCACAGAAGTCACACTTGGCTTTGGCACTTGCCCCTCCCCCCTCTCTACCTCATCCTGCCTGTTAGCCCCAGATGGGGTATTACTCTCTACCTTTCTCTAGGAAGGGTAAAGAGTGATATCCTGTAAATCAGCACAAGGCCCTCGGAATGAACAAATCTGCCCTGTGAGTCAGCACGAGGCCCTCGGAATGAACAAAGCTGAGGAATAAATCAGTGTCGAAGACAGACTGTCCTTTACTTGGTTGGGTATGACATGTCATCTAGGTCACTTTTCATTGTTCTAACTGGGGAAGTTCATTTGGCCTTTCAGTCTATCTTCCTGGAGTAGAATGAGTTAATTGATCTGTGTTACAGTTTTGTTCCATGAACTGTGTCAGGATAAAGTTTCTGTTCTCCCTCAGTGTATGGAGGAGTACTATCTCATAACCTTTCAAACTGAGAAAAGTCTCAAAGATATTTTAAAAACAGAAAGGAAACTGTCTCTAGAGCCTTACAATTTGAATGATTAAAAAAACACTAATATATAGACTCTAATTTATTATAACTTCAACTAAAAACCAAAATAAATAATTCCCCATGTACTTATGTGGAAGCAGAAGGGATTAAGACATGGGGCTACTCACAAAAGAAGTTACGTTGTAAATATCCAGAAGAGACATGTTCACAAAGAATGATAGTTCAAAGCAATATCTGAAACCTGCTATAGCAGGGGCAGACTGTATTTACAAAGTAGTTGGTAGATGACTTTTTAAACTATATTTACAAAGTAAGGCTTGGGGCAGTGATGGAAAACTTCTAGAAGTTGGGTCTTTTGATTTAGAAATAGTTGGTAGAGACAGGATGTATTTTCAGACCTCAGTTGCTCCTATTGAAGGCAGTAACTTCCTCAGACAGACCTTCATTGACAATCATAATGTACTTGCTCTTTTGTTTGTTGAACTGTTGGTCATATCTGACTTTAGGGACTTTCTAGCCAGACTTGGGCTTCATTTTGAGAGCATTAATTTTAGACCAGTAATATAAGATGTTTTTGTTCTGCAGAGGATAACAAATGCCACCAACTCCACTGCCCTCCACTTTTTTTTTTTTTTTTTGGAGTCGGGGGAGGATGAGTGAGAGGATGAGGGGTGGGGAATTATAGTTTAACACAAAGGTATCATATTTTGGAGGTAGAAATTTGAGATATTTATCAGCCTGAACCGCAGCTTGTTACTCCAATGTAGAAACCAACAATAAAGCACCAGCTAAGCCTTTTCAATTAGAAGAAAAATAAGATGGGCCATTTATTCATTTTACAATGCCACATAGTTGTAGAAAGCGGAATAGGGAAATGCCAAATTAAAACCTGAGCTGGGAAAAAATGTGTAGCATAAATGTCTGAGTAAAGAAATTGCTGGATCCTATAGAGTTCTGTGATTATTTCTTAAAATTATTTTGAAATAATTTTAGATTTACAGAAAGTTTGAGAAAATGAACAAAACATTCATGTATACCTTTTACCCAGCTTCTCAAAATGTTAGCAAATGACATAACCACACTACAAATTTACAATCAGGAATTTTAACATTGATACAATATCATTAACTACACTATAAACCTCATTAGCATTTCAGTGGCTTTATCCCTTTAGGCCATATTTCTGTTTTAGGATCCAATCCAAAATTCTGCATTGCATTTAGTAGTGTCTCTTTAGTCTCCCCCAGTGTTGTAGTAATATATAGAAATGTTTGAAAATGTTTTAAAAATACCTAAAAATGTTAAGAAGGTTTTACAATGTTTAAATCAACTTTCCTTGAAACTTAAAGTGTGATTTTAAGGACATATTCCCCACTGCCCTGAAGCATTTGTACTTCATAGATAAGGATCTGAACTTCAGTCACTGACTTAGAGTGACTTGTCAAGATAACCATTTGAGTGAGTGATGTACTCTCCCTAGATGACCACAGGTAGCCCCTCGCTCTGTTTGAGATTAATATGTGTGCATTGATGTAATTCATTGATAGCCACCTGGACTGCTGCGGGTATGGTACAGGCTTTAAAAATAGGGACCAGACCAGCCAACATGCTCACTTGTCAAGACTGCCACAAAGGCACGTCCTTTTGTCAGTCCTACAAACCACACCACTCCACGCTCCTTTTCCTGCCAGATGACAGAAGAAAGGCTAGTAACTCTTGATTGAGATGCAATGGAGCTCTCGGGTGAGAAAAGCCCAGCTGCTGGACCCCAGAGAACAGCACTACCTGGATCCCCATTAAGCCTGTACCCACAGTTCCGGGAATTGTGTGAGTAATAAAATGCTGTGCGATTTGCAACTGCCTGTGCTTCATGTGGTGTAATTCATCTGGCAGTTAATTGAATTATTTTGCATAAGCTTAAAATTTAAATTAAAGCTTCTGGTATTTTTGGTCATAAGCCTTCCCTTGGTCCTGCTTTCGTAGAGTAGCCTCTTCGCTAGCACTGCTTGAATGTCCCACCCCTGCATGGTTAAAGTTTATCAGGAGGGATGCTATAGTTAAATGCCCCAGATCCTTTCCCGGGATCTACTTGGGACAATAAGACTGTGACAATTCTTCAGTGTTTCCTTGCTTCTCATGACTTTGATATTTCTATGAGTACTGATCAATTATTTTGTAGAATAATTTGGGATTATTTTTCAAGTTGGCATTGTCTGAAGTTTTCTCATGGTAAATTGAGGTTATGTATTCTTGGTGAGAATACTACAGAAGTAACGTTGTCTCTGTCCTGGTAAATAAGTTTAGGGAGTATAACATGTTGATATGTCTTGCTACCAATGAAAAGTGTTGGCAAGGATTTGAGAAGAGGGAAGCCTTATACACTGTTGGGGTGGCAATGTAAATTAGTGTAACTACTATTAAAAACAGTATCGAGTTCCTCAAAGTATTAAAAATAGAACTACCATGTGATCCAGCAACCCCACTTCTGGATTTATGTCCAAAAAAATTTAAAATCTGGGTCCCAAAGAGGTTTCTGGTTTTCCATCTTTGTTATAGCATTATTCTCAATAGCCAAGACATGGAAACAAACAACGTTCATCAACTGGTAAATGGATAAAGAAAATGTATAAACATATAATGAAATATCACTAAGCCTTTGAAAGGAAGAGAAATCCTACTATTTGGGACCACCTCCAGGATGCATACAAGTCAGACACCCAACAAACACTGCATGATTGTTTACAACTGACAACCAAGTTGACAATACTTTAAAATGCAGCTTTTCTTTCAGGTGTAGAATGATATCTCACTGTAGTCTATTTTGCATTTCTCTGATAACTAAAATAATATGTATCATATGTGTTTCTTAGCTATTCACATATCTTATTTTGAATTGTCTATTTTTTGCCCACTTGCTCTCTGAAACAAAAGAATGTGTGTTTTGAGAATTTATTGTAAGACTAACAACATGTTACACACTAAAAATAGGAGATACTACCAGGTCTCAGGAAACAACAGAACAATAGACTTTATGCAAAATGGCAACCTTTCTCCCTGTGTTTGTCCTCTCATTGCCTTTATTGATTCTCACTTTTTGCATCCTTCTTCCTAATAATTATTCTGATTACTTGGAGCACACCCAGATGTTCTATAACATCTTTATTTTAAAAGTTAGGTGACTACACACCCTTAATACAAATGTAATTCCATTTTCCCATGTAACATAACATAGCCACAGGTTCTGGGATTAAGATATGAACATCTTTGGGGGAGCCACTATTCTGTATACAAAAATAAATTTTTCTTCTCTAAGACAAGAGTGCTAATAATTAAATACCTTAACATTTATAGTTGAATGTAATAATAATATCCGTATTCAATCTTGATTGATTTTGATACTACCTTTGGATTAGGAGGAATAATTCTATATAAAATCATTATAAGTATGTATAAAATCAAATAGTTTCAGGAAAAATGTTGGTCAATCTTTATGGAATTTTTGAGATGTCATTCCCTGATTAATTACAAGAGGCCATTGAGAAGGAGGGCCTGGGTGGGGATTGGTAAGATATGTACAACATATAATACCTTAATAAAAAAAATTAAATATAAAAAAGAAGGGCCTACTGCAAGTATACAATGCCTTACCACACCCTTCACAAGTGGATATGAGCATTCCTTTTCTATTAATTTTGCCAATGAATGAGTTAGGAGACTAATATATTTGCATGATCCTTAGTTCTTCAATTCGTAGCAGATGAGCAGAGTACAGAAGAAATATTAGACTTCAGGTAGAAAGGAAGGATTAGGGTTATGACACAGTCAAGGGAATATGAGTGGTTCAATGTCACTGAAGTACAATATAAACTAAATATCCAGAGAGACAGGGACACATATAAATAAGGTTCAGGTAGGGGTCATACAAAGTCATGTTTTTTAAAAATAAAAGTAAGCTTTTAATAGCTTCTTGGTTCTACTTTTATCTATATCCTGAGTTACAACTCTGTTTTGCTCAGTTTGTGTTATTCTTTCTTTGTTTTGGTTTTCCTCTAGTACTTTGTGATTCTTGGTTGCAAGGTCCTTTTCTGACAGATATTCTTTTATTAGATTTCCAGGGAACACATAATTGTGCAAAAGATGCTTGTCCTTGACCTTATATGACACATGGCTCCCAAGACAGCTTTGACATGATTCGCCTATCATTAGCCTCTGATTCTAGGTAGTTAACTTATTTCTGGATTTATTTCATCAAATACATTATAAAATCCTAGATATGCCTTATGTATAAGATATACTGTTTAAGTTCTCAGTTAACAAAATTTCATTTTCTTCTAGTCTCTGATTTTATGCTCATATATGCTACATGAGATTCCCCAAAATAAATCACAAATTCTGTTATGTCAACCACGCCCCCAGCCCTTTGATGTACTTGACCTGACCAAGAATGCTAAAAAATGTGTTACTTTACTTCTAGTCTATCGTGTGTTTTGTTTTGTTTTTTAATTATGGCAATTTTTGTTTGGCAATGCTTATCCTATATAATAAAAAGGCTAATATGCAAATTGACAGAATGGTGGAACAACCAGCTGCTGTTGCTGTGACACACACTGACCACCAGGGGGCACACGCTCAATGCAGGAGCTGCCCACTGGTGGTCAGTGTGCTCCCACAGGGAAAGCACCACTCAGTCAGAAGCCGGCTCATGGCTGGTGAGCACAGTGGGGGTGGCAGGTACCTCTCCTGCCTCTGCATTAGCATGAAGGATGCCCAAGGGGAGTGGACCTAAGCCATCATTTGGATATGCCCTGGAGGCTCCTGGACTGCAAGAGAGTACAGGCCAGGCTGAAGGACCCCATTAGTGCATGAATTTCATGCACTGGGCCTCTAGCATTTATATATGTCCAAATGACATTGTGGGAAGGTTGAATGGTCGTGAAGTTTGCAAAATTGATTAGGAAGGAAGTCTTTTTGCTATAATTTTATAAGCTCTTCTTTCTATATTTAAGTTTTACCTCTTTCCTCCATTTCTCTCAGGTTCTTAACTGTAACTTCATTTTCTTTTTTAATTTTTTTAATTTTTATTTTTGTTTTTATTTTTAAAATATTTTTATTGATTTTTTTTTTACAGAGAGGAAGGGAGAAGATAGAGAGCTAGAAACATCGATGAGAGAGAAACATCGACCAGCTGCCTCTTCCACACCCTCCACTGGGAACTGTAACTTCATTTTCATCACTGTAGCTAACTTAAGAGTTTCTTAATTCTGATTAATTTTAATTAATTCATGGTCAAAAGGATAGGTGGGATTTATAAAGTTATTACTATGACAGTAAAGATTTTGAACTAAATATCAAGTGCTCCTTTGGTAAATAATCAAATCAAGTGTTTTGTTAAATTAAGTCAAATCAAAAGATGTACAGGTATCTTTTTGTATACTTATCCGTCTTTCTAGATTGCTACCAAGCTCTCACTGATGCTCCCAATTGCTGAGAGTGCAGGATAAGTGACCTTCAGTTAAATGACATGTTACTACTTTATTTTCTCTTCACAGGACACCTGAGACATGAGTAAGCCATGCATTTTCTACTGTAGAAAAAAAATGCTGCATTTTTCAATTTTTAGTTTTTATTCTACTATATAAAGTAAAAATTGTTTTTCCAATAAGGTGTGCGCATATATATATATATATATATATATATATGTGTGTGTGTGTGTGTGTGTGTGTGTATACATTTTTACATGAATACAAAAATAAACAACAAAATTTATCTTATTCCAGACACTGAATTGCAGCCAAGCTCATTTTAATAAAACTTGTCTGAAATTCTCCTGAGCTAACTCAAATATTGGCTGAGATGATAATGTGTCCCCACTTGTTCAGTACAAATTCAATCATAATGTGGCAATTTTGCCATTAAAAAGTTATTTGCCAAAGTATTCAATGACTGTGGAATATTTAATGACTAGCTCAAGCACTTCATTTTAGTCACCTTTTGACTGAATTGATCTCAAATGATGTAAGAGACCTGCTGATGAATGCTTAAGTGAAGATTGCTGAGTACATCCTTAGAGTGAGGAAGTATTACTGTCTAGTGGCATATATTTAAATCAGTAGAGAATTAGAAATAAAGAGTAATTATCTTCTACATTTTTTTTTTTTGCAATTTGTGAGCAATATTAGTCATCTATTATTGCATCATTCTGTGTGAAGCTGCTTAGGATCCTTTTACAATTAAAATTTGTATAATTTGGAATAGCTTACTTGGTTAAAATAAAACACAGAATTCCATGTTTAACAGAGCAGATATATAGAAAGGGAACATCTGGGTGGGGAAAAAAGGAAGTCTTCAATAGGTCTTTTTCACTGTTTTTGACCTTTCTTGGTCTTTAGTTTCCTAGAGCTGCAATTATAAATTACTACCAACCTGGTGGCTTAAAAGAAAACAAGAATCTATTGCCTCACAATTCAGGAAGTCAGACATCTTTTTATTATGGCAAGGTTGGTTACCTCGGCCATAATTCTATTTCTTCAAAATATTGCAAATTTGCCATTAACAAGATTTTGGTTTGGTAGGGTTGAGGGAGAAAACTTTCCCAGGTCATTCTCCTAAGCTTCTGGTGGTTACACAAAATCCTTGGCATCCCTAGATTTATGATCTTATCACTCTAATCTTTGCCTTAATCTTCATGTCATTTTCTTCTCTATGTCTCTGTGTCCTTTCTGTTTCTTATAAGGAAGAACACTGTTATTGGGTTTTGGCCTAACACTAGTACAGTATGATTTCTTCTCTTCATCTTTACTATAATTACATCTACAAAGAACATATTTCCAAATAAGCTCATGTTCTGAGGATCCAGGTGGACATGGATTCTGGGGGTGACACTGTAAACTCCACTATACTTGAGATTCTCTTTTTCATTGCTGTTATATCAAAATCATTGCTGTTATATCAAAATCATTGCTGTTATTATCAAAATCAGACATTTTTGTGTGTGTGTGAATTTAGACACACTGTTTTAGCATAACTATGCCTTCCTGCTATATTTATTGGCTCATTTGAAAACCATAAATCTCTGCCAATAAACATTTCTCTTGTGGAAATTTAAAATTGAATTAAGAAACCCCAACTATGTTATGAATGGAGGATTTGTAAGTAAGACGATGAATGATCACTTTCTGCCAAATGGACTAAAATAAAGAAAACTTGGCACACAGAGAGAAGAGTTAAGCCAAGAATTGCAAGAGTCCAAATTCAAGAGAGGGAAGAATTATTATTTTATATAAAGTCTATTATTTGAATTCTTTTCATAGGCCTGATAGTATCTCCTCTTTTTGTTATATTCTTTTTGTTATATTGTTATATTCTTACACTCAGCTCTTCAAAAGCAACATCTTTTGTCACAGAGAACTCCAATGATATTGAATAAGTCTGGACTTTTAAGCATCTTTGTACAGAAGTGAACAAATATTACATATGGGAAGCTTATGCCCTTGGCCAGGTGAGGAAAAAATCAAAGTAAGTGAAACTTAAAGGAAAGTACAAACTAAGAACAGAGTTTGGTTCACTCAAATAAGTGGATGTTATTTTAAAACTCTTCTGTGCTTGGTGACTGGAAAATTCTATTCTTTTGTCATTCTTTGTGAAAAGAGAGTTCTTTCATTGAGACATTCACATACAAGTAAGCCCATAGATGGCTAATGGAGCTCTGGGGAAATTAGTACTTATTTGTTTGATATAATATTCAGAGAACTTAGAATATCAATACAGACATTATAAAAATTATACTGAATAAAATTTAAATATTTGTTAATATTTTAAGCCCACTAAAATTTGCCAAGTATCTCATAACAAATATTGTAAATCCATAATTTAACAACTAGCTAACTAAGAGATTCAATTCAAATTATGAAACAGTTATTGAGTACCACATATGCGACCAATGCTCAAAAAGTACAAAGTCTAACGAATACAGTAAAGATAAAACTGAACTTATCTTAGGGAACTTAGCAGTGGCCAAATTATGAAATATAAAAAATGCCATGACTCAGAAATAATAATGAGGATTCAATAAACACTTACTATGTACCAAATACTATTCTATAAATTTGTGTTTCTATATATTTAATCATTAAGGCAATCCTAAGAAGGTGATATTTATTCCCATTTTATTGACAAGAAAGCTAAGGCATCTAGAGGTTAAGTGAATTGTCATTATCATGGACTTGGGAAGCAGTGGGAAAGATGTTAGAACCCAGGCAGTATTTCTTCCAATGACCTCCATAGCTGATAAGACATATTGAAATGGCAAGCTAACTCTGTCAAGAGATAAGACTTCCCAGAGCATACAGCATTCCAACTTGGTATTTTCTTTTTAGCGGCTTTATTAAGGTACAGTGATAAATAAAAATAGTACATATTTATTTAATGTCTACAATTTGATGAACTTGGACATATGGACATGTCTATGCAACCATCACAACCTAGTCTTTAAGGAAGGAATTTATCAAGATTTCAAAATTGAGTGAGAATAGTTTGGGAAGAGGGAACAGCAAATGAAAAGGCACATATAAATGAACAAAGATTGGCATAATTTTAAATAATGAATTGATGAAGAAGATTTACTCCAGCTAAGGGGGTTACTACACACTGAATTTGAACACCATAAAAGAAGGCTAATTTTTAATTTTTTTCTGTGTACTTGTATTTCCATTAGTTTCATAACATTTTATTTAATTATTTTTCTTTTAGTTTTAGTTTAGTTTAATTTTTACTTTTAGTTTAGCAACCCTTACTTTTTAAAAAATAAATGTTTTTATTTATTTTTTAAAATATATTTTTACTGATTTAAGAAAAGGAGAGGGAGACAGAAACATCAATGATGAGGGATTATCACTGATCCGCTGCTTCCTCCACATTGGGGATTGAGCCCAAAACCTAGGCACATGCCCTGACCGGGAATCAAACTATGACCTCCTGGTTCACAGGCTGAAGCTCAACCATTGAGCCATGCTGGCCGGCCAGGCAGCAATTCTTACTTTGACAGTTAGCTATGCAATAAACTCGAAAGATAATGCATTAATTCAACACACTTGGATTCTCCTACTGGCAATGCTTAGCACAGTTCTTTTAATATCTAAAAATATACTTAGTGTTTATATTTTAAATACATACATTTTAATTGTAGTACATTATGCATCATCAATTTATAGCACAAAGACTTCACAAGTGGACACACCTATGTAAACAATACCAGAATAATGAAATAGAACATTGCCAACATTACCAAAAGTCCCCCTGAGCCCTCTCCCAGTCTCTGCATCCAAATGGTAATTACTTTCCTTTCTTCTTAAACCATAGATTAGTTTTGCATGTTTTCACATTTTATGTAATTGAAGTCATACATAATGTGCTTTTTTTGGGTAATTTCTTTGGCTCAACATTGTGTCTATAAGATTAATCCATACACATGCTTATAATATTGACCACTTTTAATGTATTCTAGACTTTTGTTTTCTCTTTTAGCAACTTAAATATATTTATTTTTAGTTTTCTAGCCCATAAAATTAATTTTATCAGGAGTTATTACATACATCTGTTATTAATTTGGTTAATTTGCCTACCACAGGATTTCTTCCTGTGTTTGGAAATTTTGTGTTTTAGGGAGAAACTTTCTAAGTTTTTTTCCTCCTTTCTTTCCTATTTAAGAGTGGATGTCTGTAGGGGTCCTTAACTTCCCTAGATCTTCAGGTCTCCAATCCAAACCCAAGTCTCCTTGACATGTGTGAGCACTCACACTCAGGTATAAGATTGATGGTTTTGATCTTATAAAAATGTTTTTTTCAAAACTTTGCATATTCTTACGTGGTTGCTAAAATTTGTATTTTGGCTGCTAAATGCTTTTCGTCTAACTCAATGGCACTATTTTCCAGGCATGGAAGCATGTTTTGAAATAAAAAATTAATCCCAAATTAGTTTTCTAATCAAGGAAATTAAAGCACATATGAATTTCTGTTCACTGCTGATTCCTTGGTGCTATCTTGGTAAAGGGGATTAAGTTATACTAAGTTAATAATACTTTCTGCTCCGAGTCATCCAGGTTACTTTAGTGGACAGTATAATTATTAGAAGGTCAAAGAACATACACTTAAGGCAGAATACATTCCTACAGAATTGACCATTAGCATTGTAAAGCCAAGAATTTAAAGACCAAGCACAAAGATGAATAGCTCTTGGACCTCTTGTCAGGTAAACCCCATTAATGTGAGCCCAGGAATTTTTATTGTTTACACCAGTGGCCCAGTGCATGGATTCATGCACATTGAAAGGAAATTAATTAGAAGGTGGATGGCCAGGTGGAACTGGGTGAGATGGGCTGGACACACCCTGGAGCCAACCTCCCATGGTCCTTCCCAAGCCAGCCATATCTGAGGCTGTGCCATGGCTTGAAGGGCATCTGAGGTCACTGCAGCTCAGCAGTAAACCAGATTTGGGGCTGACAGTGCCCCAGCAACAACATAACCCATGGCCGAAGGTGGAATCACATGGCCCCATGAGGAATCAGGCTCCCACCTCTCTGGTTCCAGGGAATTACAGCACCACTGCCAAGTCACTGCAGCTCAGCAGCTCCTGCATTGAGGATCTGCCCCCTGGTGATCAGTGCACATCATACGCTTAGCCTTTTATATATATATATATATATATATATATATATATATATATATATATATATATATATATATAAAGAGAGAGAGAGAGAGAGAGAGAGAGAGAGAGAGAGAGAGAGAGAGATTATAACTCTAACATAGAAGCTTATTTTACACTCAAACTTCTTATAAGAAACCAAATGTTCCCACTTCTGTGCCTATAAATTATAACTCTAGGGGAGCTCCCTTTTTCAATCACAAAATACACAAGGATCTGAAGTGATGTGTTCTAATTCAGTCCAGGTAAACTGACTCTTAATATTCAATAATTAGAATCAAAACATTATAGCATGTGCCATCTCTACAGTGGGTCATTCTGAAGCTAACTTCTTTTAGAAGATGGAGATAAAGCATATAGTTGTTTATTAGAGAAGAGTTGAAGTCAGAGTGAGCCCTTAATTATTAGGGTTCATTTGTTTGGCTCCGTCATTATACCTCTAACATAGAAGCTTATTTTATACTCAAACTTCTTATAAGAAATCAAATGATCTACTTGCAGATTTACATAAAAAAAATATGGGGTGTCAACCAGTCTCAAACACACAGTGTTTGGAAGTCCATTTTCCATCTGACTCCAATGCCTAAAAGAGCTATTGCTACTGATCATTTTTAAAGATAAATACAATTATACAGTGGTAGCATTTGTGAAAATTAGAGAGTCTCTAAGACTGCAGATATAATTTTTCAGCATGTGACAGACAATGTGACATGAAAAAATTGAATGGACTCAAACACAATAAGAGTTTAATAGAGAAAAGAGTAAGCTAGCAAATATCTCATGTAATCAGATATATATGTATAGCTCTCATAGAGGCAATTCAGACACAAATCCAAAACCAAATTTCCCTTTCATTTCAGATATATTGCTCTCCTGTTTTGCATTTCTAATGGGATTATCCATGTACCATCCACCAAGTGAAACATTCCAGTATTAGATGTTTCTCTCTTATCTACCTCCTCCATAAACCACCTCCTGCTCATTCTAATCTTAAGGAGCTCTCAAATTCTTTTCTTCCCCCTCTATTTCTCATTACTGATCTCTCAGATCAGAACCAAATTAAGGCAAACATCTCAACCTCCTTACAGGCCTCCTGTTCCAGTCTCCCTTTATCCCCATCCATCATGTATACTGTCATATGAGGTGTTTCTAAAACATACATTTGATCACATAACCCTTCAGTGGCTTCTCCCTGTATACAGAATGCACACCTCTCTGAGCAGGAGTATGATCTTTCACAATTAGACCCCAACTTCCTCTTTTAACCACATTTCCTATATTCATCAGAAGCCTTCTGTTGTGCTATACACACACACACACACACACACACACACACACACACACACACGTATAAAAGCCTAAGTGACCGAACGACTGAACAACCAAATGACTGAATGACTGGCCAACCAAACCAGCTGGTAGCTATGGCATGCACTGATCACCAGGGGGGCTGATACTCAATGCAAGAGATGCCTCCTGGTGGTCAGTGCACTCCCACAGCAGGAGCACTACTCAACTGACTGACAAGCACCAAACACCGTGCTCACTGCTGGCCGCCTCAGCCCAGAAACTGCAGCAGAGTGGCAGCAAGCCTACCAAGCGGTGGCAGTGGCCAGTGCAGTGGGGCCAGGATGAGCAGAAGCAGCAGGCAGGAGCAGCAGGCAGAGTTGAAATGCCAGTTTCGGCCCAATCCCCGCAGGCTATGCAGAGAGACACCACCGGTGCACAAATCTGTGCACTGAGCCTCTAGTTCATACATAATTTCTTAAATTTGCCACTATCTTTCAGTATGCCCACAAGAACAGTTAGAGATCAGTGCTGATAAGTACATCTTCTCATTTGATAACAGACCCCGCAACTTAACTTATGTCGTTTCTTTTGGCAATTTTGCTGCATTTCTGCTCTCTTCAATTAATCAATAAATGATCAAGAACAGGTTTTAGTTCTCTAATACTATCAACAGTAAAATATATATTTTTATAAAATGATAGTAAAAGAGCTACCCTGGCTCTCACCACCGTGTTTCCCATCATTGCCATACAAATCTAACCCTTAGTCCCAAATACCTTTGTCTCTTCTATGCCTACTCTGGTGCCAACACCAAAACCTATGCCTGCTTTCTTAAGCTTGTGCTTCATCAGTTTTGAAACAAAAAAAGTTAAATAACAAAGTGTTCCAGTTATTATATTGCTTTTTAAAATAGTTGTATATTTAGTCCATAATTCTGAATGTAACTTTTTAAAAATGACAAGATCAAGTATGAAAATGTTATGAGTTCCTATAAAAAATATTTAAGTATGTTTATTTTAAGTATGTTTGTTATAGATATCCTGTATTGTAAATGGAAATATATATAAGTCCTAAGATTTCATCACATGACAAAGAAAGGGCTCCTTTAGAAATTTGGAGACCTAGTAAAGATCAAATTTTCTCTCACCTATATTCAATGATATAAAAATCAAGAAATAATTTGGGAGAAAACTATTTTTATACCTATCCAAAAATATCTTTGCTCGTGGAGCAAGAATGTAAAACAATTATAAAATCTAGTTTTCAAAAGTCATTCTGCTATTATTTCATTAGGCTTATGTATATACCATAGGTGATTTATATACAGTGCATTTTTAGTTAGGCTTTCAAAAAAATATGACACACCAAAGACATATTCAATTTATTTTAGTTACCTGTCACTACCATATATGACCTCTGAAGCAATTTGGCAGATCATGATATATTTTTTCACATGAAAATTATTCTCATCATCTTATACAGAATGTAAATGCAAAATGCTTTCCTCAGGTGATGACAAAATATAATAAAAATATTTCAGGAAAACTAAGATTTATGATAGTTTATCCTACTTGTTTCTTTGTCTAGTTTTTAATTTGTATCTTCAAATACCCCAATTATTTAACTTTTAAGTAAAGGCTCTGCCTACTGAGTCAGCTCTGCTTCCTTCAAAATCAGATCTGGTCAGTTTGCCATATTTTATTTTAGGGATCACAGGTCTTCAAACTGTTTTTAAACTTTATTCTGAACTATTCAAAACTCGCTTTGAAAATTTGCATAAAGACATTTTTCACAGAAAAAGTTTGCAAATAATATTCTTGAATATGAATTAGACTTTAGAGGACTCTTGAATTTTTGGTAAATTCAGTGTGCATTTTTCATTCCCAGAGATAGATAAATGTACCAATATCATAAACCATCTGAGAGATAATATTATTCGGCCAGAAGTGCCAATCTTTTTACATTTTACATATATTTTGCATTTCATTGTGATATAGACAGATCTTTAGTTGTAATTTGAGACAAACATCATGTTTGTCTCCAAAACATGTCAGGGTTTCTAAAAAAAAATAACACTTCAAAGCAGACTGGTTATCATTTATTTTGATAAATGTACATAGATTAGAGACAGCCAGAGCTGAAAATTATGCACTGTGAGGATATAATGCCTGGATTTACCTTTTGCCAAAACAGAATATATTTCACAAAGAAGACTAAACATTTTAATAAATTGAATTTTGAATCTCACTCTTAAATTTTCCATGAATAAAGTTAATATTTTAGCACACAAACAGGCAAATGCTGACAGTAGTCTCTTTTGTTCCAACAGGGATGTGTGCTGAACAAGGATATAAATGAACAGGTTTTGGTTCTTTTATGAGAACGAAGAACCCAAATGGTCAAAACTCCAACCTATATCTATTTTGGTTGCTAAAAAGTATCCAAAAGAGAATTTTTCTTTTTAAATAAAAACAGAGCAGTATACAATGTTCTTTAATAACATTGCTGAAAAGATTTGCCCAGTAGGCATGCAGCTTTTCATAGAGATTCCATCCTGCAGTAGACTGCATAGAAACCTGCCTTAGAACCCCAACTCACTAGTTCTGTATGCTGCTAGCTTAAATGGTGTCTTACTTGATTTTTACTGCTTCCATTTTCCAATTTCAGGCTTATTTATGCAACATTTATTAACTCCTTCACTGAGCGAGGAACACCTTAGGCAGAGAAACACTAAAAGAACATATAAATCTCTAAAGTGTGGTATAGAAAAGGCAAACCCTATTAGTACCAGCCGTACCAATGAGAAACCCAAGAGTAGTAGAATTTAAAGAACTTGCTCAAAATCAGAGAATGGAAGTATGAACTTAAATTCAATTGTATGTACCATCAAGGAACACATACCTTACACATAGCATAGCCTGGAAAATTTTATTGTAATGCTGCAGAAGTCGTAATCTGCTCAAATCTTCAGTGTATGGCATTCACTACACTGTTCTATGTGATCAAATTTTAAAAAATCCTGACTAACAGAGAGGTGCACTTCAATGTCACATCAATACCCTGTTAATTCTACAAAGAAAAACAATCCTGCATTAATGTGAGACTGTGAATGACAGATAAAGGTAATGGTTTTAGACAATTGTCAATTCTTTGAAATCTCCCCTGCAGCTCAGGAGTAAGCCTAAATTCTATGGCAATGGATAAAATTTATTTTAGAGCATTCATATTTTAATAAAATAGTAAAAAAATATTTTCAATATGATTTATCTAAACATTGATTCTATTATACAAAAATGACATACACATAAATATAAATATAAATTTAAAAAAAATTATATTTATATACACACACATAAACTCATAAATATTCATAAACATTTCTTAGGGACATTGTATCATACTTAAAATTGAAGGTATTTTTACATAATTATATATATAATTGTATATATCAAAAATGCTAAAATTCAATTAGCCTTTCCTAATATTTTATAACTATACTAGGGGCCCAGTGCACAAATTCGTGCACCTTGAAAGGAACTATGGGCCAGAAGGCTGTGGTAGGCACAGGGGCTGGT
Organism: Pipistrellus hanaki; assembly: GCF_964339955.1. Taxonomy (NCBI): domain Eukaryota; kingdom Metazoa; phylum Chordata; class Mammalia; order Chiroptera; family Vespertilionidae; genus Pipistrellus; species Pipistrellus hanaki. The sequence goes on from NC_140514.1 coordinate 28,521,046, forward strand.
CTTGGCCCCTCTTTCTGTGGCCCCTGGGCCCTGGTCTGCTGGAAGCCCTGCTCCCATGCACTGACAGCACTGACCCCCTTTGCAACTATTGATAGTGCAGAGCATTTGGGGCTAGTGCAGAGCATTTGGGCTGCTGGGGTTGGGAGTGGGACATCAGCTGGTGTGAGTAGCAGCTGCTGCCCTGATTGACACTCAGGAGCAGGAGGAGGTGGAGCAGTCAGAGCCAACAGCAGCCACTTTTACCTGCTGATGGTGCTGAGTGGTTGGGACTGGCGCCAGGCACTAGCAGTGGGTACGAGCAGTGGTTCTGGTTCCAGCAGCGGGAGTGCCAGGCGGCACTGCAGTGCACAGGAGCAAAGAATTTTCAGTAACCACCAGAGGCTTGCCCAATGACAGCAACTAGTGCCCCGCCTTGGTCTGGCACCCACACTCACCTGTTCCACCATCCCACCATGGCCAAGGCCCACCATGTTCTGCACACAACCCCTATTGGTCAGTACCCGTCATAGCAATCGGTTGTTCAGTTGCTTGGTTGTTCGAGTTGTTCTGCTATTTGGTCTATTTGCTTATTTGCCTTTTATTATATACGATACAACTATTTTTAAGTGCTATGTGATTTTCTTCATTTAATAACCAAGTGTGAATGCTAAGGCTAACTAATTTAAAATCTGTTTGATATAAAAGTAACATAGCAGGCACTATCTAATTTATAAAAACAGCAATGCTGTTGTAATGGTCAAGATAAAAAGATAAGCCAACATATTTTGGAGAGAAAATAATAATATTTTTGCCTCAGCTAGAAAATATTAAAACAGTTGTAATTCTTAAGTGGATATATATGAATATATGTATATAGATATATAGAGAAATATAGAGAGATATCCGTCATCTATCTAGCCATCTGTTAATGAATAGTTCACTGACTTCTCACCTCTTTCTCCATTTCACACATTCCAGGTTAGAATAGGATATTTTCCTTTTCAGCTCTAAGTGACCATGTGACTCAATTCTAGCTGATGTGACCTAGGAAGATTTTCCAAGGAGCATTTGAAAAAGTTTTGGATTTTTTGATAAAATGAATAAATGGATCTGCTACGAAATCATACTAATTATTAACTGCTATTGTAAATAATGAAAATAACTTTAATTGCATGCTTCACATAACAACATTCAGCAATGTTGTGGATTCACTTGGTGAATATAGACAGCCCTAAAAATCAGTATGATATGCTTTGGAGCTCATATATTCATGCACCAGAGTAGCTTATTTCTAATTCAATTATAAGCTCCTTATTTATACTTCTTGCTATCCTATAAAGTATTTTTAGATAAGTGCATGTATTAATCAATTAAATACAGTGTTTCCTCTAATTTCACATACACCATTAGTTGTTTAATTGAGTTTAAGAAGCACTACCAAAACAAACCCATAGAATTAAGCATGACTTCACATCTAAATAAACTGAATCATGTTAAATGAATTCAGTCAAATAACTATCTAATGATGAGAACTGGGATACCAGTAAGCCCTGTGGGGAGACAAAGTTAAGTATAACTTGATCACTTATTGGTTCATTGAAGAGGGCAGAAATGCATCAAAATTACCTAAGAAACTAAGTTAAGTTACAGAATCTGTTGCCAAATGAGAAGATGTACTTAGCAGTGCTGATCTCCAACTATGCTTGTGTGACTACCTCTCTGTTGAGAGGAAGCACCTTAAAGGTTTTAATTTTCTAATTAGTGCTCTCTCCAGGCATGGTCAGAAGCAACTTGGAAGTTATAAGTTTTTCAACTTTCTCTAATTATTAAAAATCAACACACACACACACACACATGGATATGCAGCAGAGATAGAAAATGAATCACTTGTACAGAAAGAAGAATTTGCTCACTATGATGGTAGTCTAATAACAACTGGGCCAGCTCAAGGCAGGTCAACAGGACTAGAGAAGAGGGAGACTCGGAACTCAGAAACATGGCTGTGTTGCCTGTCCACTGCTAGACATCTAGTATATGCACTCCCTACATCCTCTCTACAGAGTTTGTTTTTGTTTCTAAAAAGACTAGCAGTAATTGATCATCACATCATTACCATAAAGAATTTCTTCTTCTATTTCATTGATTGTATCACACCTACATTTTCATAATATGAGATACTCTTTCCCTGACAACTTCTGCATCTAGTCATTTAGCTGATATGCATAAAGTTTCTATTGTTTGAAATGTATTATTTTAAGGACAGCAGTTATTTAAGGAGTGCCTACTATGTTCCAGAAAATACACAACCAATGGAGATATGAATTTTGTTGGAAAGATGGGACAAAAATTATAATCAAAGGTTTTAGTATGTTAGAACAGATGTGTACTTAAAGTGCTGGGTAAGTACCTCATTTCTAGTAAGAATAGAGTCCATAGGATCAACTTGGCTGGAGCTGAATTCTGAAAGATGAGCAGTTTATTAGGCAAAATATGGGTGCTGGTCCCTCTGGGGAGAGACATAGAGTTCAGTCTGATGGCTATAACATGAATTGGGGTATGGCAGAAAATGAGGCTTCATGTCATGATAAATGGCCAGCTTTATAAATTTTAGAATATACAGAATCATTCAAATGTTTTATAAATGAAAGGGATATGTTAGATTTGCACTTTAATAAGATAGGTTTTGCCCTATAAAAAGTGAATGGGAAATGAATAAGTGCAGGGCATTTATGGGGATCAGTGGATATTTGAGTTTAAAAGATGCATCAGGTTTGAACAAGTCAACCTGATCTAGGTAGGTTGAACCAAAAAATGCAGGATAGGGTCTTACTTTTACGTGGAGTAAAAGCATCACGGAAGATGTCAGAGTGGAGGGCGGAGTGTATAAATAACTGGCTTGTTATTTCCAGAGATGTCTCTGGCAGATCTATGCAGGGTTGGCTGGAAAGGCTGTGGGAGTGAAGATGTGAAACTGATTAGGTGTCATTTGCAATAGGTTGACTCCTAAAGAACATGTGGCTAAAATTTGGTAATGGCAATGGTTATAAAGAAAAGAGTAACTGAGCGGTAGGTCCCTTGTTTGGGATTTCTCACTGTGACTCACTTTTGACTATCTTATCTTACCTAATTATAGACAATCATGTATAGTGACCATACCTCCGCTATGCCCACAGCCAATCAGAGTGAGCATGCAAAATTAACCCAACAAAGATGGTGGTTAATTTGCATATGTACCTGGGTCCTGGGAACATCCTCAACACCCAGGTCACTCTGGCCATCAACATTGGAGGGGCAGAGAGGGGCGGCCCTGCCCAAGCCTAAAGCCTTGGGCAAAGGCTTTAGGCTTGGTCAGGGGCCTAGCTGGAGATTGGAGGGGTGGCTTTTCAAGCCTGCAATCAGAGGAGTTGCTGGGAGGGAGGGGTTGGTCCTGCCCAAGCCTAAAGTCCAAAGCCTTGGGCAGAGGCTTTAGGCTTAAGCAGGGGCAGAGACTGTGATTGGAGGGAAGGGGGAAAAATGGAAACATATTCTCAGGAGAGGATAAAAAAATATATAAAGAAATGTCATATCCTATGAAAGACACATCTTGAAAATGCCTAAAGAAAGTTGTCATTTTTTTTCATGGTGGAGGGACTGGAGACCCTGTTGATGAAAATACCTTGGTGGCTGTGGTGACTGGCAGTGGCTACAGCAGTGGGGTGATGGGGCTGGAGCCTTCCCCTGATCAGCCTGATCGCCTCCCACAAAGGGAGGTCAGACTGAGGCTTAGGCCCACTTTCAATGGGGAGCAGGCCTAAGCCGTCAGTAGGACATCCCCTGAGGGGATGCACCGAGTCCCTAGTAGACTATAAAATTTAATTTATTTTGATTATTGCTTCTCTCTGGAATTGAATATTAGCTCTGCAAAGACAAGTCATTTGCCATTTTTTTTTCTCAGTGTTCTACCCCAGCAACAGTACATCATGCAAATTTGCTGATTAAATGAAAAAACAAAACAAAAAGGTATCACATTACAGAGACATAAAGAGCTTTAATCCCATCACATATCACTTAGTATTGCCCACAACATCTCTGAAAATTAGGAAACAACCCTCATAGTTTTCAGTCTAATTCTTATGGAGATATTTTTAAGTTTTAGAAATAGTAGTTTTAATACATTATGTTTTAAATGCAGCTTATTATCGTTATTTGCAGTAGTTCTTGCATTCTATGAAGTCACTATAAGCATTATATTAGCAAACACCAAATATTTGCTCCAAGGGGAACTATGTATACATATCTCACGTAAGTAACTTCAAATTCTAAAAACACTTCATCTTAGCAAATTCAATGTTGTTGTTTTTTTCTCATTCACTAAAGATAAAATGAAATTCAGAACTGTTAATTCCTGAAGCTGCTCAACTAATAGGTGCCAGGTTTGGGATTTAAACCCAGTGCAACTGGACCCAGAACCAAAGCTTCATACACTACACTGTCTCACCTCCCACTCCCCAAGCTCCATCCTCTGGACAACTCTGTGTGAGAGCTGCAATGGGAATTCCTAGTGCTTCTCTCTCCAACCCCATCTGAGAACATGCATCAGGCAATTCAAACTTTTCACAGCTCTGTGCATGCACACACATGAGCATGAAAGTGCACCAGGAACATTGATTTGGGGGTAATTAATCTATTTTAGTAAGTGAATTTGCAAATATGGAATTTCCAAATACAGAATGCCTGGATGAGGACAGACTGTACTCCCATTTATGTGAATAGGTAATAATAGACTCTCTTGTGTTCTAGAATATTTTATCTTAAACAACTCAGGTTTTTGTCTTAATGAAAATCAAACATTAGCCACTGTTATTACCATGCATTACTTGACATTTGATTGACTTAACTAAATTATCTTGTGATTTGAGCTGGATATGAAGATATCTAAAATATTCTAACCTTGTAATTATTTATTTTCTTAATGGATTCACTGTTTTTAATAAATTCTCTCCGCACCTGTCCTTTCATAAAACTCTTAGACTCTTTAATATATGGTCTCAAGTGCAATCTGTAACACCTGCCCTCAACTATTATTTTTTTTAATTTATGTATTTACCACAATATTAAAATGCAAATTAATTATGAAATTCCAAGTGTTTAATTTCAGCTAAGTAAGAACTTAGCTTTTGATGTTAGAATACTAAGGAAATTACTCTACAGTTTACACAAAAGCAGAGGGATTTTAGCCAGTGAAGAGGCACAAGACAAGTGCAGAAAGCACTCAGAATATTTTCCAAGTATTTTTAAAAATATAATCTTGGAACATCTTGATTTTGGAGATGAAGATGCTTTCCTATAAAGATTAATTAGAATTTCCTTTTATCCAAACTCCAGAACTGGGAGACAGTAAATATCTGTTGTTTTAACACACTCAAACTGTGGTATTTGGTTATGGCAGCCCTAGGAAGCCAAAATAATCTTATACTTCAAAAAATTGTTGTTGTTGTTGTTGTTGTTGTTGTTGTTGTTGTTTTTAAAAAGATAACACACACAACCTTACAGATAACTGTTATCCTATGTCCCACTCAATCCTGGCTATTGAGAAGAAATAGTAAAATTAAGTATTGTGATTTAAGAAGTAAACCACACCACAATATTTATTTTGAAGATCCATTCATAACATGGCTTTTATTGAAGACTAGAGGCCCAGTGCATGAAATTTGTGCATGGGGTGTGTGTCCCTCAGCCCATTCTTCACCCTCTCCAATCTGGAACCCCTCAAGGGATGTCCAACTGCCTGTTTAGGCCTGATCCCGGTACGACCAGGCTTCAATGGGCAGTCAGACATCCTCTCACAATCCAGGACTGCTGGCTCCCGACTGCTCACCTGCCTGCCTTCCTGATTGTCCCTAACCACTTCTGCCTGCCTGATCACCCCCCAACCACTCCTTTGCCAGCCTGATTGATGCCTAACTGCTTCCCTGCCAGCCAAATTGCCCCTAAATACCCTCCCCTAACGGCCTGGTCCCTCTCAACTGCCCTCCCCTGCTAGCCTGATTGCCCACAACTGCCCTCCCCTGCTGGCCATCTTATGGCGGCCATCTTGTGTCCACGTCGGTGCAGAATCTTTGACCACATGAGGGCAGCCATCTTGTGTGTTGGAGTGACAATCAATTTGCATATTACTCTATTATTGGATACAATTTCTTTCTTATTAAAGTCCTTTACCTTCAAAATCACTTGGGATTTCCTTAAAATATACATACTATAATGCTTTCAGTTCTTTAATTTCTTGAAAGGAAAAGTTGAGGGAAGGGCAATGGAGGACCTTTCCAGCTTCCCATTAAACATTAATGAGTATCTGCTAATCAGAAGCAACAAGAAATTAAGATAAAGCGTCTCTACAATGAATATAGATACCAAAAATAAACCAAGATGATAGTGTCTTGGCTTATCTATTTGTTGTTTACACAGAGAATTTCAGGAAGCACTCTGTTTTACAATGTAAGTTACACCTATTTTCAGCTAATGACATTTCACATTCTCATGGGTCATATTGTTTTTCCTAGAGAAACCACCAAGGATATTTGCAATGTTATTTTTATCAATCAATGAATTATTAAATACAAAGTAATTTCCAAATAATATTCTACATACTATAAAGGAATTGTTCAAAGAAATGCTTTTTCCCTAGAAATGGTATTTTTGGGGGGGCATTTAATCCATGTATGTTTAAGGTTATTGTTGATAGGTACTTGTTTGTTGCCGTTTTTTATTCCTTATGCCTGTGTTCCTCTCTCTCTTTAATCTATTTTAAATTCGTAATCTTTTTTTATGCAGCTCATTGCTTTTGAAGATATATTTAGATTCAGCATTTTCTTACAGCTAAAATGAGTTAGTGATTCTTGGTCACCCTCACTGTCCACTGTGGTATTTGCTAACCCACTTTAGGTCTGCAACCTGGTGATCTGACTGACATACATAGCACCTTGCTTAGTTGGAAATTCCCAGCAGGCACAGCTATCCCAGAGTTTGGCCACTTAAATGCCCAGAGAAATGACTCAGGCAACACAGATGCATGAATGGTGCTCCACTGCTGATGGCATTTTTTGTGTTTACATTTTATGTTATACTGATGTCTGGCAAATAGACAAAATATTTCATCTGCCACTTAGTATTAAAATGCAGCTAATGGCTCTCCTCTTACTCCAAATGTAAATTATTTAATTTTATTTATTTTTTGGGATAAGCACATGGGTTTATTATTATTATTACCTTTACAGTCAATAGTTCAGGAAGTTGTGAATAATAAACACATTAATGTGTTATGAAGCAGTTAGCTTAGGACCTGATATATTATGAGAATTAATACATACTGGAGTACTTTATTCTATTTGTCATTTTTTATTGGTATTTTTTGAGGTTAGAATTTTCAACAAGACTGGACAGGCACAGAGTTTTGGACAAGACAAAGCCAAGTACCCAGGCCAGGTTCCATTGTTAGGTAGATGGCAAAAGCTGCACAGTCCCAGATTAAAACTATTTCTTCTACCTGAGTGCTTCCTTCTAATAGACTGAACTAATGAGACATGTCTTTTAGAGACACATTGGAAAGTGCTTTGTTGGAAATGGGAAATGCACTTTTTTAAAAAAAAAAAGTGTTAATCCAAGTTTCATTCATTGGTCTTCTTAGAGGAGCAGGTGGATTATCTTTGCATATTATCTTAATTCTAGGGAAGTTTCCTTGTGATACGTGTGCACTTTCTAAAACTGAAGCCAAAGTCATTGACACTTCATGGCAAGCATGAAACTAGCATTATTCCCTGGTCAATACCTAAAAGCACCTTAGTCATCAGAATTCTGTGAATATCTATGAGGGACCCTGGAATCTTACATATGCATGGATAAGAACTAAGATCTCATTCCTCCCATATTTACTAGACTCACATATTAATAAAATGGCTTAGGTAGCAAATATTAGAAGTGCTTTTTTATTTCTAAGATGCTGTTCTTAGCAGAATTAACTGTCATCCTATCAGAATGTTAATGAATCATAGAAAGGCAACCTTGTTGGTAGCGTACTATATGATATACCCTTTAAAAATTCTAAAAGTGTGTTTTTAAAAGAAAAAAAAATTTGAAAGACTGTTCAGTTATGTAGGTCTTGTAAAAAAGCAAAATATTGGACCACTAGAAATTAATTTTATAAGTCAGAAAGCACCATCTTAGAGTTGTTGTTATTGTAGTTGTAGTAAATTATTATTTTTTTAATGCCAGATTTGTACGTTAGACTATGAACTCCTTGTGAGCCGAGCCATGTCCTATTGTTCACCACTGTATTCCTTGCATCTGGCATAGTGCCTAGAACTTGATAGGCACAGAATAAATAGGGAAATAATAAAAAGTCAAATAGAAAATTTAAAATCATGACTAATGTATACCAAATGAGATGACACTTAGAAAACATTATATATCAAAATCCTATATAATAGAGACTTAAAAAAAAGTCTATATTGTGATTGTCAAGCACAGGGCTTAGAATGCATAGTCCTGTGAGGCATAGAGTGTAGTAGGTATGAAAGGGGTATGATGGGATTCATTTGGGGCTGCTGTGGTTGGTGAGTCTGAGTTCTTGGAAATACTTATTCAGAATTTGTGCCAGGACTATGCGTGGTTCCATTTCTCCTCTGCTGAACATGCTTTAGGAAAAGCAGGGAAAGAGGATTATATATTATGGAAAAGAAAGCATCAATGAAAACAAGTGACATACTGATAGCTGGATTCAGTATACTGGAATAAAGCTCCTATATTTTTAGTTTGGATTTTCTGAGTTGCTGAACCTAAAAATTAAATTTTTCACTTACCTGCTTGATTAAAATCACAGAATTTGAATCCAGTGGATAAGTGCCCTGACTAGTTAAGGATTCAGAAAGATTATGTCTATGTGATGTCCCAGGCAAGAAAATAGTACCCTGTGTTCTAATGAGCAGAGGCTGTTTGTAAATATAGAAGAATATGGTGTGAATTGAAGCCTCTGCAGTAGTTATAGTTGTATAAAGAGGAGTGATGGTGAGAAATATAAATAAATAAAAGTCCTGCAACTGCTGCCACAATGTAAAGCAAAGAATAAAAGGGTGTGTGTGTGTGGGGGGGGGGGTAGAGTTCCGGGGACTACATAGAATTTTTTCTCTAGGCATTGCTCCTTTTATCTTTGGTGTCCCTTGAATACTTTAAGATACTGTCAAGCCAAGAAAGAAGGAAACTGGTGAGTTCGTGGAAAGACCTAATAAATTCAGCTACTTCTGTCTCATTTTACAGATGAAGATACTAAGAGCTACAGAAGTGGATTGATCCAGTCATAGCCTCCCATCTCCACGTACAAAATTATTTTCACTGGAAGATATGAAGTCTCTGCCCCTAATATTCAGGAGTTTCTTCTCTAGGGTTTCTCACATTTCAAGTGCAAACTGCCATTTTTACAGGTTATGGATAAAAGTCTGCTGGCTTTTGATTTAGAACCTTCCCTAAACCCAGACCCTCTCTTGCCTTAACTCATTGGCCACCCTCATTACCGATCTGGCCATTGTTTTGCACCACAATTTTTGCTTTCTTGTCTGAAAGCACTTTTACCTTGTTTTGTTGGCATCATTGTGGATATGCTAACTCAGTATGCTTGGTTCTTCTTCACAGCTGACCCTTCAAATATGGCAATTCAGAGTTTTCCTATAAACTTAAACTCAGTGAGTATTCCTGTATTTGGTATTTATTTCTCAGATCTCTTAAGGCAAATGGGAGTCCTGTTCCCACATCGTTTGACAAATCTATTGTAGCTGAGGCAAAAAAATTGGAATCAACACAGAATGACACATTCTCCTGAATCTAGATCCCCCTTGCCTACTCCATGAAACACTGTAACGTTCATATGTTCTTAGAATAGATGCTTGTGATCGACCCAAATAAACAATTAACCTTAGCCTATGGTTTTTCTTAGAAAAATTTACATAAAAATTATTAAGGGTAGAGCAGGGTTTCTCATCTTCAGCTCTACAAACATCTGGGGCCATACTATCCATTTTTGTAGAGTGCTGGTCTATGTTCAGCAGCACCTGTGTTTTCTATTCACTAGATGCCCCAGTGGCATCCCAAGCCAGGCATGACAGCAAAACGAGTCTCCAAACTGTTAAATGACTCTTAGGGGAAAACAACTATAACCAACTGAGAACTTGGTGTACAGTATGGCACATAGCAAGCAACTCAAAACAATTAGTTAGTTTTAAAATAATTTTCAAAATTTTGTTGATGTAAACTTTATATACAGTGGCATGCACATCTTAAGAATATAATTTAATGAGTTTTTGATAAATTTATAAAGCAGTATACCCAAAATCTTAAGACATAAAGACATTTTTCAGCCCCTTTATAGGTAACCATTTTTTCTCCTTTCTATTGCCAGAAATTATTTTTGCTTATTCTTAAACATCATATAATTGAAATTAACATGTACTGCAAATGTTGTTTTCTAATATGTGGTTACCATTTTCAATTTCTTAAGTGTCATTTGATGTGAAGTCTACTTTATGTTTGGTGAAGTCAATTTTATGTTGTTGTTTTTATGATCAGTGCTTTTTGTGTTCTAAGAAATATTTGCCTTGCCAAGGCCACAAATATATTATCTTAAATTTTCTTCTAGAAGCTTTATAATTTCAGCTCTAAGGTTTATGAACCATCTCAAACTAATCTTGGTAGTTGGTGTTACATAAAGATAACACTATCAATGTAACCTAGCTGAATTATCTATACTCCCAATGTTTTTGTTTCCTCCTCTCTAATGTAGGGGTGAAATAAGGATTAAGAGGGCCAAGTTATATAAAGCACTGAGAGCAATGCTTAACATGTAGTAATTGCTCAATATATGTTAAATTATTATTGAAAAAAATCAATATACACATAAATATGTTTCATAAACTGCTGATAGAGATATTCATTATTGGATTAATTGTTATAAATGTGAATGAATTAATGGGGTTAATTAATACTTTTTTACTGTTATTTCTTATATTGATCTACATATATACATATTTAGTTAGATAGATATAGGCGTGTATATATATTATGTATAAATATAAATATGTATATATATATATATATATATATATATATATAGAGAGAGAGAGAGAGAGAGAGAGAGAGAGAGAGAGAGAAAGAGAGAGAGAGAGAGAGAGAGGGAGAGAGAGAGAGAGAGAGAGAAAGAGGCCCGATGCACGATATTCGTGCAAGAGCAGGCCTTCACAACTACACAACTATAGCGGCTGCCTAGATTCCTCCCTCGCAGCTGCAACAGCTGCCTGGATCTCAAGGCTGCAGCCCTGGCTTTGTCTGGAAGGTCATTCGGAAGGTCGTCCAGTCTACATAGCATATTACACTTTGCCCTGCACCCTCTCACAGTCTGGGAACCCTTGGAGATGTCGGAGGCCGGGTGCATGGATTTAGTCCAATCCCCACAGGCCAGGACAGGGGACCCTCACCTGTGCACAGCCTCTAAATCCTATATAATAAAAGCCAGCAACCAAAATGACATAGCGACCGCTTGACCAGTCACTATGAGGTGCACTGACCACCTCTTGGTTCCTTTTCCTGGCTGGCAGGCTCCCATCACTCTATGGCGAACAGGGACCCAGGGGTGGGTGGCTGGAAATGCAGGCAGTGCCAGGCCAAGGCCCCCACACTGTTGCTCACCCCACACACAGAGAGTGACTCATGGAAGGCGTGGGGCTGGCAATTGGGTGGGAACAGCCGACCTCTTGGTCCCTCCCCTCAGCTGTCATCCGGGATGGGTGGGGGGAGAGCAGGACTGGTAAGCAGGTGGGAACGGCTGACCTCTTGGTCCCTCCCCTGGCTGTCAGCTCCAATCACCTGATAGTGAATGGGGATTTGGGGGTGGGTGGCGCAGGATATGGGTGGCATCATGTTAAGGACTCTGCCCTGCCAGTTGCCTCACACACAGAGGGCAACCCGGAGCAAGGGTAAGGTCACAAGCAGGCGGGACCGGCTGACCTCTCGGTCCCTTTCTCTCCCTCCTTCCCTCTCCTTCCCTCCACCCCCTCCCCGCTGTCAGTCTTTGATCACCAATGGCAAACTGGGAACCCTGGTGGGTGGGAGCAGGGGGTGAGGCCAGTTGCTGGCAGCGGGGGAAGATGGCCCTGATCACAGACTAGGTCTAGGGACCATACCCGCACACAAATTTTGTGCATTGGGCTTCTAATACACATATAAGATCTTTGATTAATCTCGTCCTGCCATCCCCCCTCTCCCTTCCTTCTGAGATTCATCAGTTTGTTCCATGTTTCCATGCCTGTGCATTGAGCACCTGCCCCCTTGTGGTCAGTGTGCATCATAGCTACTGGTTGCTTGGTCGAACAGTCACTTAGGCTTTTATATAGATAGATTTAACCAGAGCAGATTGGTGTATTTAAAGATCAATTCTATTTTCATCACTGTTTATTTATAAGACTGACATAGCTACAATTTCACATTAGAGATAAACAAAAGATGGCTGTATCTAGCCTTAAAATAATGCTATCCCCTTATGGTGTCCTTAACCTTGGACAGTAAGGGTCTATGTTTACAAAAGGGGAGAACTGGTCTCCTTACCATAAGCTTGCTGTCCTGCCATGGTTGTTATAACAACCACTGCTGTCCCATTATCATAGTTCTGAGGTAGAGAACATTATCTGTGTCTTTATATAGTTTAACTCAATGGCTTTTCTTTCTTAAAAATAACACTTATTTTAAAATGCCTGCTGTTTTATAAATCAATTTAACACAACAATAAGTTTCTTTACATGCTATTTTTATATTTATATTTTTAAATTTATTCCTTAAAAAAAAAACCCACTACTTTTTTCTGTACTTGATGATTGTGTGGTATTTTCAAATGTTTTAAGTAACATTTTCAATATAGCACTAAAGTGGTATTTTATATGCAACTTAAATAACTTTATGTTTTATTCCTTGATTTTATATACTGCTCTACTGACATTTACTATCCATATTTGAACTCCCATATTATTGCTGTTTTGTAGACTGCAGCTATAAAACAGTATGCAAGACTGAACATTTACCACAAACCTCAAAAAGCGGCAGGAGGAAGCAGGCTCCAAAATGTAATGTTCTAAAATGACTTAGTGAAGCATGGACTTCGGTAAATTTCTTCTGTTAGAAAACTACTGTTTAAAATTGCTCAGAATTTAGAATAACAAGTAGGGCTAGATATTTTTAATTAATAGCCAATTTTTAAATAATTCTGAACACTTATTATTTTAGGTAAAGTCTTTTGAAATATAATTATATCTTATTCTAATTCAACTTATGATATAAAATGTTCTATTTCATTTTCTTGCTATTTCCTCCTATTAAAAATACTCAAAGCTATAATAAATACAGTGTTGGTTTCTTTAATATAATCACAAGACCATATTGTATATTTATATTATCTATCTCTCTTAAATGCTTTCTTAACTTTTTGTCAATCTATAGAAAGAGCTCTTAAAATTCCATGAAGTGCAACAAACTCAACTGAATTGACTTATTTGGAATCATTCAGAATAATGACTTTTAGGTTTGTGACTGGGCTCGTATTTACTGCAGACATTTATTTTGAGTTTTAATAATCAAATTCTTTATATATAAATTTTCTTGAAGATACAATTTTACAAAACAAATACCTCTATCGTCAAGATATTCAGAGTAATAAGAAGTCATCAAGTGTTATAGTGGAAAAATTGAATTTTGAGAGAAATGTGTCCAGAACTGTTTGGGGATCAGGCAAAATATAAATAACTAAAGCATAAATACAAGTAAATTACAAAAATACAAAAGTGCTATTTTAGACTAAATATGACGCTTTATTTACATGGTTATACAACTCCTCTGGAACTGATAATGACTATATCATATTCAAAGTCCTTTTCAGTTTTAAACTAAAAAAGGTTGAAAAATATGCTTGCATCACAGACTGCTTAAATTAGACTTTGGGCCCAGCTGGAGTGGCTCAGTTGGTTGAGCATCGTGCTATGCACCAAAAGGTTGGCAGGTTCAATTCCCAGTCAGGGCACATGCCTGGATTCTGGTTTGATCCCTGGTTGGAACACAAACATGTCTGTCTTTTTGTCTGTATATCCATCTATCTATCTATCTATCTATCTATCTATCTATCTATCCATCCATCCATCCATCCATCCATTTCTCTCCTTTCCTCTCTCTAAGCATGTCCTAGAATGGGGATTAAAATAGAAGTGGTGGGCTCAAATTTCAAGTCTGCCTCTTAAAAAAAAGCACACAATTAGACTTCGGGGTTTTGTGGTATTAAAGGTCTAATTTGACTCACGTGTTAACCAGTTTCCAACCAACATAACTCCCATTGAGATATCCTTCCCATTAGTCACATATTTATATGATCCCCTCCCACGTTTTACTAGGTTTAGACTGTATGACCAAAAGAATAGAGCAAATCTGAAGATACATCACTTCTGAGATTACATTGTTAATGTAATGTACCCTTTTTCTTGGGCTTGCACTCTGATTCTCTCTCTGTGACTACTCTGTCTGGGGAAGTTGAGCTACCAGATCAGGAGCTGTTCTATGAAGAAGCCCAAGTAGCAAGTAACAGGCTGTCCTGCCAACAGCCTTCCAAATGGATTTAGCAGCAGATTCTCTATCCCTAAAGACCATAACCCTAGCTGTTAGCTTGACTCCAACCTCATGAGATTTTCCTGAGCCAGAACCGCCTACTTGAGACATTTCCAGATTCCTGACCCTCAGAAAAATAAAAGTGAAATAATAATGTTTGGTGTTTTAGGTGGCTATGTTTTGGAGTAATTTGTTATACAGTAATAGATAAGCAATACAGCTGACAAAGAAAAGAACAAGGCCCAATACAGTAGGTGTTTGGGTTATGTATGAGATCCTTTCCTATGGCATGACATAATGCAATTTTCTCTGTAAGCCAGAACCCACTATATAAGCACCTATATCACTCACATGGAGCACATACACAGCAGTAATGGAGTGAAACAGTAAAAAAACATTAAAAAATAACAGTTCCTGACCTTTACTTGAGGTAAATATAGTAAATAATAAAAAACATAAAGCATATCTTACTAATAAAAGATAAATATGTAAATTGACCATTACTTCACAACACTCACAGCCAATCAGAAGTGGGTATGCAAATTAACCTAACAAAGATGGCAGCAGTCCTGCCCCCAGCTGCTCCAGGCCCCGGGGCAGTGCACCTCCTCAGGGCCTCTCTGCCAAGCTCTATACCTGTCAACTGCCCCTGCAGCCTCCATGTGGCCCAGCCCCCAGCCTCAGCGGCAACCCTCTGGTGCCTGAGGTCATAGCTCCTGGGGTCTGGTGGCTCCCTCTACCCCACCCCTGCACTGCTGATCTGGTAAACAAAACCCTAGCATTGGAACCCATGGGTGTGGACGCCTGCTGGAGCTTGCTCGGTGCACAATTAGTGTGCCCCGGGAGCCCAGGGCCAGCCAAGCGGCAATGGTGGAGGCTCAGCTTTGTTTTGAATAGATGAAAGAGGCCACCTACATGGTAACCCAAATGATCAGATCTCCCTCCTCCCTATCTCGCCAAATCAAGAGGGGATGAGTGAGGGACATAGAGGGAGGGAAGGCGGCAGGAGGCAGAAGGTAGAGGAGGAAGAGGATGAGGAAGGGGGAGCACGCAGGTCTTGCCACCGCCGCTGCCACCATTGCGTAGGCTGCTGGAGCGAGCCGGCCATGTGCTGGCAGCCAGGGGAAGGAAGGCCTATTCTTGCATGAATATTCATGCATTGGGCTCCTAGTATGTACATATGTCAAAATGACAGCCTTTTTTTTTTTTTTTAAATAAGTAAATGAGAGATGGTGACATAACCATGAAACGATGTACATCGAGTCTGATGTAACCCAAGAACTGCCTGTACTTCACACCCGTCATAAAAAATCTGGATCAGTGAATTGGCCATGGATAATTCAATGGTTTGAGGCCCATAAGAAAATTATTTTTCTCTAAAAGGAAATGTTTCTTATCCTATATAATAAAAGGGTAATATGCAAATTGATCCTAACTGCAGAACAACCAGAACAACCACTGGACTAGTCAGTATGAGGCCCACTGATTACCTCTTGGTCCCTTTCCCAGGCTGGCAGACTCCGATCACCTGATGGCCACCCACTGTGTGTGTGTGGGGGGGCAGCGAGCGGGTGGGAACAGCTGACCTCTCGGTCCCTTCCCCTGGCCGTCAAGCAGCAATCATCAGATGGTGAATGAGGAGCCGAGGGTTGGTGGCAGCGGGGCAGGGCCACCTGCAGGCAGCTTGGGAAGATGGCTCTGATCACAGGCCAGGCCTGGGGACTAGACCCGCGCATGAATTTCATGTGCCAGGCCTCTAGTATGCATATAAAAAGTAGCAGAACTAGAAGTACCACTCGTCCCAGCAATTTGACTTCTGAAAATTTATGTGAAAAAAATAAACCAACAAGCATAAGTTACATGTCTCCCAAGTTCTAGACAGTCTTGAATTTATACTGACAAAACTTACTTGTCAATTTCCTGTTCATCTCTTCCTACCACTCTTCTTCAAATATTTCCTTTGCCCTACACATGATTCAATAATTAACTTTAAACAAGCCCCCTTATACCAGTAGATATGTTAAAATGAAATATTTTAGAAACATCCATGGCTGGGCTCTCTAGCAGGCTTGGTATGAACCACTAATGAATTATTTTCACTTCTCAACCTGGAACATCCAATACACATAAGCATGTGTTGCTGGGAACCTTGGTGAATGGCACAGTTGAAGCAACTGTATCAGGAAATGGAACCATCCCAATTATCCTACACATTTTACACACCTATGATCAGACAAATCATTTTCCTTGGCATTCTAAATAAAAGGCAGATAAATAGATGAATAGTACAAAATAAATTGAAATTTTATATTACTTAGATAGGAAAACTAGGATTTGAGAAACTCTATCTTATGGTTTAGTAAACTATTTTGTCCCATTAAGCAGTTATCTGGTTGTGTATTTCAGGTTCAGTAATGATTGACTATTTATAAGGCTGGGTCTTAACATGTATTTGATCTAATAATTGATTAAATATTTGTATTTCCTATCTTAAACTGAGGCGATAAAGTTTGTGTTTCAATTAATGGTGTGTGCTGGATGCACTGAGATTTATTTCATTAATTCAATAATCATTTCAGCTGATCACATTTAGTCACAGGCAGCTAATGTTGCAATAATGGCTTCTGAGAGAAACTAATGCTAGAAGCCTCTAGCCATATTTGCAAATAAGTATCATGACAGTCAAAGATCAATCCAAGGGAGCATAAGACTGGTGACTTTTGAAATATAGCTTGCAGATAGTAATTTTTGGAGAGCCCATAGATTGGTTAAGGAGAAGAGAAATTAATTACAGATTCCTCCAGTCTTATAGTTTTAAAAGACTATGAAAAATGATGGTCTGCTATTCATACAACTACAATTATCCAACTGTCCAAAGTAACATCAAGCATCAGGTTTTATTTTTCTTTTATTTTACATGATATCCAAAATCAGTGTTAGGGAGCCCTCACCAGTTTTGCTCAGTGGATAGAGCATTGGCCCTGGGTTAAATTCTGGTAAAGGGCTTCTACCTCAGCTGTAGGCTCAATCCTGGCTCTGGTCTGGGTGAGTGTGGGAGGCAACCAATTGATGTGACTTTCTCACATTGATGTTTCTCTCTGTCTCTCCCCCTCTTTTCTAGTCTTTCTCAAAATCAGTGGAAAAGTATCCTCAGGTGAGGATTAATAAAAAATAAAGATAAAAATAAAATAAAAATCAGTGTTAGCTTGCTTATTCTAAAATAATGGAAGATAGAAAAATACATAGAATTCTTAAATTATTTTATACTCATTGCCTTACAGGGGTCCTCAAACTTTTTAAAGTGGGGGCCAGATCACGGTCCCTCAGAGAGCTGGAGGGCCGGACTATATGAACTACTAATTCCTACTGTAACACCTCGGCTGCGCTCACTGCCCAAAAAACCTGGCGGGCCGGATCAGACTCCTCTGCGGGCCGCATGTGGCCCGCGGACCGTAGTTTGAAGACCCCTGCTATGTATAAGAATTTCTCTTGTGCCGGGACTGGTTTGGCTCAGTGGATAGAGCGTCGGCCTGCGGATTGAAGGGTCCCGGGTTCGATTCCAGTCAAGGGCATGTACCTTGGTTGCGGGCACATCCCCAGTGCAAGAGGCAGCTGGTCGATGTTTCTCTCTCATCGACGTTTCTAACTCTCTGTCCCTGTCAATACCTCTCTGTGTAAAATCAATAAAATATATTAAAAAAAAAAAAAAAGAATTTCTCTTGTATCATGACATGAATAAGCATGAATTAAAACATTTACTTCTTAGACTCTTTGCCTTAAATAGTGAATGAAATAGTTTTAGTATTTCTAAATTAAGTCACAATTATTTTCTTCATAACTCAATTACTGTATTATTAATATCACAAGTGTTATGAAAATAAACACTTCCAGCAATGAATGCCTGTAGATTAAGAAATCTGTTTCAGTGGGGGTTTGAGATCAGTTAGAGTGTTAGAGCCACTTTTTGTGTTTGTATATGTCCACGTATATGTTTTTATGTTCATAGATTCTCATGTACAAGTGGGAAATTTCTTTACTGTAACACTTATTGTATTGAGAATGAGTCATGGTACTGAAAAAAAAAAAGTTCATCTGGATGCTAATAAAAGATCTTTAAATTCATATTTGTTCCAAAACTGTTCTCTAAACTTCATACAAACAACTACATATGTGGCATATTTACTTAGATGCTCGAAGTGATTTCAAACTCAAAATATCCAAAATAAAACGTATGCTCTCCCTGCCCACTTCTTTCCCCTCAAAGCTGTAAGACAACTATTATGACCTCTAAAATACTCTCTCTGCATAAACCCATGTTCTCTTCCAATTGTTTCACTTCTTGCTGTCTGGGCAGCTTTTTAAAAATGCAAATCAGATTATGCAATTGGTTCTGAAAACTGTCACTCAGGTTTGAGATCTGGTTCCTTATCATACTTAGATTCTTTTATTTTGATTGGTGCTGAAAGATAAAACACACACATATGCAAGTTCATAAACATGAGCTTACCTTTTATTCTCCTCTGTCTTCATTCTTTGGCTCACAAAGGAGAGTATCTGAGGGGTGGGAAGGACGTTGCTCTTAGGTGAGGGAGGGCCCCACAGTCTTCCTCTTCTGGCAGAGGCCAGTACATCTTGGGGAGGATGAAGAAAATACGAGTTAGGCTCATAGCTTGGTGGTCCCTAAGACTCTGGGTCATTATCCAATCAAGGGATAGACAGCCTTACCATATGCTGGCCCCAGGGGTGTCAGCAGAGATGAGTGGGATATATACCCAATGGGATGAGATTCTCCATAAATGAGATATAGCCTCTCTTTTTATAGGAGGTTAATTTGCTATAGCTGAAGTTCAAGAAGTTTTTATTAGATATTCCCAGCTTGTTGACTCTCATCTTCATTATGAGTAATTAGTCATAATTCTCACTGCCTGAATTTTATGCCCATAGGCTTTTATTAATTAGTTAATAATCTGGGGATCAATTTAAAGGGGTCTTTTTACCTGATTTAAAAAAAAAAAAAAAAGGCCAGGCAAGCCAGCACTGGTCTTTCCTCCACTGATTTGGATTATATTCAATACTTCAAATTGCTTTTAGGACAAGGAGAAAAAATCCTACTACAACTTACAATGTCCCTGACCTTTTTAAGTTTCTGAACAGTTTTTATGCTTCTTCTAGCCAAAATGCCTTTGCAAATGCCATTGTACTTTGCTTGAGATACCTCCCCTCTGCCTTCATCTGCAAAGCATTCACTGCTATGTTTACACATTTAATACCCATCTCTATGATTAGAATGTAAGTTCTATGAGGCCATAGGCCATATATATATTTTGTGTGGAACCTTGTATTAAGTAGTGCTCAATGAATATTTGTTAAGTGTATTAATTTAAACAAGAGAACAAAATGATAACTGGATCTATCAATCTTTAAGCATACACATAAAATGCAAAAATATCATTTTTATTCAGGTATTGGCTATAGGTAATTAGAAACTGGAAAAATAAATGCCCGTATTAAATACCATTTTAAAGCTAAAACTTATCCTATATATAATAATAAAAAGGAACTATGCAAATTGACCTAACGGCAGAACAACCAGTTGCTCTGAGGCACACTGACCACCAGGGGACAGATGCTCAATGCAGGAGCTGACCCATGGTGATCAGTGCACTCCCACAGGGGGAGCATCACTCAGCCAGAAGCCCAGCTAGGCTCACAGCTGGCAAGCACAGCAGCAGCAGAAGTCTAAGCCATCAGTTGGACATCCCCTGAGGGCTCCCAGACTCGAGAGGGCACGGGCCAGGCTGAGGGACCCTCCCCCACCCCAAGTGCACAAATCTCATGCACTGGGCCTCTAGTTAGAATATAAGATTTAAAAAATGGTAATTAGACTTGTACAAATAAATAATTGTATATCCTGATACTAACTTCCATCTACAGAGTTAATATTGACTATTTTCACATCTGGAAGTGGAGTGTATTATAAAGATGAAATCAACTGTTTTCAAAACATGTGTGATATCAAGTTTCCATTTTAGAGGTTTCACCAAGGACTGAAGCAAGTATAGGCATTTATGTCACTTTAAGTGCACTGTTAAACTCCAGTCAGGACTTACCTTCACATTAAAATGTTGCTAAAGAAAATATTTTTGAAAGATGTGTACATCCATATTAGAGGAACATATACTACTCATGATAAATAATCCAGTTTATGCATCAGTTAAAAACAACAACAAATAACTGTCCACATGAAGGAGAGTTTTGAGCACAATTTCTCTTTCCCTCCAATGAGGAAAAAATTCAGTAAGGAAATGTAGAACATTTGAAAAGCTAATCCATCTGGATTATTCCCGTTTCATGATAACCAAAGCCAAAGAGATTTTGACAAATAGCATGTTTTCCCCTACTTATCTCTTCTGTGTTAAACAGGATTTCTTTGACAACATAACTGAAGCTTATTTCACTACACAACCAAATGCTCAAATGGATTCTGAGGCAAAATTTGATGTCAAAGGAAGCCATTGTCCAGTGTAAAATCAAATGTCAAGTTAAACACTTTTTTACATTAGTTTTTTTTTTCTTTATTGATTAAGGTATTACATATGTGTCCTTATCCCTCCATTACCTCTCCCCACCACCTCCCACTCATGCCCTCACCCGCTGGTGTCTGTGTCCATTACTTAGGCTTATATGCTTGCATACAAGTCCTTTGGTTGATCTCTCCTCTTACCCCCACCCTCCCCTATCTTCCCTCTGTGGTTTGACGGTCTGATTGATGCTTCTCTGTCTCTGGAACTGTTTTTGTTCATTATTTTATATTGTTCATTACATTCCACAAATGAGTGAGATTATGTGATATTTATCTTTCTCTGACTGGTTTATTTCGCTTGGCACAATGCTCTCTAATTCCATCCACTTACTAAGTTAAATGGCAAGTCTAATGAACACATTGAAACCTCTATTATTCTTTTAGACTTAACATTCAGTCACCAACACTAAACACCATTGGTTTTGATTGCTTGAGGATTTAGAAATTAATTATATTGACATACTGTTTTGTGGAATACTGGGACAAGTTTTTATTTCACATAACTAGAATTAGAGAGTGGAGAAAAGTGTTGCAATTTACTGGATTATAGAAAAGAAAAAAGCTAACATACAAATATGCTTAGAAATTAAACTCTAAAGAGAATAAAATGAACTTGAAGAAGTTGAGTGCTATACCAGAGATGAAGAAGTTATTCGGTGATAGTAGACTATGAGAAAAACTAGCTAGTTTCAAATATAAAATCTGGATTTGCAGATTTAGGATGATGCCTGCCTTGTGGCAGGTGTTCAATAATAGATGAATAAAATGAACATTACAGATGTTGTAACATGTGTTTTAATGTTAAAACTATATTTATCCTGCCTACCCTATGACACAGTATTTTGTGCTTATGTAGAAAAAAAAAATGAT
Organism: Pipistrellus hanaki; assembly: GCF_964339955.1. Taxonomy (NCBI): domain Eukaryota; kingdom Metazoa; phylum Chordata; class Mammalia; order Chiroptera; family Vespertilionidae; genus Pipistrellus; species Pipistrellus hanaki. The sequence continues at coordinate 28,543,136 of NC_140514.1, forward strand.
TTCTTATAAGTATCAATAGAATTTGTTATAGCATTTTAGAATCTGACCAAAATACTACACCTAGAATATCCTGGAATTTAAGAAATTTAAATTATACTATGCTTGTGGTATTAATTTGCCTGTGATATACTTTGCCTACCTAAAGATGCAAAACTTTGGATTTTTCATTTCTTATTTTCTGAGTTTGCATAATACTCAAATCTATGGTCTCTTCTCTCTTTTCTTTTACTCTTTGTATGTACAGTATAGGTAATAGCATTCAATTTATTTTTAGGGAAAGCTATAAATTGTCTAGCAATTTCTGCCCACCTACTTTTTATTACTGAAGTAAACCATTTTCTTTACACCTCAGCAGGGAAAGATGGTGCATTATGATAAAGCAGTGTTTGAAATAAAACATGTAAATATTGATTTTAAACTCCAAACCAACCAATTTAGAATGGTAAAAAGGTTGACTTTTAAGCACAGTATATTCCCTCATTGCTGGTGACCATTACTTCCGATTACAAAATGAGGTGGTCCCAGTATCCATGATAAATTTCTCTCGGTGTTGACAATCAATTGAAAACTAGGCCCTGAGACAGAAACTCAACAGATGGGGATTCAGCTCAGGAGTACTTTATATTTAAATTTAAATTTAGTTTAAATTGGTTCATCTATTTCTAAGTGGTAAGTAAGAGAGTAGTTTTAAAATTTTTGGAATGTAGTATGTTTATTTTTGCATTTCTGTAATTAGGAAATCATTTTTTTTCTAAAATAAAATTTGGATTAAAATAATTTGCATGCATATAGTTGGTGTAAAACCTAAAAAAATTATAAATATTTTTTTCTTTAAAGATTATTTAAAGTCAATTCAATACTTATTATGGTTACTTACACTTAATAATTATTTATTATTAAAACAGATAATTACTACATAGTTAATCCAGTACCAATACAGTATAATAATTAATCAGAAAATGTATTTAATGCTTCATACTAATATACAATGTAATGTATTCATAGATTTATAGTTCTCCAACTTTACAACTGTATTGCAATTACCAATTTGGAGGGAATGATTATACAAATTACAAGAATAAAAACTGAAAATTATAATTTCTCTTTCATCATGAGTTTGAACACTAATATGTCATTTAATCTCTTCTAGATCCAAGCTTAGTAGGAGAACTGTTTTGAATTATTTATCCAGCAATTGGGTGCAGTTAACTGTACCATTCACTCCTTCCCATCCTTTAGTACTTGTAACTAGTAGGCTGCTTTAAGATGGTAATCATTAACTGTGGAACACAGAAGAATTCAAGGACTCCTCATATATTAGTTCCCCTCTACCCCATCCCATCCCCTCCCTCTGGCAACTATCACACTGTTCTCTGTGCCCACGAGTTTCTGGGAAAGTGTTTCCACTCCAATCCAATATGGTGCATTTAATCAGGGCTTGCACATATCTTTTTCTGGGAACAGGATTCAACCCCCAACACTTCTTCAACTTCTCTCAGCAGTTGTATTAGTCAGGATTCCAGAGAAATACAATTAACAGAGAAACAGAACTCACTATGAAATAAATGTGTGGCTGGAAAAACAAATGGGTTGGGGCTAGCTGTAGGGCCTTGTCAGATCATAGTTAGAAATTTCTACATGGTTCTGTAAACATCAGATATTTATAGCAAGAAAGCTATTTTTATCAGCCCTGCATTTTTGAAAGTGAGCTGTTTTGACATGTAGAGGATATATTGAGGACATTAGTGCTGGTGTCAGGGAAAATTATTAAAAGTTTATTGCTATGGTCAGTTAAGGGAAGATGAGGGGCTAAACTACTAGAGTAGGTGTGAGAATGCAAAACATGAGATAAATGAGAGAGATCTCATTCATGAGCCATTACATTCCCTGTAAAGTACTGAATGCCTATGTAGACCTTAAGTAGTAAATGAAGCACCCCAAAATTTGCTGGCAAAGAAGGTAAATTTATCATTCAATAAATGTTAAATATCTCCCTGTAAAGCATTTCATAATGAAACCATCTGATATTATGATAGTGTCATAATGTTTGCACAATCTCCTTTTTTTTTTCATCTTCTTCTAACTTACCTTCAATGTAACGATACAAAGCATAAAACTAGAAAAGAATTTAGGCTTAGCAGTGGGGACTAGCATGGTTGCTCAGGGTAAGGTAACGCACATATGGTCTGTTGCTGACCTTACCTCTCCAAAATAGGGTTTGCTGAAAGGTGAAATTAAAATCATTTGCTATGTAAAATTTCACTAATATACATGAGTTAGTCAACCCCAGACAAAAACTGTAATGTCATTTAAAAATTCTTTGGAAGTGATAAATTACAGCTAACTTCAGAACAATGTAGTCTCTTAACCTCTAAAATCTGGGACTTGTTGCTAATTAGCATCGATAACTGCTAAATATAACTCTCACTTTACTCCTCCACAATTCAGTGAAAATTGAGATTTTTTTCAGTAATGATTTTTTAATCTTCTCATTTCCCTAGATCTTCTTGTAGCATGAATTTTCCACTTTAGCCTTGAATTATATTTCCAGATTTTTATTTATATTAAATTGTCTGCCTTTGTACTCTGCAAGAGTATTAACCTAGATATATTAGTATGCCATTACATTTCTCTTTGTTTGCTATCCTTTCCAATTAGCTCCTTTATTTAAATTGTAAAGCTAGAATTTCATTACTGTGTTTTAATGAGTTAGCTTTAAGATCCACTGTAAAGTTCTACCAACTTTCCTTGTATTGCATCAGAAGTTTGTTATATAATTGCTGAATGTTCTACAAGGTAGTCGTTTCCAATGATACATTACTTATTTGATATTTGAAGAGTTAATAAAATACTCTAAGAAGTGGATGTAAAAAAAAAATCAAAACTGTCAGTTTATGGAATCACATTCATTACAGGTGTTAATGTTTTCCTAATGTTTGCATGAGACTGATTCAGGTGTGTAAGAGACTGGTTGAGAGATTCCTTCGTAATACACAATCTCACATGCCTCTAATTACGCATTTTTAAATTATGCATGTGACTCATTGTGCATTCTGCATTTAAGCGTCATTACTACTGATTCATAAAGTTCTGCAGAAGCACCGAGGTCTGCCTTATGATTTAAATATCAGGCAATCTGGTTTCTTCTCCCTTGGCACCCCTCCTCCACCCTTCTCCCAGGGCTCCCTGTCAGCACTTTCCATGTGGTGATTGTTACATTCACAATAGAAAAGCAATACAGATGCTGGTGCTACCTGGAAGTGGGATGCTACTATAATAAACATTTAAAAAAATGTGGAAGTAGCTTCTTTAAAAATTAAATTTACTGGAGTAACTAACATTAATAGGATCACATAGGTTTCAAGTGTAGATTTCTAAGTTATAAGATCTGTATATTGCACTGTGTGCCGACCACCCAAAGCCAAATCATCTTCCATCACCATATTTAAAATTGGACAATGAGTAGAAGCTGGAAGAAGTTTGAGGGGCATTCCAGGAAAAGCCTAGTTTTCCTTGGACTATAGTAGAAGTGTGGCATTTAAAGAGGCATCTACTGAGGGCTCTGAGTAAGTGGGAAGCATAGCAAAGGACACCTATACTGTCTCAGAGAATTCTGAAATCATCCCAAAAAGACGATTCACATAAGTAGGATATTAAAGCCACTGCTGGTGATAGTTCAGAAGGAAATAATGAAAATGTTATGGAAAACTTAAGGAAAGGGTATCCTTTTATATGATGGCAAGAAATTGACCTGCACTGTACCATACAGTTGTGTAGAAAATAAAGAGTGATGAACTTGGCTATTAGACTGAGAAGATTTGTAAGTAAAATACGGAAGATATGGCTTAGTAATATGGGAGAGGAAAGATAAAAATTGAGGGATGAACTGTAAAGCAAACAGGAACTGGGGCTAGATAATCTGAAAAATTATCAGTTTATTCAGAGTTCAAAAGATGCTAATATCAGGGATTCCTTGTCAGGAAAGCATGCTCTGGAAAGAAAGCCAAGGGTGCAGCTAGACAGCCTTTTGTTAGAGCCTGCAGGGCTCAAAAGATGAGAGTATTTAATCACACAGAAGGCAATTTGAGTAGATTAGGCACATGAATCATGATTTCCCCCAGTCATCTCAGCAGAGGGCTAGTAGTGATAGCTTGTCATGGAATGTTGACAGCCCCTAGGAGGGAGGGAGGGAGGGAGGGAGGGAGGGAGGGAGGGAGGGAGGGAGGGGGGGAGAGAGAGAGAGAGAGAGAGAGAGAGAGAGAGAGAGAGAGAAATGAACACTGCCAACACCTTGACTTCAGCCCAGTGAGACTGCATTTGTACTTCTGACCTTCAGATAAAGTGTGAGATAATGTGTGTGTGTTTAAGTTACTCATTTTGTTACAACAGCAAAAGCAAACTGTTAAGATATTTTAATTCCCCTGGTGCCTGCTATTGCCTAAATGAATAAAAAAAAGGCATGAGTGAGTCTTTAACAGTGGATTCTGGGTCAGTTTGCTGAGAAAAATACATTGTTAACAATTATTTTTAATGATGCCATCATGTTCTTTGGCCAGGTTATTCTCTAGAACACATGTGTCAAACACAAGGCCCGCGGGCCAAATCCAGCCCGCCAGGCCTTGCAATGTGGCCCGCACCGCGCTGTCATCACTGCACTCCGCTGTCAGTTTATGACATTGTCAGTTTATGACTGTTCAGTAAACCATTCGGCCCGCGATTTAGGCTGGATTTTAGATTTTGGCCCCTTCTCTGATTGAGTTCGACACCCCTACTCTAGAAGATTCAATTCTTTTATTTTCTTTTTTTTTTTAAATATATTTTATTGATTTTTTTACAGAGAGGAAGGGAGAGAGATAGAGCTAGAAACATAGATGAGAGAGAAACATCGACCAGCTGCCTCTTGCACATCCCCCACCGGGGATGTGCCCGCAACCAAGGTACATGCCCTTGACCGGAATCGAACCCGGGACCTTTCAGTCCGCAGACTGATGCTCTACCACTGAGCCAAACCGGTTTCGGCAGAAGATTCAATTCTTTTAAGAATGTAAGCTCCCTGAAGGAAAAGGTTCTGCATTTTTTATTCTGTTTCCCCAACACAAAACAGCAGCAGTATCTGGTCATGGTAGGCACTCAATAAACAGTCATTGACTAAAATATATGAATGAATGAATGAATGCCTTACTGCATCTTAAAATTTTATTTCACCCTTTTGCCAAAACTTTCATTCTTGGTTGACCTCTAATGAATTCATATCCTAAGCAATAGAGTTCCATAATAATTAGTCCTTTCAACTTCCTTTCCCTCTATCCTCCATTCCAGATTAAAACAGAGCTCAGATATATATCACTTTCCAGTACTTCTTGACTTGCTACCTAAGGTCCTCTGTCTCTAGCTTTACCCTATTTTCTAGCCTAAACCCACTATTCCCCTACAAATACTCTATTTCAGTGACTGCTTCCTTACCCTGAACTTTCCCACCTCTTCATCTTATGTACTTGGATATTCTGTCCTCTCACTATCATTTCCACCTGCCAAAATCCTACCTAACCTTCAGGTATTTCCCTTAAACTGCCCTTCTAATCCCATCAATACACACCTTTCTTTTCTTGGTACTCCCAGGGCAGTGTTTGTGAACTTACTCCCCATTAGCCGATAAGCTCCTTAAGAAGAGGACCTATTCCTTAATCATCTTGCCTTCTCTGAGAAATTTAGAACAGCAGATACTTTTTTTTTTTTTTTTTTTTTTTTTTTTAGAAAGTTCCATCCTGGAACATCCAAGCATTTCAGAGTTTAAATTCTGCCAATTTCTTAAATTCTAAATTAACCTATTAGTATTTATCCCACATAAGGAGCGTTACCTTTATTTTGCCATCTAGAAGTGGGGCTGGGAATGGTAGTGGGGTAGCTATTGCAGAAAAGGTAATTCTATGAATAATTGAGAGCTTAATTTTTTTTTTAAAGCTTGGATCAATTGTTGGTGGACTGAGACCTTCCATTTCATGCTACTCTTTTCTCAAATGAATTTCAAACATTTTAGATATAATTTGAGCCCACATTTCATAAAGTTAGTTCTAGAACCTAACAAGACATAATGCATCTTACCTGAAATCATAACCTAAGGCAGGGGTCTTCAAACTACGGGCCGTGGGCCACATGCGGCCCGCAGAGGAGTCTGATCCTGCCCGCCAGGTTTTTTGGGCAGTGAGCGCAGCCAAGGTGTTACAGTAGGAATTAGTATAATAGTTCATATAGTCCGGCCCTCCAGCTCTCTGAGGGACCGTGATCTGGCCCCCACTTTAAAAAGTTTGAGGACCCCTGACCTAAGGTGTTACATTAAATAGTTTTCATGCAAATAAAGAAAATCTCCATATCCTTTATAGTATATATAAGTATAGTATATATATAAAGTTTATACCATGACAATTTGGATTGGAATCTGGAAAGAAAAAAAAAGTCCAAAGTGGAAATTTTAGTTATTGGTTGGAACTCAAGACACTGAATAATTTAGGTATCTGGAGTTTGGAAAACTCTAGGTGTTATTCATTTATTTAGTTTGAAACTTAAAAAGTTATATTGAGCTGATATCAAATCTATTTTTTTCACATGGTCACTCACTGAATAAGAAAATTGAATGCCACACAAATTTAGCACTAAGCAGTTTGTTCTCTCTCCCTCAAAATGTGTTAGCACAGCTATTATTTGTAAAAATATTCTATAAATATTGAATTCTTAATAGAGCAATTTATTAAAAAGCATGATATATATAGAAGGATTTTTTAAACATAATCAAATATGATTTCATCTTGTAGGATCTAAGTGGTCAGCAAACTCATTAGTCAACAGAGCCAAATTATCAACGGTACAATAACTGAAATTTCTTTTGAGAGCCAAATTTTTTAAACTTAAACTTCTTCTAACGCCACTTCTTCAAAATAGACTTGCCCAGGCCTTGGTATTTTGTGCAAGAGCCACACTCAAGGGCCAAAGAGCTGCATGTGGCATCCGAGCCGATCATGGTTATAGGTGAAAGATAGAGATTTTACTGTTTAGCTAGTCCCAAAAGCATATTTGTCAAAGACCCTATGAATAATAGTGAGTTCAGGTTCATAATAATAAAATAATTATCACAATATCTATTAAAATAACTTTTCATTATTTCAGGTCTTAACAAATAATTTGGAGTCCAGATCAATTTAGTTAGGCACTGTGTTGATATTTACTTTACCTTTTGTATCCCCATAGGAGGTTGTTTAAAAAAGAAATAATAGAAATCCAATGTAGAAAGAGAAGAAGAAATTTGACATGTTAATTAGTTTTCAACCACACAAAATAGCATAGGAAATTCCCAGACCCTCACAGGAGGCAATTGCAAGTGGAATGTTGAGGCCTGACAGCATTCTGAGTGATGATTCTATTTCTCTAGTCTAGGAGGCGCCAAAACAATAAATCACATACACACATTGCTCAACATGCTGACAAATTTAAACTGTCCAATTATTGTGAACAGCTGGGAATTTTATCATATTTAGTATAATCCTGGATGTATGGTTTTGTAAACAGCTTTTCTGCAGGCAGTTTATAGGAGACAGCCTTTGTTTATGCGTAATTAGGCTCTTTGTAACATTTTGACCTTGGCAAAATCCCTTTATTTATCTGAGTTCACTTTTCTCATCTTTATAACATCTATTTCCTTCGAGATATGCACAACTTAAAGTATATTAAAATTGTTTAGAGCATCCCTAGGTTCTAGCATCAATAATCAGGAACTGTGCACATATTTTGTATTCTTTAAATATTTGTACCATCTTGGGCATAGTTAACTTCCCTTTGAAATAAATCATAGTAGGGAAAAAATAACTCTAATAAAGCATTTTTAGTTACTTTGCTGTGTTTAAGTCCAGCAGTAAGACAGAATAATGAGATGGTGTGAGATGACTGGGCATATACCATATAATGAAATGATATAGGGAATTGGTTGACTTTTTTTATTACATTAACAACATATTCCTTCCAAAAAGACTGGTATATCTATAGGAAATAAATGCAAATAAAAATAGTAAGTGGACAAGATCATATGAGATGGTACATGCTTTTTTTTTTTTTTTTTTTTTTAAATAGGTTAACCTGTATGGGTTAGAATGTCTTGTTAGTCCTATTTGACCAATGAGACAATTAGAGTTGGGAGAACCCAAATACATTGCTCACATCCCTCAGGTAGTAGTAAGTGGCAAGTCTATCTTGATCAATGCCCATGCTTTTATCTCTATGGTACGTATGACACTGCCCCCCCCCCAAAAAAAAATGTATTTGCATACAAGAAAGTAAAATATTGTGTACTTTGGATGATGGATGAAGCATTTTATTAAAGAGACAGACTTACTCTGTATCTCCTCAGCACTTTCTGTGATAAATCTTTCCATTCTATAATAAAGTTTCCATTGTCTCATATTTTAAAATGCTACTTTTTTTCTAGGACTCAAAATTTAAGATTTCTCCCTGGAGTGATTTATCTGCTAGAAAATATAAAATGCACCGACAAAAATCAATAATTTTTTTTTCAAGTTTTTAAGGAGTACAAGATTCTAAGAAATTGATGCTATTCAATGAGAATATAACTATCTCCATAGTTTATTTAATTAATTATGCAAAGTGGAATGTTTTGTTATTTGCCCACTCATTTTAGAAAACTGCTTGGTCACATTTGAAAAACAAACAAAACCATTTGGCAGTGCCCTCGGCGGTCGCGGATCTGACTCTTGCTTCAAAAGTGATTGGACAGAACAGATCCGGGGCCGCCCCTTCTTCCAGCCTCTGACCACCCTCCAACCTCTTTTCCAGTCACCACCTTCAGAGCCACCTCCAGCATCCTCAGCCTCTGAGACCCGCCTATGCTGTTTTTTGTTTTTGTTTGATTTGTTTAGTTCTTATTTAACTCCTATTGCCGAACAATGAGCTCTCAAATTCCTTAGAATTATTCCACCAAGCTGGAGGCTGCCGTTAACTGCCTGGCCAGCCTTCACCTGTGGGCCTCTTACACCCACCTGTCTCTGGGCTCCTGTTTTGACTTCCATAACGTGGCTTCTGAGAGTTGGCTGAGAAGAAACTGGAGGACCCCGAGCGAGCATCTCTTAAAGATGCAAATCAGTGTGGTAGCCGCTTTCTCTCTTAGGACGTGCTGAAGTCTTCCCAAGATGAGTGGGCAAAACTCAGGACCCTGGCCGTGGAGAGGAACCTGAACTGGCCCTTTTGGAGCTGCGGGCCCTGGGTTCTACCTTGAGGAGGTGAAACTCATCAAGAAGATGGGAGACACCTGACTCACCTCCGCAGGCTGGCTGGCTCCAGCTGAGCTGGAAAAGTATCTCTTTTAAAAGGCTCACCCTAAGGCAGTACCAGGAGCCTTTGGAGCCCAGAGACCTTTGCAGGGCCCCTTTAAATCCCCTGTGGTCTGGATTTTGCCAGAGCCTCTCTCCGAAACCACCAGGCATCCTTTTAACCACACTGAAGCCTTCTCCCACTCATTGGGCCAAATGGAAACAATGAAGCTTTTTGCAGGAAAGAAAAAAACCAACAACACCACCTTTTAACACATAATTAGAATTTATTTTTTAAGTACTAAAAAGAGGGGGAATATGCTTGATAGAGTGCTGATGAATCTATAATATTTGTACTTCAATCTTTGCTATTTTATGGTTCAACTAAGTAAAAGTTTGGATGATTAAACAAAACATAAAAATAAAATAATTATTAGTTTAGCCTAGGAAAAATTCTTGTTGTTTTTTTTAGATTTTTCATTGTGTTTTTTGTTGTTCTTATTTGTTGGTTTTTAATAGTGAGTTTTCTTTTATGGTATGACAGTAGCCCTGAGACTGAAAGAGGAAATATTTTTATTTTGTTATATTAAATACGCTATCTATTAAACTAATGCTCAGCACTTATAGCTTTGAAATGTATATTCCACATTAGAGGTTTCCTAATTTTTTCTGATAGTAAATCTCTAAAGTTGTTTTATTTGCATATTTTTACTGAGTCTATCAATATTATGCCTTTAGTATTTGTATATGAATGTGTGTGTGTAGCCCATGTGGACAACAGGAATTTGCTGATAAAAAAAAAACACAAAAAAAAACAACAACAACAACAAAAAACACACAACACATATTACTCATTTCAGACTGAAGTACCATGATACAATGGACAATGGACCTACAGTTTAGTTGCTTACTCATGACCAAGATAACCGAACTGATGGTTGAGTAACCAATGGATCATTGATTTGGGATACAGTGAAAATTTTTTGATCCAAGATTCTAAAGCATGTGCATTTATTAGTTACAACTTTAATGTTTCACTCACATTGATGTTCTTTCTCTCTCTCTTTGTTCCTTTCCCTTTCTCTCTAAAAATCAATGGAAAATCGTAAATTAAAAAAAATTAATGTTATATGTGAGCATTCCATGAGATCAATAAGTATTTTCAACAATTTTATGTAATTTTTAGACTAACTCTAATTCATTAATAAACTCATGCCAAGATATATTTAAATCATATTATTTAGCACTAGATTTTACTTCCTTCAGATTTCTCTTAATATAAGTCATGTTACAATAAAGTCACTCTTTGTAAATTTTGTGCATGAATGTTCCTCTTTTAATCCATCCTATACAATTTTGCACATTACAAAATTAAATTGCCAGTATGTTTATACTTTGAAAAGTAAAATAATTAAATCTTTATTTGTATATAAAAGAGCTACATTTTAAAATTAGCCTGGCCCAGTAAAATGCTAATAAAAAACAAAATCCAGAGTCTAAATAAAATTCAATTTATTATAGTATGTTTTTGTGAATTATAAGGGTATTAAAGTAATCATGAGCTTTTTATCCAGGCCCTTTATTTTGGAAAAAATTATAGAATTTTATAAGCTTAATATCTTTTGCCTTCAATTATTTGTATTTCACTTTTCTAGCATAAATTAATATGCCTTGGGAACTATAAAACTGTTAAGGCAACCTTTTTCAAACCATTGAATTAATTCTGCTCTATTAAAATTATTCTACAATTTATAATTGGCTTCACTAGATTTTATTGTCATTTGTTTATAACCAAATTTAATGATGCTATTCTGATATTCTGGGTGATCTATAATGCCTGGGATTGCTGGTTATTTAATACCTGTTAGAGCTATATATTTTTAACCTTCTAAACTAGGGGTGTCGAACTCAATCAGAGAAGGGGCCAAAATCTAAAATCCAGCCTAAATTGCGGGCCGAATGGTTTACTGAACAGTCATAAACTGACAATGTCATAAACTGACAGCAGAGTGCAGTGATGACAGCGCGGTGCGGGCCACATTGCAAGGCCTGGCGGGCTGGATTTGGCCCGCGGGCCTTGTGTTTGACACGTGTGAACTAAATAACATCAAATTGGTAACACCTGATGTGTTGCTGATGGGAGAGTCCAAGTAGCTTAAACATTAATGGGACACAATTTGGTGAAGGAATGAGGGGAAAGAATGTAAAGCTACTTCCAACAGATTTAGAAATATAAATCTGCAAAAGGATCTCCCACTCAAATACTACTTCTTCTGATGTAAAGAAAGAATTCCCTCATTCAACATCCCCCACCCCATGCAACAACAGCAAATAACATCATAAACACAAAACGCCAAACTTGTCAACCTAAGAAATGTGAAAACCCATGGAGAATTTTTATGAGATTATTTGAGCCAAACTGAGGACAATTGCCAGGAAGCAAAATCTCAATGGATTGAGAAAATGCTCCAGAGAATGTCAATTTGAGAAGGGGGAGAAAGCAAAGTGGAAAAATCTCTGGGATTTTGGATAAAAAGTAAAACAAATAGAGACATACTTTTTTTTTTCTAATGCTTACTATTGACTGTAATATGTGGCTCATTTTGTAGGTGTCTTTTAAATGCTGAAATTAAATCTCTAGACAATGATTTGCGAGATGTCAGGCAGTTGAAGTATTTTAAGGGTAGATGAGCGTAAGGTCCTTGGTGAGAATCTTTGGATTATGCTGCAAATACATACAGTTAAATACTCATGTTGAAATTTTAATTACTAAAAATAAAACCTATAATATCTAAAACATTTCCTGAAAGTTAGGAAAGAAAGAGAAAAATAAAAATAAGAGCTAAGATTCAGGGATAAATGAGAAAATAATTTTGTTTAAACAGGAAAAGGATACGCAAGAAGATGAGACAAATTCACACTTTAAAAGCACATTTATTACGTTGTCAAGGGCAATAAGCATACATTTAAATTATTAACAGCCCATTTAAAAAGCACAATCAATTGGAAAATAAATATTGAGATATTTTGTTTTAACATGTGTGTAAACTCTTCTAATTTCTGGCCACTGGCTTTCAGTGGAATGTGAACAAAAAAAGTGTACAAATTGGGATGTCTCAGGAAGACACTTCCATCACAATTCAAACAAAAATCTGGACCTGTAAGATGAGAGAAATGAGGTGATGTCCGCTTTCTTAGCTTTTAGAAGGGAAGACTAAGGTCGAGAGAGAGAGAGAGAGAGAGAGAGAGAGAGAGAGAGAGAGAGAGAGAGAGAGAGAGAGAGAGAGAGAGAGAGAGAGAGAGAGAGAGAGAGAGAGAGAGAGAGAGAGAGAGAGAGAGAGAGAGAGAGAGAGGGAACGAACCAGAACCAATACATCTGAATAAGAAATACTGCTCCCACCCTCAACCCCAGACATAATAGGGCAAAATATAACTCTGGTAAAATACTTGCTTTTATTGCAAACTGCACTTATGCAAGTACAATAGGAATACAAAGAATTCACATGTCATGGAGGAGGATCTTGTCAACAGCTCTATTACTACACTTACTAGAAGGACACTGGTCCTCAGTGTCTTCATCATGACATTATTCTTTCCCTCATTCCTTTACCAAATTGTGTCCCATACTTGTTTCAACCTTATCCCACACTTCAACCTAATTATTTTAAATGATAATAATTGGTGGCTTATAATTATATTGCAATTTATACATCTGCATTTTCATACAGTTCTAAGAGTCCCATTGGTATGTATATGATTGCCATTTCACAGGTGACAAAAGTTTGAATCAGAGAGATGAAATAGTTCTCTTATGTTTACAAGTCTTTAGAGGGTTAAAAAATTGGAGTAAGAGTCAAGTTTGGCTTTTTCTGTTGAAACAAGGTACATTTTAGATGGTATTTAATAAATATTAATTATAAAGTTAACTGATTCATAAAATAAAAGACAGCATAATTACATGATTATAGTTTTAAATTAATAAGACCACATTATGCATAGATTTGTTTTAAAATCAGTACTTGGGGAAATGCACATTAATAAAATATTTTAATAATAAACATGAATAAGAGCTAAGAGAGTGAAGTCAGGATGTGGAGGTACTTTTTATTGGAAACCTGATTAGCTCTAAGAGTACTGAATCTTACAAGTGGGTAGAGATCTGCTAGTGAAAATTAAAAATTTCTTTCCTGGCTTCTCTGCTTTGTGTAGTTTGTCTTTTAACCCCATCAGTTAATAAAGGAAGGACTGGGGGAATCAGCTACTGCTGCAATAGGAATTGTACCACGCAGGTACCCAAGCCTTGGGCATCTGTTGACATGCCTCTCTTTAGCCAGGTCTCTAGGGGTCTATAGGAGAGGGGTGACCTCACTCAGCTTATACTCCCCCATGTGAGTCAAACTACTAAGGAGATTTGAAAGTAAAGATTAATTTTTCACAAACTCCCCAGAGCAGTGCTTTATAGCCCTGATGTGGCACAGAAACTCCTGACGAGGTACTTAAAAATACAGATGTGTAGACATCCTACGAGGGTGTGCTTTGGGCCCCTGTATTCATTTAAAAACTTTCCAAATGATTTGGCTCTCAGGATGGGAACAATTATGGTATTTTTCACATACCATCACATGGAACTGAGGACTCTCTTACCCTGTCTTTATTAATCATTGTATTATTTTTCATATGAACAACTGTGACCCTCCCTTTGCCACACCCTGTAATTTGAAATAGGATATAATATCAATGTTAATTTCTGTGGCATAAAAATCTTTTTGAGGTATACTATTATTGATTTAAATATATGTATTTAAATATTTCACACTAGAGGCCCAGTACACAAAATTCATGCATGGGCAAGCGATCAGGACTGATCTGTGGGACCACACATGGGGTGATTGGGGCCCCTGCTAGCACCTGCCTTGGCTGGCCTGGCACTGCACGGTTGCCAGCCCCACCCCTCGCCGCCATTGCTGCTGCTGGTAGGGGCCTGTGGGCTGGGGGCAGCTCCTGTGTTGAGCATATGCCCCCCTGGTGGCCAATGCATGCCATTGTGACTAGTCATTCCACAGGTCAGTTGATTTGCATATTAGTGTTTTATTATATAGGACTTTAAACAAAATGTTTTAACAATAAGATATTTTACACTGCTCTTTTTTCTGTTTTAACATATATTTTCTTTGCAATCTAACATATTTTGAGCTTCAAAGCCATCCTATCCAGAATCATAGGTGATAACCTGGACTTGCAATTGGCATCTGAAGTGGCAGGGGGTGGGGTGGGGGGAGGGGCAATCTTGTGGGACTGAGCCCTTAACCTGTGACATTTGATACTATCTCCAGGTATATGGTGTTATAGGGCACACAGCTGGTGTTGCAAATAATTGCTTGGTAAGGGAACAAACTGCACATTTGGTGATCAGAAGTGAGTGTTCTGTGTAAATAATAAAGGAGACACACAGGAGGAAAAATCTCTTTTTATAAAACATACAGCAGTGGGCAAAGTAGGTGTACCTAAGTACATGGTGCCATTGTGGCATTCTTTTTAGTTAATAAAGCTAGTGTAATAACCATAACCTACTTGTCTTTTTCCATATGAACATCTGTAAAACTACTTTTCCGCACCCCTGTATATATCCTTTACAACTATATAAAATTTTAATAAAACATTTTAGCTCATCTTAAAATATATGAGTGGCAACATACATTTTCAAAATCATTCTAATTTTTTGATCAAATTATTAACTATTTTATCAGGTGATGAGTAAAAAAGTAAAATACTTTATTTTCTTTTCATTTCCTTTTAATTCTTTGTTCACTTTTAAGGAGAAAAAAATTTGTCTATAGATAAAAGAGGAAATTTTTGCATTTTATATTCAGAAGATATAGATCACACAGAAATTCTCATTAAAAATAATGAAAATAAATTATAAGAGATGTTAGATTTGGAGCTACTTCCTACACAATTCTATCCCTTGAACAACAGAGTAAAGACATCTAAACCACACAGGCCATTTTAGCTCTCACATCTGTTTCTTTCTCTTTCTTTTTTAAAAAATACATTTTTGTTGCCTTTAGAGAGGAAGGGAAAGAAAGAGATAGAAACATCAATGATGAAAGAGAATCATCGATTGGCTGCCTCTGGCATGCTCCCTACTGGGGACCAAGCCCGTACTAGGGCATGTGCCCTTGACTGGAATGGAACCCAGGACCCTTGAGTCCACAGGCCAATGCTCTATCCACTGAGTCAAACCCAGCCAGGGCTCACATCTGTTTCTTTATCAAAAAGGTTCATCTATTTTAAAAAATCTAAAAGATAAAAGTGAGTAATAAAAGATTATGCTTTATACTGACAATCTATTGCTCAGATATAGAGTTACAAGTGCTAATAGGGCCAAAAAAAAAAAAATGTGGTAGATAACTCCAAGTGAAGTGGATGAGTTTTATACACTTTGACCAAACCTATTTAAAGAGTGAATGGAATTTGGCAAGACGGGGTATATGTAATTGCCCTCTGAACACAACTTATCCCACCTAACATATAGTTAAATCTACAGCATTCCCTTAGCCATAATGAGGTTGAGTATTCCAGAAATCCCAATCTCCCTTGCATAATCTAGGAAAACATATAGATGTCTTTGGATTTTCCTGTAAAATTTAGATCCAAATTTGCTATTATATAAAGTCAATGTTCTCACCTCACTAATAAAAAGAAATACATTTATTTACCTGAAATTCAAGGTCTCAGTGCTTTATCCTTTACTTCCTGCTTTATGATTTGATAGTACTCCTTTAATAGAAATAATGTTATCCACCATAGATGGATAATCCAGATTTCATACCAACAATCATTCTTCTAGGCATGTATTGGACACATTTAAAGTGAGGAACATTAATTTTCTCTTCTAACAGTGAAATTGAGTGTATCAAGTTCTTCACATCAGAATAGCATAGTAGGCATCCAGTAGGAGGGCTGCTTTTTACTGTTTGTGGAACAATCTTGGACGAGCTGCATAGTTCTCTCAGAACTTCACTATTGCCCACACATGTCCAAAGGGTAATTTTAACCCCTTTGCTATTTACCATAGGCTAATTATTATTTTTTCAAAAATTATTTGCCTTTGATCCTGACCTTTTAATACTCAGTGAATGTATCCTCATAAACACCACTCAAACCCATCATTTTGTGGGTCACTAAGGATGCGGCTTTTTACTGTGAGTGGTAATGTTTGCCCTTCTCTACATCAACGTCTTCAACCTCACCAGTTCTTTCAGCTTCTTAGCTAATTATCTATAACAATATTGCTGACAAATCCTTGTGATAGGCACCTAACTTTGCAGTTTCCACCTGGAAACTGGGGCTAGGAAATGAGGTGAGATGACCACTCTTCAATTTTCATCTTTTTATTCTTCCATATCCCTCAGTGTCAGTGCTCCCAGGCTAGAATGTCTATCAGGATAATTGGTCTTATTTTCACTCTAGGTGAGAAGTTCTTGACCTCAATGGAGCTTTAAAAATTGCTGATGCCCCTACTCCCAGATTCTGATTTCATTGGTCTGGAGTGTGGCTTAGACCTGATAATTTTGTAAAGCTCCCCAGGACCTGCTAATGTGTTTATAATGATTGAGAACTACTGATACAGCAGATTCTAGAGGGTCTGAGGAAGAGAAACATATTATCATTCCTTAAAGAAACTAATTATATTTTTGACATTTGAATAAAAGTCCCAGTTTTCAGGCACAAAAATACTGCATGATGCCTCTGTTTTCACTATAAATTCAAATAGATGGAAAATGATTAATATCGTAGAAACTGTTCACCCTCTGGTTTCACTGAAATAACAGTAATTGTCATAACTGCTATATACAAACCAGGAAAATATGTTATATTTTGGCCTACTGGGACTTTTGAAATTCCTGGAGAGAGAAACATTATGACAGAAAATTATTTCATATGCTACTGGGGAAAAAAAAGAATGTGAAAGTTCGTTATTGAATAATGGTTTCTAATATTCACTAATGCTTTCAATTGTGTGTAAGAATTTTATAAAAGAGAGAAATTTAGCACTTTTTAGGACTTGGAATTAAAAAAAAATTAAACTTCCTCACAGTTCAAAAAATTACTTGCCCTTTCTTTTAATCACTCTAGCCTCTCCTTGCCTGCTTATCAATTTTTATCCTAATGTCTATTCCATATGATACTGTATCTCAGCTCTGGACTGAGGCATCTCATTCATCTCTTATTTCCCTGGCTTTACACAGTCCTGACACAGAAAGGACTTTCAGTAAATCCTGACATTAACAGAACTGAGAGCAGCCTATCTTCATCTTGACCTCCTACCTTTCCAAGTTGAATAAAATTGGGCATAACCATTGTTTTCCTATAAAAGCTCAGATGGTGGTACATTAGAGCATCCAGCAAAGCACCATCATTCCACAAAGAGCTAGCATTTCAGTTACAAGCTGTATTTGCATCTATTAATTCAAGATGGCCTAATTTAAGTAGCAAATATGTTTGAAAGCATAGTAAAGTAATAGCCTGAATAATCATTTTGCTTCCTGTCATATTGATAGAGGGGAAAGGAGAAAACATATTTTTTTAAATAAAATGCTTGATCTCAGTGTCAGTGGTTTCAAGTATTAAAAATCTCCACATTAATATTAAAAAGAGCATCATTGAATCTATTAGTAATCTGGACCATGGATGACTTGCAAGTTGCTGTTAAATATATGGCATGTTTTCATAATTATAATCAACTAAACTGCATAAGTGAGTGATATTGTTTAAATTAGGAAATTAAAAGTTTAAATTATTTTCCTATAAAGTTGCTACTGACTCAGAAGGAAGCTAAACACTTGTTGAATGCCAAAATTCTCCATACCCACTGATTGTGTGCTGTTAACAATCAATCTATAATTTGCCTAGCTGCTTCCAATAAAATATTAATGCAATCAAACCTAAACTGTTTTCTTTCCCATTTATCTTCTCATCCTGGGTCAGACTATAAAACTGCTTTGTTAAAATGAGCCAAGCTGTCTAATTACATTGGTGTAAGTTTGGAGATCTTATCCTAAAACATTCAAGATATGTATATTTTTTGTCTTGGGACTCATCCTGTATAATTTTTTTTTTCAGAAAGGTAGTTATTGTGGATATACTTTTATTTTTTAAAACAATTAATCAAGGCAAGCTGTAGATTACTAGGGGATATAGGATAAAGTCTCTAACATTTATAGTGTGATTTGGGAGGTAATGATGCACATGCAAAGCATAATTAGGTAAGACCACATGTTCTCAAAGGAGTGCTACAGGCCATTGCTTCTGAAGGAAGTGGTTTCACTGAGGCTCTGGTGTAGTAAGAATACACAGGGTTGGAGGGCAGGGAAAGAGATGCAGGGCAGTGGTACCCAAGCCTTCTTCCCCTCCCAATGACTCTGGTCCTGCCCTCCCTCACAAATAGAGAGCCTTTGTAAAAACAGTTTGAGAAGAGGAAAATTTCATTTGTGTTGAAATGGCCAACGACCAAATTAGAGAATTTTGTTGTGCTTGAACTGGAGTTTTTAAAGCTAGAAATTGAATAAATGGAAAGCTAAAGAGCAAGGACTTCCAGCTGCAGGAAAAAATAGAAAATAAAACAACAACAAACCTTTGGGAATAATTATGACCTGTAATCACTGAGTAGGGGTAAGTGGGGGGGTGGAGGGAAGGGTGAGAGCAGTCCTGCACAAATGGATACTTATAGTATCTTTGAAAGGCAAAGATAAAAACTTCTATGTCTCAAAAATAAGTCCCAAGAAGGCCTCGAGGGTGCTATAGAGCTTTTATTCCCAGACATCTCAGATATTATATTGGGCCAAGAACCTTCTTGTCCTGGATATGATTAGAGCAACTCCAAACTTCCCTGATGGGCATCAGAGACTACACATTCAGTAGCAAGAGAAGCCCCAAACTCACTTCACACTGCGTCCTGCCACGTGTATTCACTAAAGGGGGTTACCGGCTTCTCCATGCTAAGCAGCTAATGGATTGCCACAGTGAAACAACTTCTCACCTCATTCAAACAAATAGTCAAGTGATTCTGACACAAAAAACAATGCCTTACCCCATATCCTTTGGTTTATGCCTCATATCAAATTAAAATTCAAAGGCCACCATAACTACATAAACAACGCTGAGTTCCCTGATTACTAGGCAAAGAGGAGGCACATCTCTTAAGAAACAAGTGCTGTGGGTCTCCCTGAAAAGAAATGTAAAGGGTTGGTTTAGGGTTTCTCAACAGTGGCACTATTGATATTTGGACTAGATGATTCTTCATTGTGGGTGCATGCAAGATGCTATACAGTATCTCTGGCCTCTACACATCAGAAGCAAGTTACTTCAGCCCCTAGAGCAGTGGTTCTCAACCTTCCTAATGCCGCGACCCTTTAACACAGTTCCTCATGTTGTGGTGACCCCAACCATAAAGTTATTTTCGTTGATACTTCATAACTGTAATTTTGGTACTGTTATGAGTCATAATGTAAATATCTGTGTTTTCTGATGGTCTTAGCTGACCCTGCTAGAGGTTCTAGGTGAACCACAGGTTGAGAACAGTTAGCAGGGTTGCCTAAGACCATTGGAAAACACAGATATTTACATTACAATCCATAACAGTACCAAAATTACAGTTATGAAGTAGTAACAAAAATAATTTTATGGTTGGGGGTCACCACAACATGAGGAACCATATAAAAGGGTCGAGGCATTAGGAAGGTTAAGAACAACTGCCCTAGAGTATGACAAGCCAAACTGTATGCAGACATTTGCAAATGTCCCTTGTGAATAAAGTTACCCATGTTTGACCATCACAGGGAAAGATTAAAAAAAAATAAAAAATAAAAAAAATACCAATTTAGGCAATATTTTGAGTTTGTCTTTGGTTGACTTATGAAATAGACTCTACATTTATTTTTTACATATGATTTAAGTATCAAGAGGAAGGTTATAGCTTTCAGAGGTCCAGATGAGATGAATGAGATATTCCAGGCAGTTATATATGCATAATTGAGGCTTGACATTTTTTTCTTTACAGCATACTTTATAGACCCTTATTATTCTTGAAAATACAAAAGAAGTTGGCATTGGGTTCTATGTTAATAGTTTCCAGGTCTTCACCACTATGTACATGATTATGGGCAGATGCTCTCTGAAGTTGATTTAGATGAGTGTTCTAGTATTCTGTCTCAGCAGAGCAAAAGCGGTTTATTTTCCTTTTCTTAAAGAATGAGTTTTTGTGCCATCTGACAAGAAAGCAGTTATGCGGCATTATTTAAGACTCTGGAGACCAGACATCTGAAGGCGTGCAATGAATGAGAATAACTGCAGTCATGTGAGATGGAACTAGAAGACACTTCAGAGCCACACTGAAGATTTCCCAATTTTGTCAGGAGGAATATGCCTCAGAGACTGCCAGTGTCTTTTTTTTCCCAGCCAAATACTTTTTTATACAACTCCGGCATTACATAAAATTCAACTTTTATTTTTTGCGTTCAACACTTTTTTTTTTGTATTGGTTTCAGATGTACAGCACAGCAGATAGAATTCATGTAGGTTACAAAGTGTTACCTCCAATACTTTCAGTGCCCACCTGGCACCATTGATAGTTATTGCAATATTGTCAACTATAGTCCCTATATATAATAATAAAAGTATAATACGCTAATTAGACCAGACGACCTTCTTGACGACCTTCTGGATGAAGCTGGGGCTGTGAGGGAAGCCTGGGTCCCAGGTGCCAGAGGGAAGCTGGTGCTGGCAGCCAGGAGAAGGATAGCCTACTGTTGCATGAATTTTATGCATCGGGCCTCCAGTGCTTTAATAGCCAAGTTGCTTTTCCCTTTGATTTGAATATAGATCATTCAACTATTTTGGTGGTATTGTTCCACAGGCAGCAGGAGATATTAATAATAGCATATATTCTACACCAGCACACCAGTATAAAAACTATTATCCAAAAGCACTTAGGCCACTGTACTTAGTCCAGTTTGTTGTGCTTTTAGGGATTTTGAAGTTTTATTTATCATGAGCCAATATTAAAGTAATTTTGGATTGTGGCTCTCCTTTTAATATCTTGAATTTCTCTACTCATATGTAATAATACCATCTTTAAAAATATATATATATTTTATTGATTTTTTTACAGAGAGGAAGGGAAAGGGATAGACAGTTAGAAACATCAATGAAAGATAAACATGGATCAGCTGCCTCCTGCACACCCCCTACAGGGGATGTGCCCCCAATGAAGGTACATGCCCTTGACCAGAATAGACCCTTCAGTCTGCAGGCCGACGCTCTACCCACTGAGCCGAACTGCTCAGGGCAATAACACCATCTTGATGAGATAAGGAAATGCAGTTTAAAACTTAATATTATATACAAAACTGACATTATTAATTTCTCCACAGTTTGAAATGATGTCATGATAAACCTCTATATTATAAAAGGATTTCTGGATGTGTCTGATTTAAGTGAAGTCTGTTCATAAAAGATGAGATGGCGTAGTGTAGGATATCATTTGAAAACCTGATTTAATCCTTGCCAAATTTAATATACTATACCAAATTTGCATATGCAATGTATTTGCATGTCACCATAAGCACTGTGCAAATTGTTAGAACTGGTTGATCCACAAATTTCTCCCTTCTTGCTAACATATCTGTTATCTTTAACCTCCCTCCTACTCACTGCATCCAGTCATGCATCCTGGCTAGCCTAAGAACCACGATTGATAGCTGTCCTCCCTCAAATTTCCATCTCTGTCTTGTTTACCTTCCTTTTTTAGAGCAAAGCAACTCTAGTCTAAATACCATTCAATCTAGGAATTCCTTTCTTCATCATGCTCAAACCCCTATCCCCACATCTTCTGTCTCTTCCCTAAGTGAACTGTCACTTCACATTAACAGACACTTGGATTTCTCCTATGAGGACATTTATCATTGGGACTCACTTCTCTTAACTAATAAAGAATTTTACTATTGCCCATCTAAATTTTTGGGTTTGATATTAGTTCAATTACAACATGGTTTTTAAAAATATATATTTTATCAATTTTTTACAGAGAGGAAGGGAGAGGGATAGATAGAGCGTTAGAAACACTGATGAGAGAGAAACATCGAGCAGCTGCCTCCTGCACATTCCCTACTGGGTATATGCCCACAACCAAGGTACAAGCCCTTGACTGGAATCGAACCCGGGACCCTTCAATCCACAGGCTGACACTCTATCCACTAAACCAAACTGGTTAGGGCTCCCATTATTGTTTCAATCACACCCAAACTTCAAAATAAATCTACTTTAACAACAATTTGTATGGAAAGGGAAAAAAGTTCTAAAAGTTTTTTAGTATAAGCTCAATAGTAGCAATGGTATGGAATTGCTACATCCCAGAAAGGTCTGGGGATTACAAAAATAGATACACAGTATTGATGAATAGAAAGATTTTAGCTCCTAATTTACCTGAAGTTCAATGTCTGAAGTTGCTTAAGCTCTGGGAATTGCATTTTATAGAACAGATGTCAAAACCTCAAGACTGTAAAAGGAAGGAGAGCCAGAATGATGGGTTTATCTAGAAAGTATGTCAAATAAAAAAGATGCTGTTGCATTCAAGGGCTGTGGTATACTATTTAGTTATATTTTTATCTGTAAAATAGAAAAGAGAACTATGAAAAGTTAGAAAAATAGGATAAAGTAAAAAAAACAACAAAAAAAACCTATATCAAGGGCAGGAAGAAATTGGCAAGTGGCTAAGAATAATAACCAGGTAGAAAAAGGGTCTAACAAAGAGGTGCAGAGGATGCATGCAATAGGGTTAACCACATGCAATAAGGGGAGAGTTTACCTATTCAGTGTTTCATCTACTTAGAGACAAAGTCTCTGGATGAGTGTGCTAGCAACAATGGATTGCTAGTAAATCACATTGACCAAGGCCAAGGGGCAACTTTCTTTGACAAGACTTGATGGATCTAAGGGGAAATCTGGGGCGGTACTAGAAAGAAGTTAGAAGGAGATCAACCAAAGGACTTGTATGCATGCATATAAGCCTAACCAATGGGCACAGACAACAGGGGAGTGAGGGCATGATTGGGGAAGGGGGTAATCAGGGAATAAGGACACATATGTAATACCTTAGTCAATAAAGAAATTTTTTAAAAAATGAAAAAAAAAGTAAGGAGAAAACTGAACAAAAGGAAAGAACTTCTAAGTTCTTTATTACGAACTTATGGTTGTAATAAAGCCTTGTGGTTGTTCTTTACTTACTTCAAACTCTAGATCATGGTGTAAGTCAACTCTTTTCCAGTAGAAAAAATTAGCCATGTTGAACTATGAAAACATAACACATTAATAACCATCATTAAAACTAAAAAAATGTGATTAATCCAACCAGTAGACCCAGCCAAGTGTTTCTGCTGGTCTGAGTCATGTGATTTAGGGTGGAAATCTGTACTAATGCTTGAGTGTAAAGTTTGGTGTAATATGGTAATTATTTTAGTATCCAAAATTTTATCAATGAATAAATGGAAGAGTAAGAAGAAAAAAAAAATTCTCCCCACTGAGTATATTGCTAAAGAAATAACAAAATTACAGGCTCTATCTCCATGCCCTCAAAATCCTCCAAAACTGAGATGGAAGCCAAATCAGAACTAGGTTACCTTGGTATAGATTCTGAAACAGCGCAGCATGGAAACTGTGGAGGATAAAGGGGAAATAGAGTAAAAGTGTCCTATAAAATGTAATCATTAGGCAAATAAAAGGGGTGATTATTGGGACTGTGCATGTAAACTTAGATTTAAATTAAAAGGAAAATAAATTAAATTTAAAAATATCATATAACACTTATTTACCCAAAGAAATGTGTAGTTTTTAAAGGTAATTGCAGGATTTAAATGTTAATTATTTTCATGAATGCTCCATGTGATGGATATTCAAGTTTAAATAACTTTGGAAAGGAAATATAAAGGATAGAGCTGGTCAGAATATCACTTATTCTACTTCACATAGCTCCATTCCACCTGAGTGGGAAGGACTGGAAATTCATGTGCTTTACTTACCCTGTTGGTGTGAAAAATGCAATCTCTCCCCATGGTGAGTACCCTGTATACTTCTTCTTGGGTTTTGGCTCCAGAAATGATAAACAGCTCACTTCAGGGGAAAGCTATGCTGTGCTAAAGAAAATGAATATCTCCATCTATATTTCTTCCTGTTAGGTTTTTTTTTTTTTTTTTTTTTTTTTTAATTTTAAGTTTATATCATTAAGCTATGTAAAATATCTTGAGATTATTTATGGTGGCTTTATTTTGTTTCTAGTTGTCACTCCATGAATATTGTTAAAATTGAATTAAAAGTGATAAATAAAGAACAGACTGACCTAATGTCAAAGAAGTCACACAAATGTAGATACCCTCAGGAAGTCAGCGTAGTGCAAAAGCATTGTGGAAAAATTAGAAGGAAGGCCTTCTTCTACCAAGTCATTTCTAATTCATTGGCATTGCTAATTAGCGTTAGCCTATTCCTTCTCTGCAAAGTGAGATGTGAGCACTTCACCCTTAGAATTTATTTCTCTATTCTAGACACCACACACACACACACACACACACACACACACACACACACACACCCCTACACCCGCCCCAACAGTGAGAGAAATAAAATACACATGCACCAAGCAAACAAGAGAAAATCTAGACTAGAGCCTCTACAATGTAATATTTTTTCAAAGTATTAAAAACATAAAAAAGCTGAAGATTTATATCCAAGAAAATTACTTTGAATATGTATATATAAATGAAACCAATGAATGAAGATGTTTGAGTATGTTCTTTAAATTTTGTGAAAAATCTACCTGAGTAGCAGTATAGAGGTAAAAAATAAGAAGCTGAGGTAGCATTTGAAAAAGAACAGTGGGGTTGATCATTAGGAAAAAAAAAAAAAAAGTACAGGCACATAAGAAGAACAGTGACTAGACTGAATTGAATTTCTTTTCCTAACTCTGATAGAGTAGAGCAATAAAAAAAAATACCACTCTTACCGTTATTATTACTCCCATCACTACTAACTGCAGCTAATGCAAACAGAATAAACATGGAATCTCAGCACTAAATGATAATTCTGCAAATCACATGCCACCATAATTAAAACAATAAAACATTCTATACACTGAATGCATCACAACATTTATTTATTCCACATTAGGCAGTTTTCTTATGTGCCTTCAAGTCATAAGAAAACTGAAATGACTTGATTTCTAGTCTTTCATCATTTGTAAGATTAAAGGTGTTTATTTGCCCAACTGTGGTTGCATTTTCAATAAACTGATTCAATCAGTAGAAGGAAGTTTATACTCTCTAATAATTTTTTATGGATCTGAGACCCAAAATGAAGTTGACAAAAATTAGAAAGTAATAAAAGTAATAATTAGCAAATCAAATAAATTTACATGGCTAATATTCGCACCAACACTTTGAGGAGTGTGCTATGGTAGTATTCTCATTTTATCTATGGAAAAGCTGAGGCACAGAATTAATAAGCCTAGAAATCAAGTAAGAATATAGATTTTTTTTAAAGTGGACAACTTAAATCTTCCAGAAACAGTTACTTAACCTTTTATGTTTCAGGAACATGTGAAATGTTGGTAAACAACCTTATCAAAATTTCCCAGGATTGGAAGATGCCTCCTGGGAAGGCACCCCTAGTTTCTATAATACATTAAGGCTTCTCAGCTGAACGTGGAGGTGCTATGCACTTTCCTGTAAACACCACTATGAACTCCCTGACCTTGCTTATGACAGCAGATACTACACACAGAAAGGTCACATGGGATCAAAAAGGCATTACTTGGACTAAGATGAACTTTTCTTCTTTCTGGTTATTTTTCACTGGCCCCATTTCCCAGGGGTAGAGCATTTACCATAGCTGTAGGAAACAGGGATTTAGGAGAGGGCATTTCACATCCTTTTCTGTTACTTAGAAGAAGATGTCAGAGCAGTAGTTTATAACCAACGCTAAAATGAATGGTCTAGCCCACTGAGCTTACATGTGTTTATATTCTTTGGAGCTATATTAAAGCAACACCTGACATTGTCATATCCTCAACTTTTTTCTTTGCCTTCCCAATATCACCAATGTGCATTCTTACCAGAGGAAAAACAGTAGAGTGCTAGCCTAGAAAAGGATGAAGGAGATAATTTAAAGTATAAGGAAATAAAAACAATACCAAAAGCTGAAGAAATTAAAGAAGCTCAAATTTGGCAAGTGTCCATTAAACTTTAGTATAATATCCTAAATTCAATAAATATAAAAACTGAGGAGAAAACAAGAAATGATAGATAAAAATGTATATTATTTTTAAAATAATTTTGATGAGCTCCAAACTAAAATAATACTAACTGTCAAGTGTAATTGAACAATAAAATAAATTCAATGAGATAGAGCCCTAGCTAAACAGGGTAATAAGATTGGTTTTAGTTTTTTGTTTTGATGTTGGGAGAGACTTGAGTATAAAATATGGATAAAGACAGACAGATAGAGAGTGGAGTTTGATGGGGTTGTCATCCACAACAAAGATGCCGGGCAAGTTCTGGATGAGAGGAGGGAAATTATTTCCAAGAAAACCAAAATGAAGCAGAGAAATCCTGATTGGATGGACATGTGAAACTGAGAGAATTTAAGGGACTTCACGTCTACTGGACACCATGGCCATTAAGAAAAAAGAGTCAAAGGCATTTGCTGAAAGCGGGAAGAAGGTGGTGTGGCAGGGCTGAAAGGAGTGGCAATGATATAAATCACCAATTGAAGGAAAAGTTTCTAAGAAAATCTGAGCAAGCAACTGAGGCTGGAGATATTGAATGTATAATGACTTTAGGACAAACAATCGTGTGTCTTTACCTTCAAGGCTTAGCACGAGGGCATAAAGACTGAAGAAATGAGCTATTGGATTTATACAAGGTTGTTATTACCTTTCTGGACACGAGTGGGTATTTTAAGTAGTTTTTACTGTGTCAGAGGAGTGCCCCTAACCTTTCTGAAATCGCACTTTGCAACTATGCAACCAACAAACTAGGATCACAGAGTGGTTACTTGCATGGGCGCCATAGTCAGAATGCTTGGCTATGCCTCTGACACAAACCCTATGCCTCTGACACGTGCCAGATGTGTAATGTACGTCAGTTTCTAAATTCTTCATTTTCTAACCTTTAACATGGAAATAAAAGTAATTGTTTCTATTATCTCATAAATATTCATTGAGTTAATACCTAGAACAGTGCCTGCCTGGTTACATACATAAAACCTTCTGTACATTTTGGTAATAATTAGACTTTATTACAGTCACTTTCTTAAATTCAATGCAATCTCCAAATGATGAAAGCAGAAAGTTAAACACAAGCAAGGAATGAAGCCAAGAAATAATTATTTGATTTTTCTTATTAATGCTATAAATAATATATGGAGTATTCCACTTCTCAATTCTATTAACTCCTCAATGAGGATGAGGTTCAGGTTTAATTTTTAAAAAGCAGTTAGCTTGTTCCGCTAGTGACAGAATCTATTAACTTATTGCCACTTACTCTATTTCTTTACACATGGACAAAATCTTAATTCAACTCTGAATATAGCTGTCCAAATGGCTAAGGGTTGTTTTATCACTAAGTCATTAGATCAGTTTTGAAAATTTCTGCTGAAATATAATCTTCTAATGGCAAAATGTCTGCATATGCTAGGTAGCTCAGGGCGGTGAAATTTGAAGAGAATTCTCTTTTTCCTCTAATCAGAAGTAATGAGGCGCTTACTTAAGAGTGATTGGCACACCTTTGTACCCATTCACGTGGCAAGAGAATAGGCAATCAATTCCTAAATGTCCTATGCTCTTGCCCCACCCCACACCCCTCCTTCATTTGACCACTAGTCATGGAAAAGCATGTGGCTCCATGGTGGGTTGAAGAGCTGAACTTGGATAGAGATTATGTTTGGCAGCTGTGATCTGACCAGCAATCCCAGCATCACCCGTTAGAAATGCAATGTCGAGGGCTACATTTTAGACCTATACACACAGTTCTGTATTTCCACAGATGCCTGGGGGTCCACATGCTAGATAGTTTGCAGAGCCCTGCATAGTGAAGAAGTTCATACTCTCTGGGAAAATGAAGACGGATTTAAAGTCTCAGCATCCTGCCCTTCTCCATTCCTTTGGCTTCTAACTAGAAAGAGTGTTAGAGCAGATCTGGGATGTTTGAGGACAAATCAGGAAGGCACTCCATCCCTACATGCCTCCCCATGACCTCTTTTTCCCCAACATCTGAGTAAAAAAGAGACTGTGTGTTCACATATTTCCCTGACCTTGATTCTCCTCATAAAGTGATAGATTTTTTTGGTGGAAGGAATAGGATGCTCAGGCTGTAGGTAGCAGTACAACTCATCAATTTTAGTAACCACTGCTCTAAAACAAAATCATAAAATATGACTGAACCTACATTTTGAAGACCAGAGATAATTTTTCCTATGATAAGAACATTTTTTTTAAACCCACAAGCTTGTACTGGGCAACATGGGCTTTATCAATAAAGACTGTGGTTGTGTCAATTTGTCAGCTAAGTGGATTTAAGAGAACAAGGAGAGATGGAACAACCTAGCTCAAACATATTTCTTTAAAGTTATGAATTAAGTATTTTTTGTTTTATTTGTTTTCACTGGCCTGGAAAATCTTCAATTTTAGTAGAGAAATGGGAATAATGAATTTGGTTTTCAGAACAAGATTTGAGATTAGAATTGAGTTTGAAATGGCACTACTCATCTCAGATGTCTTTTTAAATGATAAACCAACTCTTTATTTTGAAATATTTCACAAAACTTAAGTCCCACAGTGGAATGTGAACAAAATTCTTCTTCATCATGTCCAAGTAGAATATATCTGAAGTAATTTTTAAACAGTATTTTCCTTTTAAGGTTAAGGGTCTTTAAATATAGTAAATAGTGAGTTTCCTGTTGCTATACCATATCAATTTCTAGATCCACATTATGTTATCTGTATTACTGAACAGATGAATTGAACATTTTAAGAAGAAAACCATTTTTCTTGCTTTGATATATTTTCTGTGGATTAATTTGCATCTCAAAACATTTTGGATGTACTGAGCTGAGCTATTGTCCCTGATTATGGCTTAGTGAGTTCTATGTTTTGAGGAGGCACTAGAGAAAGTAGGTACTTTGCCTATTAGTTTACTGGCTTTTTAAAACATAGTTTCTCTGAGAGGTAGGTTTTATTGATATTTATGGTAAAGGAAATATTAGAAAGTACTTTGAGAATTTAGAAAGGCAAACAAACAAAAAAAAATCCCACTAGAACAAAATTTTCATTTAAGACTATCAACTGTATATTCTATTTAAACTAAAGTAACATATTTTAGTTTGTTTTGAATGACTTAAATGCATTATCTGAAGTTGGGTAGGGAATAAAAGTATCATTATTATTTTTTAAACAGGTCACTGTAGAATCCAGTATCTCTAGTCTAATTTAAAATATAAAGGCAAAGAAACTTTTTTTTAATTTAATAGGGGAGTAGATACATATAGATGTAAGGAATACACACACACACGCACACACACACACAACACACACACACATATAATATATATATATATATATATATATATATATATATATATATATATATATATATACGAATATATGCATAACTTGTAAATCATGTTTATTTGCAGCCATTCCACAATTATAGATCCAAAGGAAAAGAGGCTGATGACCCTGGGGAAGACGAAAGATATGATGTCTGAAGAAATCATTATTGGGCCGAAGTAGAAGTGAGAGGCATTCAGATCTGAGGCAGTATATTTAAAAGAGAAAGGAGACCAAGAGAAGGAAAATGGGCAACAAGATACTGATGTCTTGACCCTCATTTGTGGATTGAAATCTTGGAAAGGGGACTAAGAATGTGTTATGTAAGTCTGAATGGAAGTGTTGATTACACTTCTCTGTATAATGCTATCTATACTAATAAAAGGGTAATATGCTAATTAGACCAGATAGACTAGGCATCCTTCTGGACAAAGCCGCAGCAGCTGCAAAGGCTGAAGAGGGCAGTCAGCAGCAGCCGTGGCAGCTGTGAGAGCCAGCAGTGACAGCAGCAGTGGAGGGATGGGGTGGCACCTACCCCTGATCGGCCCAGAGGAAGGCTAGACTGTGGCTCCCATGCGGAGCGGGCCTAAGCTGTCAGTGAGACATCCCCTGAGGCTCCCAGATTGTGACAGGGGACGGGCAGGGCTAAGGGACCCCCTCTCCTCAGTGCACGAATTTTTGTACCCGGGGCCTCTAGTATATCTATGGGAGTCTAACTCTGTGGGCCTGGGAGGGCAGCGCCCAGAGACTTCTAGCTCTCACAAGTATCCAGAGTCCTCAAATGCCCTTTAGAGAGCCACAGAAGCTGTGTGATGTTGCTAAGGGAGGAGTTAGCCAATGTATTACTAGGACTCAAGAGAAAAGATCCTATAGGTCAGCTCCACTGGGTTTAGAGAAGCCAGGCCAGGAAGAGTGAAGGTGGTGCCTGGCTAAGCTAGAGAGTATCATTAACAGGTCACCATCTTCAGATAAGAAGGTACTAGGAGTGCAACAATGACTGAAGAGGCAAGGACATTCCTGCTGTGGAGGCCTGTAAGCTCTATCCTACACCAGAGTTCCTTTATTGAAGGAGAAAAGAAAACTTACATAACACATTCTTAGTCCCCTTTCCAAGATTTCAATCCACAAATGAGGGTCAAGACATCAGTATCTTGCTGCCCATTTTAAAGCATTTAAAATAAAAAAAAGCTGAGCCCAACTGGTGTGGCTCAGTGTTTGAGCATCTACCCATGAGCCAAGGGGTCACCAATTTGATTCCTGGTTAGGATACATGCCCAGGTTGAGGGCTCGATCTCCTTAGGGAACATGCAGAAGAAAGCCAATTGATGTTTTTCCCTCATCAATATTTCTATCTTTCTATCCCTCTCCCTTCTTCTCTCTCTAAAAAATTAATTAAAATATATTTGAAAAAATTAAATACAATCAAGAAGCTGAGTTACCAAAATGAGTTTATTTAAAACCCGGTGACCAAAACATGACTGCACACCAAGTTTAAAGTTAAACTTTAAACATGTATCTCTAAGGGACAAAGGATTGAGGTGGAAATTTTGTTGGTAATGATAGCAGTAACAGAAATACAAATCCACACTTATGGTGTACATGACTTCCTATATATATACTTGTAATTATAGTTATCCTTCCACACTTCAGCTTCTGATAAAGTCTTAGTCATGGGAAAAGTGAAAGGTAACTGAATGTTGTCCCAATTTACTTCTTTTCCCTAATCATTTTACAAGTGGACTTGAACATTCGAGAGCTGGTAGTAGTGGTAACATATTTGCTTTTTATTGCTATGGCAACAGTGCTTCTCCTGAGACTACGACTATATATTTTTGGTTTCCTGTTTTGGAATCACATGTTTTCCAACAGATACAGCTTTATAATGATGATTGTCAACTTAATTTCCTCAAGCAATATGTTTTTGACACTGTATTATTCTGCCCACATATTCCCATCAGGATTGAAGGGTAATTTCATCCAGTTTTGGGGAGTGCTGCTGAAAATCCTTGTAAAATGTCTTCAGTTTAAGAAAGCCTCCTCATCAAGGCCATGTCCCCATACTAGGCACAACCTACATGCAGTGACTGCTTAATAAAGGGTTTAAGACTTGGCTCATTACTCCAACTCAAAACAACTCTGAATATCCAATCCAGTTTTAGAGTTTCTAAGAGGTCAGCCAGAGCCCGGCTTCTCCCTCTACTCAAACCTGATAATTTGCATTCCCCTTAGATGTTAGTTCTAAGCCCACTGCCTAATAAATGCCCTGCATGAAAATCTCCATCTTAGGGTCTGCTTCACTGGCAACTTGACCTGCAACCATTGCCTCTAGTAATAGACTGAGAGCAGATGGACTGGACCACTTGGTCTTCAGCTGATAGTGAGTCAAGTCACTGGTGGTGGGTGGGACTTGAACAGTTTCTGGAACAAGGTATCAGTGAATTGTTAAAACTTTCATCATGTCTGGGGGGGTTAATTTTCCATTGAAAACTAACTATGATAACTAGGAGAACTACTTGGCAGCATATAACAGCTTTTATTCTCATATACTAAGGGCCCGAATAAGTTCAGGACTGGGCAGGACCCTAGGAAAACACTAGTACAACAGACAAGGTTAAACACTTAACCTAGTCAAATCTCATATGCCAAGTTCAGAGACCTGACAGGGAAAGAAAATGAGATCCTGAATATGGGAGGAAGTAATTTGATTTCATGCCCTTGAAAATCCTGATTCCCCAGGTTCTTTGCAATTCTTTTGGCCCCTAGAAGTGGCTCATTTCTCTCTATTAGAGGATAATGCTCCCAATTGTCTTGAAGAAAATCTCTCTCCTGCCAAATCTCATGTAACGTCCTCAGGATCTGAATCTCCCTCTCCTCTTAGGAACCAGGCCAATTACTAGAATTATATCACACGGTAATCTGGCCATGGAAACAACAGGTTGGCTAAGGGAGAAAGAGACTATATCCTAAGGAGCTGGAGGATCAAGGGAAGGGATCCTACAGAGAATCAGGAAAATACAGGATGTCCCAAAAATGTATACACATTGTAAGAGCTTATAGCTCAATTTTGAAAATGAAATATATTTTAATAAGCACTGCCTTTATAATTACTTAAAGTGTATGACTACATTTTTTTTTGTGGGGGGGTGGGAGGGAGCCCTATATCTTTGGAACTAAATTCAGAGAGAATTTACAATTATATAAGGGAAAGTTTATTGAGCAGGATAATTGCTTTTGGAAAATATTCTGGCAAACACATTCTCAAATAGAAGAAAGGAGATGGTGCTACAATGTTTCTAGGATATCTCTTAGAAGGTAAAGAAAATGATGGTCCATAACAAGTAAAAAGATTGCTGTGGCAAATGACAGTCTAAGAGAAGAAATGGGAAAAGATGCGGTAATTATTACACCCCGAGGTGTCACGTAGAGTTTATGGCACTTCTCAGTGTGTAAGCCTAGTTTGGTCCCTTATTGTCTGCAAAACTGTAGAATCTTTCAAAAGTATTATCTTTGTCTTTCAATTTTCAACTTATTTATTTATACCCATTTATAGGACTCTTTTTCATAGCCTGCGTGGAAAGAGTTCCAATTTAGGGTTCAGGTTCTGGAGAAGGGTCGCACACAAATGAAAAGAGACTTGAAGAAATTCAATTTGGTGATATGGGGGGCCAGGCGCTAGTCCAACTCTAGTGGGAGAACTACTACCTGCTCTGGCCCTGCCATCCCCTTTTATTGAGGCTTTAGGGAAAACATCTTAGGCAACAGAGACAGAAATTTACATGTAGCCCTTAGGCAGAAAATAACAGAAACTTTCAAGGGACAAACAAGGTAGATTCTGCTTCAGCTAACAATGTCTCAACTAAAGGTTAGAGCAATTAAGGTTGTTGACCAGCCTTCCTGGCTTCCTGTCAACATCTCTGTTTTAGTGAAACTGATTTGTTTTCCAGCACCCCTTATTTCAGCTTTCCTACCTTGAAGTTGCTCCCACCTCTGCTTTTCATCTAACAAAGACTGACTGTATCTTGGATTTCTTTCCTATACTTCCCAGACAGAGGAAACTAAAATCCTGAGTATGGGTCTTTGTTGCCACTGTATATGGCTCACTTCCCTAAAATATAAGCTTACCTTATTTAGAAAGAACAGCAATGGTGATAAATTTCTCAAAATATTATTAACATCAAAATTATTTGAAGTTAAAATTAGCATTGCATAATGAACACAAATGTAGTAATATAAATGCATTATTTTTCCAGACAATAGTGATCCTGAGTAATTCTATAGGGTATATATAGGACTCTATGAAGGGAAAAATGAGGTTTGGAAAGGTTATGTCTCTTCTTAGATTATGGGAATAAGAGGCATAGGGGGCAGCATGTCAGGAGAGACCGCGTGGACTAGAAGAGAGGAACTTTTGAAAAACAAAGAATTGTAAAATATTAATTATTTCCTACTGGGCAGCGACTCAGTGGAGGTTTAAAGGAGGGCAGAGAACAGGCGTTGAATCCTTAGGTACCTACCTGCCTGTTTCTCTCCCTGACACCTTCCTCATGCTTCCTCCCCCCACCCCCAACCTATTCCACTTTCCCTTTCTCTTAGCTAAATATACTTCTCCCTCCCCACACCCTATCCTCTCAAGGAACTCGGATATTCTTAAAAGACACAAAAGTCATTTGTTGGTAGACAATCTGTTTTCATCCCTGCAAGAAAAAAAATCTCCTTGGGGAATACAAAACCAAACAAAATGATGGCTGCACGCTTGGTAAGAGAGAGAAAAACACACACAAGTTAAAGTCTCTATAAACTCTGAGGCCACACATTATAAAACACTTCTCAGCAATGCTCTCAGGTAAGTATCCTTATGAAATACAAACTGCGTGGTCCCCAAACATTCAGTGAGTGTGAATATAAATGAACCCACTTATAGGAGAGCTGGCTTGGTGACCTGGGGTCATTTCTCGGAGCCTGAGATTTCTCCTTTACAAAACGAAGATGTTAGACCAGGCGATCTCTAAGGACCCTTCCGAGCCCCAACTCTGTCTTTTTTTTTTTTTTATTATTATTGAAACAGTATGAAGAAAAACAGCTCAGTGGGACAGCAACTTATAAAAAATTTAACTTAGTCCAGCCAGAGACTCTTAATCTTTGCAGGTTTTATGTCACGACGGGAACAGATGCCGTTTGGCTTTGTCATTTGAATTTAATTGATTTACAGGCTTACAGTGCCCTGCAGTGCAGTGGCTTCTCCAAGTAGGAGAGAATAGCTACTCTAGAAGCTCTTCGAATTCTCTAATATAAAATTAAGCTTATATTTCATGCAGAATCACAATTGCCTTCTGACTTTCCCAAGCACCTGCCCTCAGCCTGATTCCCCTCCAGTCACTCTCCTGCCATGCCCTTTCCTAGCATCCTGTACCACCTCTTCAAGAATCCTGAAATATAAATCTCTCCACACCCCTTTCCTGACTTCATCCTTCATTTCCATCTGCTGCTGGACAGCTCCACTTTTTAAAATTATAGTTTACATTCCACGTTATTTTGTGTTAGTTCCAGGTGTACAGAACACTGGTCATACACTTCACTAAGTGCTCCCTCGGACATTTCCTGTGCCCACCTGACACCATACCTAATTACTGCAATATTATTGGTTATATTCTCTATGCTGCACTTTACATCCCTGAGATGGTTTTGTAACTATCAATTTGTACTTCTTAACCCCTTCACCTTTTCCACCCCGTGCCCCAACCTCCCCTCCCTTCTGGAGACATCAGTCTGTTCCCTATATCTATGAGTCTGTTTCAATTTTGTTTTTTCATTTATTTTGTTCTTTAGATTCCACGTATAAGTGAAACCCTATGGTATTTGTCATTCTCTGACTGACTTATTTAACTTAGCATAAGAGTCTCCAGGTCCGTCCATGCTGTTGTGAAAGGTATGATTCCATTCTTTTCTTCTGGCTGAGTAATATTTCATTGTTTATATTAGCACCACTTTTTTTTTACCCACTCTTCTAGTAATGCATGCTTGGGTTGCTTCCATATCTTGGGATTGTAAGTAATGTTGAAATAAACAGAGAGGTGCATATATTCTTTCAAAATAGTGTTTTGGGTTCTTTGGATAGATTCCCGTAAATGGAATACCTGGGCCATAAGGCATTTCCACTTTTAATTTTTTGAGGACCAGCCATACTGTTCTCCAGGCTGCACCACTCTGTATTCCCACCAACAGAGTACAAAGCGTCGCTTTTCTCCACATCCTCTACAACACTTCTTTCAAATCTCCATTCCCACTTGCACTTAGAGATCATGAACTTACTTTGCCTCACCCATGACATTTTCACTCCCTCATTACCATGTCAGTCTCTGGCTTTCCATTTCCTACAGGATATTTTTTCATTTTTTTTTATTTCCTATTGAATATAATAAAAAAATTAGTACTCATGAACATTCATGATCTATACTGAATGTCTTTTTCTTTCCAATATTACTTGTTACAGTTCCATTATCTGTAACTTAAATCCAAACAACTGCAAATGCTTATTTTCTTCCAACCATCTGTGTAATTTGACAATACTCATATTTACTCTTGCATGTTCTTCCTGACAATATCTGCATATTCAGGAAGAAGCTCAAGCACCACGTAGTTATTTATATCCTTCATCATCTGGAAGTTTTTACCCTTCTTTTAATTTCCTAATCTTAACCCATCCTTTGCTCATAATATGCATCTCCTTTCTCACTTTCATTCAAGTTGCTCATGTACTTGCCTTACCTTCCTTATTTAACTGCAAACTACTTCAGAGAAAGAACCATTTCATTTTATATTTGTATACTCTAAATAGCTATTACATTGGAAAGGTAAATGGGCAACATTTTTAAAGAATGAAGGAAAGAAGAAGGACATAAATAAATAATGAATGGATAAATGAATGAATGACAATAATTATTTATCTAGATTGTACTCTATAAATAGACTGAACACTGGTGAAGCCAAACACCAAAATAATATTTGGGTAGGATACATTTTTTTTAAAGTGAAGATTAACTCAATAAATCATAATGTGAATGTCACCACTGATATTGAGAAAAAAATCAGCTAGGGTAATTAACATGAAGGGACTAAGGTTTCCATTTAATATACATCAGGTTTGACCTCTTAATCAACTGTGTGTGTGTGTGTGTGTGTGTGTGTGTTTGTATGTGTAATTTCATTCTATTATAAAATACATTTAATTCAACCATGGAGTCCTCTGATTAAATATTAAAAATGCTATTTAACAGTACATTGTTCTATAGTTTCCATGTGTTTTTATGTATACTGTCTCATTTCAGTTTTCTCAATGATATAATATCAGTCTTTTCTTTACTCAACAAAGGAATTCGGATATCAAAAATCATTAAGTTGCCCACCTATATAGTCATATAAGATTTGGGACTCAAAGTCAGAATTTATAAAATCCAGATTCTTTCATTCCCTGCAAACCATATAGTTTGTATCCAAATTCAGCAAACCATAGTGACAAAAGCTGTATGTTATCCCTCTAAAAATGTACTTCTACTCTGATCGATGCTATTTCTATACAAAATAGTAAGTTCAGTTTGCTGGGGCTGAGAATCACCCTTTCCCATGCTGCTCAGGCTACCCCTGACAAAGAATAATGGCCCTCTAAAGATTTCTCACCGGAGTGTAACAAGCCTGGGATGCAGAATCTATGTGCTAGCTTGTTCTGAGGAATTGTGTTGTTCCTCCATAATTTGTTTACTGTCTCCCTGGAGTCCATTATCTCTGGATGATTTTAGTTCTGAAAAGAAGGCAGAGGTAGCAGCAAGCATATGAATGTTTGCTGATAAATGCTGCTTTATTGTTCTGGAACACAAAGACATAATACCTTGGAGGAGCTGCATATTGTGATACTATGAAAAGAATCATTTTTTTTAAATAAAAGAATATTGAGAAGTAAAAAAAATATTGATTCAGGGTTTCTCAGTTTGGGTGAGACAGACAATAACTTACTAATGAATGTAATCTGCTGTATTCAAAATTATTTATTTTATTTGGTTGCCAAAAGAGCTGAAGTTTGACTTAAAGCTGTATTTATACATTTTTTTTTATCTTGTGTTCTAAATGTAGAAAAAAATAATTTTTATTAACTTTATATAAATCATACATCATTTATTTATATATCATTAGAGAAAGCATCCAATCTAAATTAAATTCAGCATGTTAAATTAATAATTTTGTTAATTTTATATAAATCACATATAATTTATTTATATATTACTAGAGAAAGCATCTAATGAAAATTAAATATAAAATTCTGCATGTTAAATTAATAATTTGGGAGTCTCAAAAAATGGGAACAAATTCCAAATGCTTCAAAAAGCCTGCCAACTAAAATACCCAAAAAGGACAGAAAGCAACACAATTGCAAAAGAGTGAGGAGAAAATCAATCTCCAAATAAACCTATTAGCAAACAATTCACCAGGTAGGCTATGTATAGAACTGATCTGAAAATCACAACCAGTGATTTGCTCCTAAGAGGTCTCAAAATTGCCCCAACTAAAAAGTCTTACCGGAAAACTGAGAGCTTCCTCCACCTTCTATCTTTGAACTCACAGTCTCAGAATCATCAATAACAAGAGAACTAAACAATTACCACTTTCTTTCATTTTCACTCAGTAAAAACAATATTTTCTCTCTATCTTCACACTTGTTGCATCCCATCAATATCTCTTCATCCGTATCCATCTGTAGATTGCAACACACACACACACTCTCAAAGTTACGTATAAACTTGTGGTGTTAGTCATATTTGGGGGGGATGAGAAACATGATATGCTGATTTTATTTATTTTTTTAAATTTCACAGTTAGGGAAGAACATAGAAATATAACAGAGTAGTGCATGCCGGGAAATGTAGGTGTTTATTGTGCAATCTCAGCAATTTTTCCAGTGATCAAATCTATCAGAAAAGAGCTTTGATGAAACTAGGAAATGTACTATACTAAAAGTCTATTTAATAGTATACACTGGTTTTGAAGTGTAACATGAATAGTTCTTCTGTATTTTAAAAATGCCCATATGTAGTTAATAGTGACCAAGACTTAAGGGAAGTGCAATTCTTCACTTGATGGTAAACATGGGTTTTTAAGAATCAGTTATAACTTTCCAATATAATGTTAGAATCTTAGAACATTTCATTCTACTTGCCTCTCTCTTGAAAAATGGGTTATTATTATTTGTTTAATTTTTATTGATTTCAGAGAGGAAGAGATAGGAAGAGAGAGATATTGATGAGAGAGAATCAATATCTCTCATATTGATGAGAGATAATGATGAGAGAGAATTTTTGATCGGCGTCTCCTGCACAGCCCTTACTGGGGATCAAAACCACAATCCAGGCATGTGCTCTGGCCAAAATCGAACCATGACCTCCTGGTTCATAAGTCGATGCTCAACCACTGAACCACACCAGCCACATCAAAAATGTGTGTTTGTTTTTTTTTTTAAATCATCCAGTTAAATTCTTATGCTTTAAAACCCAAAAGACATTATTTTCTTTATTCAATATTCATTTCTGTATACCCATATATTTACTATTTCTGTGACTCTTATTCTCCTCATATTTATGCTGAGGTACTTACTTTAAAATTCATTGTTTAAAAGCATGTATGTATCATATTTTAATATATTTTGGCTAATTTTTATTGTATGAATAAACATCATGTGGATAGATGCATAGATATAGATATATTCATTCTAAAATGTATGTACAATTTTTATATTAGCCCACAGTTTCTAACTGTGGGCTAATATAAAAAGTGACTTCTGAGTCCCTGAAAATCCTATACAAATCTAGTGAGATGTGACCCAGGCTAAAGATAACAAAACAATCCAATCTACCCACACACCAAGAATTTATCTAACTGAGTCAATTGGTTTTACTATTGTTTGGGATATATTTTTGGCTTTAATTTATTTGTAAGTTTAACTCATATAAAAGCATGATAATGTGGTCTCATTAATTGGTTCAAATATTAATGTCTTTAGATATTAATTTTAAGATAATTTAATTTTTGGACTTTAATATATACCAAGCACTTCATAACAAAAATAATTTATATTCATATTTATGACATATATATGTTGCCATTCTTATGTGACTAAATTTATTTAATTTTTAAAAATCTACTTTCATTAATTTCAGAGGGGAAGAGAGAGGGAGAGAGAAAGAAACATCAATGATTAGAGAGAATCACCACTCAGCTGCTTCCTGTATGCCCCCCACTGGAGATCAAGCCCACAACCCAGGCATGTGCCCTGACTGGAAATTGAAGGAACCCTGACTTCCTGGTTCCTAGGCTGATGCTCAACCACTGAGCCATGCTAGCCGGGCTAAATTTATTTAATTTTTTAAATATGTTTATTTTTTTAAATATATTTTATTAAATTTTTAGAGAGAGAGGAAAGGAGAAGGAGAGAGAGAGAAACATCAATGAGAGAGAAACATAAATCAGCTTCTTCCTGCACACCCCTACTGGAGATTGAGCCTGTAACCCAAGCATGTGTTCTGACTGGGAATTGAACTAGTGACCTCTTTATTTTATGGGATGACACTCAACCAATCTAGCCACACCAGCCAGGGCTGAAGCATTTTTATTTAATGTATTGAATAACTTCAGTTGAGCTATAATGGACTACACCTTTGAACCTAATTTTTGGTGAGAAAAAGAATATGGAATTGAATTTTCAGCCTTATGTACAAAGTGCCCTTGGGGATTATTAAATCAAGGTACTGTTCTAATACTTGTAAGAGATATTCTGGAAACTCTAAAATGTCTATTATATGCTAAGAGTCCCAAAAAGACACATAAAGCAACTCTAGCTGATAATGGGAAAGTGTGTTAATATAGTGCAAGTTATTCATGATTTCTTGTTCCAAAAAAATCAAGACTAGCTTTGATTAAGAATGAGTTTAATGGCTAAACCCACTGAGAAAGGAACAATATGCACAAATCATAGATGTGTCACG
The DNA here is from genome assembly GCF_964339955.1 of Pipistrellus hanaki. Lineage (NCBI taxonomy): Eukaryota > Metazoa > Chordata > Mammalia > Chiroptera > Vespertilionidae > Pipistrellus > Pipistrellus hanaki. Next base: position 28,584,127 of record NC_140514.1, read on the forward strand.
ATTTAGGAGAGTATCTCTTTCCCCTAATGTTATAATACCATTTGAAGAGAGCCACTATAGTAAGCTTTTTTTTTTTTTTTAATTCCTTCCTTCCTAGTAGTGAATTTAGTAAAATGTATTAGAATTATTATTGGACATCCAAAGATGTCCACATTCTAATTCCTGGAATTTGGCAATATGTTGCCTTATTATGTCACAAGGCATGTCCAGTGATGATTAAATTAATGACCTTGAGATTAGATAAACCTGGATTATCTGGGTGACCAATGTAATCACAAGAGTCCTTACACAAGGGAGGTAAGAGAGTCAGAGAGGGACAAGATAATGTAATAAGAGAGGTAGCAGTTGGAATGATGAATTTATGATGATGGAGAAAAGTGGAAAGAACCAGGAATGCAGGTGGCTTGTGGAAGCTAGAAAAGGCAAGGACATGTGTTCCCAGGAGAGTCTCCACAAGGAATGTAGCCCTGCTAATACCTTCCTTTCAGGACCTCTGAACTCCAGAACTGTAAGATAATAAACGTATGATATCTTAAGCCAATACATTTGTGGTAATTGTTATAGAAACAAGGAACCGATAGAGAAGATTGTGTCATATTTGGTCCTTCCTTCCTCTTCCTCCTTTTCCTATTTTTTTTCCTCTTGCGACTGCCTGCCTGAAGAGGACATACATTCTGTTCTGCTCTTTTACGACATATACTGTTCAGGCAGATGAGCCTGGAAAACCACTGATTTTTCAATTCTGCGAGGGACAATGACTGGGTGAGTGTGTCCAATTTAGGTCCAAAATACTAGCTAACAGACTTAATGCTATACTCTTCCACACAAGTAAAAAATTGATTTTATATACATCCGCTTAATTCCAAATTCTATTTCTTATCTGTTTCCAATTCAGAATGGTGAAAAGTTGATGCTATGTATTAGAGCTCTCAAATTCCTTCAATAACTTCCTAGCTTACCTGTTTCATAGTTGAGACTTTGGGCAAGTCACTCACCTCATCTACATCTTTTAGTCCTTATCTCTAATGTTAACTGACAATACTTTCAACTCAGGGTTGTCCTAATGATTAAAGGCATTCATGTTTGTAAAGTGCTTAACTCAGTGCCTTCCATGTAGTGAGTACTTTATCAGTGTTAACTACACTTTTAGATTTTAAAGTCGCACAGAACTTCTTTGGTGACCAGCTTTTACACTGCTTATCCTGGAACACATGAGCTAAGTGCTCATTATAAACATGGCTGAAAAATGATTCCCTTTAGCACCAAATATTTCTACATGGCTAAATCTCTCAGAAGTGCTTTTATTTTATGAAGTGTTTCAAATAGGTCTCTTCCCACCTGCCAATTAGGCCCCCTTGAGGGGAAAAAGGAAAACCAAGAAGTGTCAAGCCTGAAGGAACATCACCCGATTCTTGTTTCCTTCTTATTATCGTAAATGCTCAGTCAGCCTGGGAAATAGTGATTCACTGGAAACATAGTCAATTTCAACTTTGAGTATATGAAGGGGAAAAAAAGCAGCAGCAGAATCTAGCTATGAAATCATACCAGGAGAAAATATTTTGGAAATAAAAGAAGCCGAGGTTTCCTATAGCCATGAATCCACTCATATGTTCTAAAATATTCAGTAACACATTTAACAATGTGTTACTGAATATTAACAATCTGCTTAAATGAGAGAAACGCTTACTTTTTTTATTTTTACCTTATTTACTGACATAGCAATTTAAAAATCACAAGGCAGAGACAACATTGTAATTATGATTTTAAAGTATTATTGAAAACAGTGTGACAAATAGGTTGTTCATGTCCAGCAAATCTGGGTAAAATTGTTAAAGAGCAGGTTGTCTTAAAACAGTGTAATTGTTCTTGATAGCTGTCTCTTTGCATATAAATCATAGATGTTTATCAACCTTCTTTGTCCTTGTCATGCTGACAATGCAGAAAGCATAATATAATACACATCTTTTAGGTCTTGGGGTTGCTTGAAAGTGAATTACAGACCTGGAAGGACCTCACAGGGTCATGTTAAGTACAGCAATTCTTTTATTTTTGTCTATATATCTTGCTTTAGGAAAAAGCTTCCTAAACAATTTATATTTCTCCTGTTTGCACTCAGTATTTGGTAGAAGGTCAGGAAATAAGCACAGTGTTCTCTACCCAAACCTACAAACAGACTCTGGATCCTGTTTTACATCTAAGTATTCAAATAATCTTGGCAGCCTTTTCAACACAAGTTCGGGGATTTAATTTATTGTATACTTTAGGAATGATATCTTTTTCCAGCTATTGTTTTAATATTATATTTTTGAGGATTTATCTCAGTATAATAAAATTTTCAGAGACTAGCCAGATTTCAGATGGTGTTGAATTTTTTGGTTCTATTGAAAATTAATTCAAATAGGGGACTATAGGGAGAATTTTTCTCATTGATACAAAGTAACAAAACAAGGTTGGTGATCCTTGACAATGACTGACAGACAGCCCCTATACTTGGGTAGTTGAAGTGAATGTTTGTCAATGGGATACATTAAAAATAAATGGCAATTCATTTCCTCTTTTGATATGCTTGAATCCTCTTATTTATAGTGAGCAGTAGCAAAATACATTGGAACTTCTCTTTTCCCTTCTTTCCTCATCTATCAACCTCACTCACACATATAATGTTTGAGAAGTGGAGTAATTCCCAATGTATTTGTGAAGTCAAGGTCACATCAACATCCATATGAACTGGACAGGTGAGTTGTGAGCAGTTAGTTCTCTGAAAAATATAAGGTGGTAAACCTCTTTGTTGAAATAAACTGGCACTTCCTTTGGGAAAGTTCTGCTCTGATTAAAATTATGTTTAATTGATTAAAAGAAATAAATAATGGCTAAAATGAAGAACAGTATTCCAAATAATCTTTTTCCTTATTTGGTCTTACTTTTCTTTCTGTTCCACATGCTTTCAAATAAAGACTCAAGCCTTTTCACTTTGAGTCAGTATGTTGCAGCTGGTATTAATGAAAGATTTTTTTTTAATTTTATATTGAATAATTTCTCAAAGTTAAAAAAAATTACCTTTAATTGGCTTGACATGGTTTATCAGTAAACTTCAGAGGCACCGTGACGTGTGGAACTTTCATTTCAATCAAAATATCCAGTAGAATCAGAAACCAATCCTGAAGGCAAGTGTTGTATGTATAATATTAGGGGAGTTTATTTCAAGTATCATTTCTCTGCTAAATCTAGCAGTTTTGCATAGCAAATTCCTTTTCTTTTTTTTTTTTTTTTTTTTTTTTTTTTTTTTTTTTTTTACTATAATGGGCTTAGATTATGAAGGAGTTTTAGAGAAAGCTATTGGAAAGTGAACTGAACATTCCAAATCTTTGCATTTATGTGACTGAAAAATAATCATACCATTATTAAGACATAAAAGTAGTACTGGCAAATTCATCAGCTAGGAAGATTCGATCAGTATACTTGTAGAATTTGTAAATAAGAAATACTTTTTTCATATACTGACTTTAATTCACCCAGTCTGTGGTTGCTAATTCAAAGTCGTCTTCTTCTAACATCTGCCTCCTTTTGTCATACATATTCCAATAAGATGGTAGTTACAACATCTTGGACTCTATGAGTGTTGACTGCATCAATATATATGGAGTGGGATGACACAACTTAACCCTTAGGATCATCTAGACCAGTGGTTCTCAATCTTTCTAATGCCACACTTAGCACAGTTCCTCATGTTGTGGTGGCCCCAACCATAAAATTATTTTAGTTGCGACTTCATAACTGTAACTTTGCTATTGTTATGAATCGTAATGTAAATATCTGAATTTTTGGGGGGTCTTAGGTGACCCTGCTAGCAGTTTTCAACCTGTGGGTCATAACCCACGGGTTGAGAACCTTTGTTGTAGAGCCTAAGACCTAGTAGAATCGGGTCTAAACAGGCAGTCAGACATTCCTCTTAAAATCCAAGACTGCTGGTACCCAGCTGCTTGCCTGCCTGCCTTCCTGATTACCCTTAACTGCTTCTGCTTGCCTGCCTGATCACCCCTTAACCACTCCCATGCCAGCCTGATTGAAGCCTAATTGCTCCCCTGCCAGCCTGATTGCCCCTAACTTCCCTCCTTTGCAGTTCTGATCACCCCTAACATCCCTCCCCTGCAGGCTTGATCGCCCCCAACTGCCCTCCCTTGAGGCCTGGTCCCTCCCAACTCCCACCCCTGCTGGCCATTTTGTGGCAGCCATGTTGTGTGTTGGAATGATGGTAAATTTGCATATTACTCTTTTATTAGATAGGATAAAGCTGTTATAATAGACTCAAAATCTGGTCAGCTTGATATCCAGTTTAATATATGGCACAATATACTAGAATAATAGTGGGCATACTGTTGGCTGCACTTGATTTAATGCACATAATTTAATGCACATATTGTTGGCTGCACTTGATTTAATGCACATTTAATGCACATTAATGTTTTCTATGTATTCTGTGTTTAAAAGAATGTATTCTATGTTTTAACATAGAATATATTCTTTAATAGAAAACAGAGAATACATTTTTTCAAACACAGAATACATGGAAAACATTCTTTTAAAGTTAAACAGGTGTGAGTGATGAACATTCTATCAATGTGCATTAAATCATGCTCACTTTTATATATTTTACTTGTAGACAAAAACAGACATATTTTCAGAAACAACATCTATATTTGGCAATGCTTTATTGGATCAAGTCTACCTAATTTCACAAAGCATTTTGCCTAGAGCACATCAGTAAATTTCCACTCTGATTTCACTCAGAACAAAGAAAAGAAAAAAGTAATTTTGCAACTAATATTTGAAGCTAGACTCATAATATATTTAATTTTTTAGTCAGTCCATTTCCTTATTATTTCCAAAGGAAAGCTATTTAGAGTTTTGACATTTTTTTTTTTTTTTTAGCATAACAACTTTAATAATAGCAGGTGAACATTTCTGAGTGACTAGTGGTTACTGTTAAAATATAAACAGAGGCACATTAGAATTGTAAGGAGTTTATTTATGCAAACATGGATTTCAATTGGGAAAGGCCAACCTGGAAGTAGTTAAGAGCTCTCCACTGATAGGAGCCAGCCACAGGTTTATCTAAAGAAGGTGCAGAAGCAAAGCAAATAAATTATTTGGTTCCCTACAAGGTCAATTGGTTGCCTTATTTGGGAAAGTTTAGCTGGCTGCTTGTGATTGGTTGTTCTTAAGTTTCATTTTCTCCAATTCTAGTGCATTGACTCCGACTTAGGTTTTGGTTTGCTCCCATAGGCTACCAAGACATTAGAGCCAGGTCAGCCTAATGGCCTCCTCGCTTAATTACTTTAATGTTACCAAGACTGTGCTATCACTTTTGCTTCGATGCTCTGGTTGTTTTTTGCTTTGGCAGGTGCAGATTTTATGGTTTAACTTGAAGAACTTGCTTCGTCATATGGGAAATAGCCACTTTAATTTACTAAGAGCTAATGCAATAAAGGAGTTAATTTAGCAAAACCTATTGGGTAAAAAGTGTTGAGACTTAAATGGCACCATTGTCTTATTCCTGCTGATACACAAATTCATACCTTGAACTGCCATACATTGCCCACTCTATATGTCACGTCTAGCTTTAAATAACGATGCCACAATCTCCAGTCCCCAATTTCCCCTTCTAGCCCCTCAGCATGTTACTGTCTGCACCTAGGACTATGAACTGAGCTGTAAGTTTTCTGTGGTAATTTACATAGCCCCTTCACAGAAAACTTGTGATAATACTTAGTCCTGACTTGATCTGTAGGAAGTTATTCCTCCTCCCTTCTCCTTAACCCTGACTGGGTTGTCTGTAAGCTAGATAAGAATAAAGATAGCTGAAACCGGTTTGGCTCAGTGGATAGAGCCTTGGCCTGCGGACTGAAGGGTCCCAGGTTCGATTCTGGTCAAGGGCATGTACCTTGGTTGCGGGCACATCCCCAGTAGGGGGTGTGCAAGAGGCAGCTAGTCGATGTTTCTCTCTCATCGGCGTTTCTAGCTCTCTATCCCTCTTCCTTCCTTTCTGTAAAAAATCAATAAAATGTATTTTTTAAAAAAAAAGAAAAAAAGAATAAAGACACAAAGTCTGTCCTTAGGGAAATAGGAATGAAGAACAGCACCACTGCCCACAATTTACATATGTTGGAAAGAAGAATTTTGAACTGAATCATCTGATGTAAGCTCCTTCTTAAAGTGGGACAAATGAGAAATTATAGAAGTGGGAATATGTTTCTGGCTCATATTTTTATTTACTTAAATTTGTTTTTACCTAATATTAATAATACTTATTGAGCACTTATGTGCTCTGCGTTACTCAAAGCATTTTACACATACTAGTATTAACACATATTAATCCTCATGAAGACTATGAAAGAGGCCCTACTATCCCAATTTTATGTTGAAAAGTTAAGCAACTTGCCTAAGGCCACCCAACTAGTGAATAGCAAAAGCAGCTGACTGATTGAATACAGAGTCCTTAACTGGTAGTCATCAGGCTGTTCCGTTTCCAGAGGTGGAGATGGCATCATTTGCTATTTTTAAAAAGGCAAGGGAACATTCCGAGCAACATTGTTTCCAGTTTGAAGCTCAGCAATAATATTTGAAGGAAAGCACCCATCGCGGAAAGAAAATAGGCTATTTCTAGTGGATTGAAAATTGTTGCACAAATCAATGTTAGGTTGTTTCAGTGAGAGGCACAGAATTCAAAAACTAAAAGGGGTCGCAATCAGGTATCGTAAGCATTTATATGGAAATTAACAAATATTACTGCTTTTACGTTGACTGTCCATGATATGAGTTTGCATGCATTTAAGCTACTCATAAATGATAGCTATGTACTTGTTTCCTTTTAAACAAATTTTTTTTTTTCATTTATGGGATTATTAATCAAAATTTGAAATACACCAAATTTAAGAAATGATTATCTTAGGGGAATATCATCTCTGAGATTTGGAAGATGTATTTTGTTATAACATGCTTGAAAATTGTTTGTTACTTGTTATGTAAAATTCTGAACATGTCTAATAATGCTCCTAGAAATGTCTCTGTAAAACTCTTATCTAAAATTCCCTTAGAAGAGAAAAAAATGTAAATAATATCTGTGATAAATGTATGTAAAGTCAAGTAGATGTTAATGATTAGGAGACTCCTTAACATAACTGACTTCCTTACTTAAATTCCATATTCTTATTTCTAACACATGGATAATATTAGATTTTCTAAAATTATTGTTATTATTCACTTGAAATATGTGATTACATACAGTTCAGAGTATTTGTAAAATGACATTATTATAATTGCTTGAATAGAAGGTTCAAATGGGAAGAACTATACATAAAAGCATAAACAGGTATTTTAAAATGTCATTTCTTTAAAAAATGCTCAATGTGATAGGCAATACCTTGTAGTTCATTTAGAGTTAGGGATAGTGCCTTGTACTAACCAAAGATGAAAATATAGGAAGAGAAGGAGATATTCATGAAGATCGGGTCTAAACCGGCAGTCAGACATCCCTTGAGGGGTACCAATTTGGAGAGGGTGTAGGCTGGGCTGAGGGACACCCCTCCCCCAGGCATGAATCTTGTGTACTGGGCCTCTAGTTGATATATAATTAACATGCCATATATTTTATCCACTTAAATAATATAATTCAGTGATTGCTAGTATATTCACAGATATGTACAAATATTATCACAGTGGATTTTAGAATACCCCAATCAGCTAAGAAAAATATCCATACCATGTAGCTATTACTCCTCCCCAAATTATCTCAACCATAAACAACCAGTAATCTTTCTGTCTCTACAATTTGACTTTTCTCGGAATTTCATATAAATGGTATCATATGACGCATGAATTTCTATGACTGGCTTCTTCACTGTGCATAATGTTTTCAAAGTATAAACATTGCTATACCATGCATAAGTAATCCACTGCCTTTTTGTGGCCAAATAATATTCCATTGTATGGTTCTATTGGGTCGGCAACTAAGTAATTGCGGGTTTCACACATATGGCTTCAGTTGAATTTTTAGGTTTGCAGACGTAGTACAAATGTAAAACACATTTTGTTATTTGATAGTTGGCTATTCAGCTGTTAATCAATAAAAAAAGTTTTTTGATCTGTTTTGTAGTTTTCGTTTGGCGTTCGTTGAAAAATGGAAAATCAAAAGGAACATTTTCGTCATATTTTGCTTTTTTATTTCCGCAAAGGAAAAAACGCATCGCAAGCTCATAAAAAGTTATGTGCTATTTATGGTGAGGAAGCCTTAAAAGAACGGCAGTGTCAAAATTGGTTTGCCAAATTTCGTTCTTGTGATTTTTCACTCAAAGATGAAAAACTCTCTGGTCGTCCAGTTGAAGTTGATGACGCCCTAATCAAAGCAATAATCAATCCGGACTGTCACAGTACAACACGTGAGATTGCAGAGAAGCTTCATGTATCACATACATGCATTGAAAATCACTTAAAACAACTTGGCTATGTTCAAAAACTCGATACATGGGTTCCTCACGAACTGAAAGAATCACAGTTAACGCAACGCATTAGCAGCTGCGATTTGCTAAAGAAACGTAATGAAAATGATCCATTTTTAAAACGACTGATAACTGGCGATGAAAAATGGGTTGTTTACAACAATATCAAGCAGAAAAGATCGTGGAGCAGGCCAGGTGAACCAACTCAAACAACATCAAAAGCTGATATTCATCAAAAGAAGGTTTTGTTATCAGTTTGGTGGGATTACAAAGGAATTGTCTACTTTGAACTCTTACCACCCAACCGAACGATCAATTCTGATGTCTACATTGAACAACTAACGAAATTAAACAATGCAGTTGAAGAAAAGCGGCCCGAATTGACAAATCGAAAAGGTGTTGTATTCCATCATGACAATGCAAGGCCACACACATCTTTGGTCACTCGGCAAAAATTAATGGAGCTTGGTTGGGATGTTTTGCCACATCCACCATATAGTCCTGACCTTGCACCATCTGATTACTTTTTGTTTCGATCTTTACAAAACTCCTTGAATGGTAAAAATTTCAATAATGATGATGATGTCAAATCGTACCTGATTCAGTTTTTTGCTAATAAAAACCAGAAGTTTTTTGAACGTGGGATTATGATGCTGCCTGAAAGATGGCAAAAGGTCATTGATCAAAATGGGCAATACATTACAGAATAAAGTTATTTAGTTCCATGAAAAAATTGTCTTTGATTTTCTTTAAAAAATCCGCAATTACTTAGCTGCCGACCCAATATATTTTTCATATACCTATCAAGTAATGGATTGTTTATAACTTTTAGCTATTAGGAATAATGCTGCTATACACATTTATGCACTCATTTTTGGTGGACATTATTTTTCATTTCTTTTGAGCATATACAAAAGATTGAAACTGTTGGGTCATATGGTAATTTATGTTCAACAATTTGTCATAATATTTTACAAAGAAGTTGCACTATTTTATATTCCAAACAGCCTGGGTGTTCCAATTTCTCCACATCCTCACCAACATTTGCTATTTTCTAACTTTTTTGTTTTAGCCATCCTAGTTGGTGTGAAGTAGTAGCTTATTTTGGACTTGATTTGCACTTCTATGCATCTCTTCATATGCTCATCGTCTTTGAGTAATGTGCATTCAGACTCTGTTGTAAGAGTTCTTTGTTAGGTTTATGATTTGCAAATATTTTCTGCCATTCTGTGGGTAGTCTATGAATGGTGTTCATTGAAGCAGAAAAGTTTTAACCTTCATGAAGTCCAGTTTATTTGTGTGTTTTTTTTTTTAAGAACTAATTGTTATATACAAGCTCAAAAAGATTTATCCCAATATTTTCTTCTAAGTGTTGAATCCATTTTTGTATATGGTATAAGGTAAATGTCCAATTCCTTCTTTGCATGTGGCTAGCCAGTTGTCTCACTACCATTTTGTGAAAAGATTCTTTTCCCACTGAATTTCATAGATACAAAAGTTTATTTTGGACCTCTCAATTCCATTTTATTGATCTTTAGGTCTATTCTTATGCCAGCACCACATTAGCAAGCATCACTGTCTTGATTAATTCTTCATAGTAAGTTCTGAATTCAAAAAATGTGATTTCCTTACTTTGTTCTTTATCAAAATTGTTTTGGCTATGCTGGGCCTCTTGTGATTCCAAACGAATCTTAAAACCACATGATCAATTTCAATTAAGAATCCAGTTGACTGGTTGTATTATTTCAGTGAGGTCTATTTCTACCTGAAGTAGGAAGTCTTTGATGTTGTTTCTCAGGGGACACAGTCTTAGGTATCCTCACAGTCACAGTGAAAGCATAGCCGCCTTGCTTTTGGCAGGCCTGTGTTTCCTAGTTTGCACTTACTTTTTAAGCTCCATTAATTGAAAAACTGTCTGGTTTTCTACTGTTTATCACAATGTTCTGGGAAGTAACTTGTCCAAAGATTGACGCAATCAAATCCAGCCTCCTTTGCAGAGAGGTAGCACACACAAACCCAAGGAAAATCTTCAACACTAAAATGTTGCTTCTGTAAATTGAGGGTATGGGAAACTAGAGAAAGGGGCAGGCCACTCCAGCCTGGCAGTTAGCAGAGTTTATTTAAAACACACACACACACACACACACACACACACACACACACACACAAAAGACACTTACATATGAGTGCCTGCAAGACAAAGTAGATATACTTCATGCCATTTGACAGGCAACAAAGAATCATTTAGGATAACTATTGGGTACTAGTACATGAATGCTACCAGTAATGGAAATTACTTTACATGTTTCACGAGACTTGCTGGCCTTTCCAGGAACCAGTACATAGAAGGAGGCGGGGAAGTGGTGTTGATTTATGTCAGAATGAACATCGACTACAATCAGACTGTCCTCGAGGGGGGCTTGCGTTAAGCAATCTCTGCTCTGGCCTGAGTCCAGCTCGCAGGCCAGGCAGCAGTCACACCATGGAACAGTCACTCCTCCACAGATGGTTAGTGTTTGATATTTGTCTTCACTCACACAGCTTCTCCCAGCTGTCTCTTCCCTCCTTTTGCTCTTACAAATTAGCCTGCCTACGGTTTAGCCTATATCTTCAATGACTGTATCACATTCCACTTGTCTTTCACCACAGTTACCACTGTTTTTCCAAGTGCCCTTAGATTTACATTGCTCCAAATTTTGTTGCAAATTAAGTCAATTCCTTTGAAAAGAGATGTGGAGCTCTCTGTGCTACTGGCCTGCTTTTTCCCCTGGGCAAACTCTCTGAGCCATTTCTCTGGTGCTGGGGGTGGGACTGAGAAGGCTAAAAGAGCTAATTCCAATGTAACCCTGATATTTGAGGCTAGTGATCTGAATCCATGCCAGCAAGCTCAGTGCACATTTTTGATAACCTATAATTAAGTCACTACCTTCTTCCCAGATACTGGTCTAACAGAACCTATTACTGTGAACAGTGCACTGCCCAGGAGCGAGGGTTATTAACACTGGTGCCAGGCCAGGCCATCAGATATGGCCTGGAGACTCCCAACAAACACCTGGGGGCATTCTTGCAAGGCCCGCAAAAAGGACCAGAAGCATAATCCATATTTGCAGCACAAAGACCACAGGGAGATATAAGGGAAAGCGCCATGCATGTTTCTTCACTCAGATTTGGAAGGCTGTTTCCTGAGTCCGCCAGTGTATGAAACAGTGTCCCTCCTCTTCTTTGAAGCGTTCTTGGTTTTCTTTGGTCTTTTGCAACAGGACCATGGTGTGCTTCTCTTTGAGTGAAACCCCCAATTTAGGAACAAACATTATGTTGCCCCAGGTCTTCTTGGCTTCCTACTCCTGGTGTGGAGTTCCTGCTCTATAAACCACGGCATGAGTGAACAGGAACCCAGTTTCCTCAGCACTGTCATGCCCAAGATAGGAACCTTCCTCTTAAGAGCAAGGGCTAGTGGGAAAATTCACTCCCAATCTTGCTGGAGCGCATTTCCATAACATAACCTCAAAAGCAAGTAGTGGGGGTAAGAGTGAGAAATTCTGTTGTGCAGCCTGTCCTGGGAATGTAGGGCTCCTACTACAGGTGGTAAATGGTCTATGTTCTTGGCTGCACCAATCTAGAGTTGGATTTTCCATTTCACTGACATGAAAGAGAGACGGAGTCGGCTCAAAATTCACAGACTCTTGAAAAGGTATGTAATTTCACTAAATTGTGAAAGGCAAATAAAAACAATGAGTTACCACTTCACACCCCTTAGGAGGGCTATTATCAACAAAAAAAGTAATAACAACTGGTGGAGAGGTTGTGGAAAAAAAGGAACCCTCACTCACTGCTTGTGGGGATGTAAACTGGTACAGCCACTATGGAAAACAGTATGAAGGCTCCCCCAAAAATTAAAAATAGAGTTACCATATGACACAGCAACCCCTCTACCCTAAAAATGTGAAAACATTTGCAAAGATATACGTATCCCTATTTTCAATGCAGCATTATTCGTGGTGGCCAAGACATGGGAAAAACCGAAGTGTCCTTTGATAGATGATTGGGTCTAGAAAATGTGGTACATATATGCAATGGAATACTATTAAGCCATAAGGAAAAATGAAATATTGCCCTTTACAACAACATGATAGATACTGAAAATATCATGCTAAGTGAAAAGAGTCAAACTGGAAAAAGTTAAAAACCATATGATTTCACTCATATGTGAGACATAAAACGGAAGTTAGCAAATTAACAAACAAGAAGAGCAAACAAAAATAACTCACAGACACAGACAATACTATGGTGGTTACCAGAGGAAAAGACAGCAGTAGTAAAATGTAAAAGGGGTCAAATATATGGTGATGACCTGGTAGTATGCTCAGTTGTCTTGGCACTGCCCAGTGCACTGAAAGGTTACTGGTTCAATACTGGTCAAGGCACATGCTTGAGTTGTGGCTACCTGGGGCATGTAGGAGTCAGCCAATTAAATTTCATTCTCTCCTTGATGTTTCTCCCTTCTCTCCCTCTACCTTCCTTTGTCATCACATTTATGGAAATGTTCTAAAGCCAAAGAATTGGAAAAAAGTCACCATAATTTTCAGAATTCATTGGAATTAAATAGATGAGCTTTCGGAGTTAGTTTCTTTGATGTAGGAACACCCCTGAACGTTTATATTAATATTAATATCCAATTATTAAAATATTTGGTATCTTTAGTAACACCTGGTAGAACTATGACTATCAATCATTCAGGAAGTAATATAATTCAAAGGAGGTCCAACATTCAAAGAGATGAACCCTGAGGAAAAATGTTTCAGTAGCAGCAAGTAGAGATTACTAAAGAGTGTGAGTAGTCATTAAAGATGCCAAGGCTACCATCGCTTGCAAGTCATTTCAAAGTTGAAAGTTACCTCTTAAAAATAATTTCTCCATTTGTGCTGGGTTCTTACTTGTAGGGCTTTCTTATACACTCTTCTGTATTCTAAATACACAATGTGTCCACATTTAGCCTAAATATAGTATCTCCAAGAATATAATTTCCAAAACAAGCATGCATAAAAGTGTGATTGGGGCTACAGTGTACTCTGATTTAAGGTGGGTAGTCTTCTCAGAAGGAGCTCTCATGACAGAGAAAATGGTTGTATATTATTGATATTGGCACTGCCATTTTCATGACAGAGAAAATGTTTGTATATCATAATTGTGAGGAAAATGGCAGTGCCAATATCAATAATATTAATAATAAAAGCAATTATTTATGTGAAGCATTCTAAATACTTCACAAATGATATTTTAAATGGAATAACATCCTTAAATATGTATTATAATTTCCATTTTATACCTGAGAAAACTAGAACACAGAAAGATGAAAATAAGCTACCTATAATCACACAACTATTACACTGCAGATTTTGGATTCAAATGAGTAAAGTTTTCTATATGGGCACTCTCATTAGAAGCTAGGTCTTCTGGTTTCTCTACTCTTCGTTTTATAGTTTCTTACTATTCCTGATAATATTCCTTTTTAAACAGGTATAATGTCACTCTGAGATGAACAATATAAAACATCTTCCCAATCTTTTCCCTTTCTCAACAGATTTATTACTTTTGCTTGATTTGCTTCTATCACATTCCACATACATCCACATATATCCATTTGCTTTCCACTGTATTGACTGCTATTCTAATAAGATGAGGAGATGAGGATACAGACATACACAGAGAGAAGACCATGTGAAGACACAGGGAAAAGATGGCTGTCTGGTAGACCACAGAGAGAGGTTCAGAAGAAACCAATCTTAGTAACATCTTGGTCTTAAAACTCTGGCCTCCAGAATTGTGAGAAATACATTTCTTGTTTCGGCTACCAGAAGGTGGTCCCCTATTCTGGCTGTCTGAGGATACAAATACCAATATTCTCCTTAAAGCAATTTATCACACAGAAATGCAAAAATGGGAGAAGACATATATGTTAGTGATTGCCAATTGAGTTCTAAGCATACTATTTTAAAAATAAAAATATTCCAAATATGCTTTATTTGGAGATTGAAGAGATGCATTAAGTTGTTGACATAAATAGAGAAAAGTGGAATATGTGGAAAGTTCTTGTTAATGAAATAAGATAAGCTTCAGAATAATATGCAAAATATAATCCTGATGGCATATATTATAATAATAAAACTTCTTCAAAGGTGATTTTGCTCATTTCATTTGCATGTTCTCTCTGATATTGCAGTTTTTAACAGTACCGTGGCTTACAAACTATTTCAATTTTTTTTTTTTAAGATAATTATCCTTTACTTTGGTTCCCTTCCTAGCCTCAGTTTGATCTATTTGTTCTTGTTGGTTGTATATTCTAATGTACATAATCTTTTAAGTGACTTTATATAGATTTTTTTTACCATTTTATAATATTTTCCAATTATTTTACTCTTCACTCTATGCTCTTTGTTTTGATTAAAATGAACTTATTTCCCTTCTTATCCTGAAATCAGTCTGCTCTTGATCTGGTAAAGTATTAATAAGAAAGTTAATCATAACCTGAAGAAAACCAGAAGCACAGATCTGTTTCATTGCATTATTGGCGCTGTCGGTAATTTTTGAGTTGCTAGTGTAATCAAAACCCATTTGGTAACCCTTTTCCTTCCTTGAGTCTATACTGAAACCTGTAAGCTTGAGGACAAAGTTCCATCTGTCTCTACCACTCTACCTCTAGCATCTCAAACAACCTTTGACATATAATTGGTTAAATGAAGAAAAAAATAAATATTGTAGATATTTTTCAAAATGTTCAAAAATTATACTAAACAAATGTCATATACTCAGAACTTACCATAATTTGGTGTAGAAATATTTTATAACCATTTTTATAATTAGAAGATAAATGACTTGCTATCTCACTTGGAAGATATTTGTAAGGAATGCATGGCTGAAAACCACAAAAGGAAAAAATTACGTCATGCAGGCTCTCTGGGCTGAAGGACCTTGCTATTTAAATTGCAGTGTCTGGACCAGCAGTATCAACTCCACCTGGGAAGTTGTTTGAAATGTGGACCCCACAGGCCCATTCCAACAAATAGAATCTGTATCGTTATAAGAACATTGGGTGATTTTTTTTTGCAAGCTAATATTTAGGAAATATCCTGACAGACATCAAATAATACATGTATCCAAAATGGGCTAAAGCATGTCAGGAAAGACTTCATATAGAAGGAGCTTGGTGAAGTCATATCGCTATAGAATTATAAAGAATAACAGACATGCTCCTGAATGCTAATAACTTTCCAAACATAAACTAGCTTACAGTTACCAGTTTTCCTTATATTTGCTTTACATTAAACTAAACACTTTATTTACATTCCTTGGAAATAAAAGAAAAAAATGCTTTCTTGCATGCCTTTAATACATGAGCCATATATTATAATATCCTGAATCCTCCCTTATTTGAAACTTCTGAATTGATGTGACATCATTCGGGATTGCATCAAATGAATGGTGTAATTAGTGGATGTGAAATTAATGAAGAAGCCACAGAGACAAAGTACAAGAGGATTGATGGCCTTAAGGTTGGCAGAGGTAAGTCAGGAGCTCCGAGCCCCCTGAAACTATCAAATGCCCATTAATCTTTCATGAACATGTAGATGCATGTAGCTTTACATTTCCAGTTGTTAATTCTTTGAAGAACTGGAATCACAATTTGAAAAAGGCATAAAACATAGATCAAATCATAGCAGTTAAGTATAATTTTTACATAGCTCTTATTTTTGTATCCATATTATCTTCTAACAGATTGAATATTTTCCACAAATGACCTAACACTGATGGCCATTTGGAAACCTCGTCTCACTGGTTTAAAGACAGCACAAATTGATGAAAATAATGTAAACAATCATTGATTAAACAGAATTGATGTCTTATTAGATATTTATTATGATGGTTAATTCTAAAGAACAAACAACAGGTAACATAAAACCAAGAATACTCCAAAATCCCTTTGTATTTTTCATTGAAATGACTTCTCAAATCCTACTTGCTTTTTCATTTTGCTTATGTAAAGTAGTATTAAAATGAAATTTTAACTTCTAATTGACATAGCATAACATAATAGTTGGATGTTTACTGGAAGCATACAAGGAATGCTTGACTACATAGAAGGGAGGACTTACGATAGAAAGTTTTATAATTAAAATAACAACTATAATAATTTTATTATAATATTAAGTTTATGTATGTTTATAGATTTAACATAATGTCTAATAAAATGTTTTAATTAATAGGAATCACACTAAAATTCTGCAAGAAAGTTAATCTTAGATAGGATGCTATAATTCTTGTATATGCTTTATACTTAGAAATAAAATATTTCATAATGAAAACCTTTCTAAACAAGGTGTTTCAAATATTTTACAGTTGTTGCATGTTTCCTTATTTGTTATACAAACTTTTCTTCAAAATATGGTTTTTAAAGTTTAAGTACTGTCATGATAAATGAAGATTGTTTTGATTTATTATAGCTTCTCTATATACAATGAGTGTATAATAAAAAATGCTGGGACACAGGACATTATTCAAAGCGTTACATGAATTTTGATCTTCTGCTCTCATCTTTATTTATTATATAGTTACTATCATGCCTTGATTAGCTATTTTACATTAAAATTGTACTTAATCTCTGTTATTTAGCTATCTTCTATTATATAGAAAAAGTATTAATTTTATAAGCATTCATCAAACAATGCTTCTTCATTTAGTTGATATTAAATTGTCATATAATGTCATGATAGCAAAAATAATATGCCAATGATTAACCATCAAGCATCTAATTAAGAAACTAAGTAAAAAAGTAAGCTCATTTTAATATGAATCCTTTTTTTAAAGCAAAACTTAAATAGAAAACAAATTGGGCATGGCATTACAAATTATCTTGCCCCTTGCTTTAATATTTACAAAATTAAATATCAATGGCTTTTCATTTTGAAAAACTAGTGTGAAATCTCCTACATAAGCCAATCCTGGTGATGCTATAGAAGTAAGGGGGTGTCTCTGGTATCTCAGAATCTAACAACAACAAGAAATCCCCTTTGGAAGCAGAATGTGTGAAAGATAAGTGATAGCTTAGAAAAGAAGCTGTAACTGATGTAAATGGATATGTAAAACTTTCCTTTCCATTGTTTTGCACTATCTAGCTTAGATATTGCCTAATGACAAGCTAAGAAAGCAGCAATGCAAGGCCAGGTTGACAGGGAAATATCAAGGCATGCCTGGATCCCAGCAGCCCGGGAACAAGTGTAGATGAGCTGGCCCATACCTGAGCACCTGACTTGCCTTTTTATCTTCCACAGTTTAAATAAGAATGCAGCATATATCATTGCCCGAAGCTTTCCTGTCATCCCATTTCCTAAAAGCCAAGTACAGAAGCTAGGTCATAGGGTTCAGCACTTTCCCAGAGGGAACCACTATTGATCATGAAGGCTGGAAACTGCAAGGAAATATGAGGTTAAGATGGAAAATAATGTGTCACTAGTGAAATCTCAAGCTCACTGGGAGACTAACAAGTACCTGACATATAAGAGAGTTCCCTAGAAAACAGAGCTTGGGGAAACATTTATGACCTAGTACTTCTGTAATGTACAATCCCAGTGCAATGTAAGTGATGGGAATTGGAAGTGAGGCAGGAAAGGGCAGGAAGCAAATGCAGTGGGATGCATTTGCCATGCAGGTCATGACAGAATATCCTCCAAAAGCTACAGCTCAACTTAGAAGACAAAAATGGCATTTCATGCCTCTAATGTCAGTGCCAGCTCAGACCCCATATCAAACATTCTCAGAAAGTTCTCAGGGACTGCAGATATTGGTAGAAGTATTTTCAGTGGTTGTAATAGCATCCCTCAGAGGCTAAAAATTTTGTGTGTTTTTGGTGGTAGGAGAAAAAGAGTTGAAAAAAATTCTTACACATAAGAACGGTGTATGTAAAAAAAAAAAAAATAAAACAAAACAAAACACAATAACCTAGATACTCATATGGTTAGGGCCAGCTGCAAGGCTCTGTGTGAAATTAAAATGCAGGAAATCTTATTCAAAAAGCAAGAGAAAAGTACCACTAGAAATACTAAAATATGTGACTTTTCCTTTTATTGGCAGTCTAGATCTTTATTTGTACCTATTGCTATTTAATGTCATTCAAAGTAAAAATAAATAAATAAATACATACATTTTGGATAAGTTTTTTATTTCATCTTTATATTGTGCAACCACAGTTTTAAATGCAAATATAAGACCATTTAACTCCATTGTGGAATCACTAAAATTGCACAATTTGTTTTTCACAAATATGTATATTTGTTACAATGCTAGAAACATTGCACGGAGTATCTTTCAAAGTGGCTGTACCACTTTGCATTCTCATCAGCAATAAATAAGAGTACCTGTTGTTCCACACCCTTGTCAGAACTTTGTATTATCAGGGTTCGGGATTTTGGCCCTTTCATCTGTGCCTCATTTGAATTAATCACTCGTGAAAGGTTAAGAAAATGTGCTGCTACTGAGTGTCAGGCAATCCCATTTACCAGAGTACTGGGGCCCCTACTTATTTCCCATTTCCCTGAGCCACAGAAGGTCCTGAATCCGATCGCTGATGCAGCCAGGCTGGGGAAGCTCTGATGCTAATCATTGGGGTCCCTATTCTTTCACATGCATAGCTAATCGGTCTCTAAAATCTTAGCCTGAGATCCTGTTTTTTGTTGTTGTTGTTGTTGTTGTTTTTTCATTGTTTTTTGTTTGCTTGTTTGTTTTTGTTTTTTGGTTTTTTTTTTATGAACAGTTCTAATTGTCTTAGCCCAAGGCTTAGACAGAGCTTGATGCAAGGCTTATACTCTAGCATGTTATCAGGAAATGCAATCCCAAGGCAGCAAGAATGAAGGAAAAGAGAAACAAGGTGGGTAAGAATGTGAAGGCAACACAGGTGGTGTATTTCTGCCCTGGCCACTATACCATACAAGCTATTGTATGAAAGAGCTAAGTTTGTAGCTGCACTCTCTGGGCTCCCACGTAAGGTTTTATTTGGGCTGTAATTTGGAATATACCCTCAGAAAAAAGGAAGGGAATGGGGATTTATGTACCTGGGGGTTTTTTTTTGTTTGTTTGTTTGTTTGTTTTTTAAATCTCCTATGATCAAACTGCTTAAAAATACCTAAGGCCTTTGGGTGTGATATTTATATAATTTCCTAAATCCCAGTCTTCCTTACTTAGAATATTACTAATGGTTTGTTCACTTAAAATCTTAAGCATTACTCTCCTTTCTTATTTGTATGATAATCAATAATGCAATTCTATTTTTACTTTCTCTTTTCTGTCCCCTCCCACTTTTTAAGTTGTGCTATTTTCACTTTGTCAGAGCTTTTACATGTACGCATTGTTCTTACATTTTATAGCCATCCAATTTATCCAGTGCTTTATAGAGGTTCTTTTGCCAAAGTTTCCCCATTCATCTCCAGGATCAATGAAGTTTAATATCCATAATATTATTAAAGAAAGGCTCATTAGTACAAAATTACTTAGTATTCGATGTTCAAAATTGACATCTCATACCCTTTCTTTTTGAAAGAAAGCTTAGTTTGATATAAAAATAGCACAAACCAATTTTTCAAATATATTCAGATGATAATTATGCATGCTATAATTTCATATATAGCCATGAGGTAATAAAATCAAAATGCATAATTTCTGTGCAAATAAAGGCTTAAAACTTAATTACTGAAATAACTAGTCTAAAATAAGGCAAGAAATTAAAAAAAAAAAAGAAATCACAGAATTGATGAGGGCAACTAGAAATTGCAGGATGTATTGTAGAGCTAGAAATCAAATGCTTTTATAATTCCATTGAATGTTCTAAATGATCTTTTCAAAAGACAAAGATCATAAGACTGGATTATTAAAAAAAAAACTAACTTTAATAATAAATTTATCTTAAAAAATCCAAAGTAAAAGAAATGATAAAGATTCCACATACATATATCCACACTAATAATTATAAAATGACCTTCAGACACAAAACATATACAGAGATATGTAAGACTATTCTATCAAAATAAGTTTATTTTATGAAGAAACAAACTATTTGAATTTACATAACTCTAGTTATATGATCTTAATATAAAAATTTAAAATTATTAGAAGAAATATAAAAATAATTATTCTGGAAATATTAACACTCATTTTAGTAGTTGATAGAAACGTTAGGCAAAAATCAAGGACAGACTATTAACAAACCTAGGCTTTATATAGAATACTGCATCTATAACTCTTTTACACTATACATCTTTATTTCATACTCACAAAAAGAATTTACAAAAATTAATCATATGTTGCTGGCTATAAAGCAGTGCCAACACGTTTCAAAGTGCTGAATTCATACATAATATGTTTCTGACCTCATAGAAATTTAGCTAGAAATCAATAAGACCAACAAAATCTAGAAAGACCCAAATGCCCCAATGTTTGAAAATTAATAGAGAAAAGCCTGGTAGAAGTTGAAGGTCATGATATGCCTTGAACAGAGTGTATTTTTAACTCAATTATATGTAAATGAGAAGAGGCAGGAGGGCTTGAGTGGAGAGAGGGAGAGAGCAAGAGAGCCACTTTAGGGAAGTAGGGAAGGGAAGTGGGGGGGGGGGGGAATACTAGGAGGGGAGGGTAAGTAAGGGCAGAGAGGGGTCTAGGGGAAAGGGAAGTGGGAAAGGGAAGCCACATCTGGCCCCTGAGAGTTAGGTCCCTGATCTCCTCTGTTAGTGGAAATAAATGAACTCACATCTTTTCTCTACCCTGCTATCAGAGGCTGTACTAGCCACACCTTGCCTTTAGACTTGATGTGAGGCAGTTATATTCCCTGTGGCTCCTAAACTCTGGTGACACTTGTCAAACTTTTCAGATGGTTCTCTGAAGTTCCCTTCACTTGGCTTGACTGAAAGAGAGAAATGACTCAGATTCCTAATAACTCTCATGATATAAATTCTTTCTAACCCTCTCCTCACTCATCTCCATGACTCTGGAAGCATCCAAAATGGTGACATAAGCCACATGCTACAAAACTGATTTTGAAATGCTATGGTAGATAGTTCAGCATCCCAAGTCCAAACATTTAGGGAATAAAAAATTTGAGACAATCAGAAAATGGTAGTTAACTTCCAATGAAAAATGTTAATACATACAAATGTTTACATTTATTACACATAAACAGGCTCATGTTTTATAGGCTACCACACACATATATACAAACAAAGAGACAAGCACAACACATATAGTTAATAAACCAATATAATATTTGGATATAATAATATATTAATATAGGCCACAAACTATTGAACCAGTTTATTAAACATTAGATAGCTGTGATTATTATAGGAATGAAAACTGGTTATCTACTTGACCCCTGAATTGGGGAGAATTAAGTCTAAAATTTGAAAATAGGCAAATGTACAAAGGGTCATTTATCAAGTATCATGTTCATTTTAGAACATCAATATTGGTCAACAGAAAAGTACACAGTTTAGCAAAGTTGGATTTATTCATAAAATTGGTACAATTACTCTAATTGCATTATTTTTCATTGAAAAGAAAACCACCATTCAACCACTAGGTATATGGTAATTTAGGTGGCTAGCCTCTTACTTAGATAAAGCTATATACAATACAAACCAGAAGCCTAAAATCCAAAAATTATAAGTAGCATAGTGTGCACAGATGGAATAAAATCCCAGGATTTAAAAAATTCTTAAATTGGCTTTCCTTGAACTTATTATAAAAAATCAGAGAAAAGATCAGGGTAATAAAGAAATAAACAAAAACTAAAGCTAAAATAAGGCAATAATTTTAACAAGAAGTCTGCAGCAAAAGAAAAAATACATAATGGATACCATATGTAAAAAATGCTCAACATCATTAGAAACTAAATGTAAGTAAATAAATAAAGCATAATATGATGCCCTCTTTTACTTACAAATTATCAATCAGAGCAAAACTGGGCTGAAATGGGCTCTTTGAAATACTGCTTAAAAGAGGGTAAATTGCTGTAACCTTTCTGAATGGCAATTTGACAATCAAAGACCTGAGAATGAGTCATTATCTCTGCCGCCGTAATTTTATATCCAACTTGAGGAAATAAACTCTAAAATAAAACCTTATGAATAAAAGCATCTGTTGTAGTGATTTTTAATAGTGAAAATAATCAAAATGTCTAACAAGAAAAAATGCTTAATTAAATTGTTAAACTTACATTATGAATGTTATGCAGAAACATACACATTTTCTCATTTATAATAATAACAGCATAATATGCTAATTAGACTGGAAGGTCGAACAACCTTCCAGACGTCCTTTCTGATGACCTTCAGACAAAGCCAGGGCTATGAGGGCCGAGGCCAATGCCAAAACTGCAGGGGCCGAGCCCCTTGCATGAATTTTGTGCATTGGGCCTCTAGTATGAAGATATTCTGAAATACTCTTTTCCTTGGCCCTAATGATCTTATATTAATATTTCTCTTCCTTTTGTACTATGGGCTGAACTAATAAGAGAAGCTGTTCTATTTATGCTAGTTACCTGCACTAACTTATTCTCATTGCCTGGGGCCTAGATTTGAATCTGTATGGATGTCAAAACTGATTCTGTTAAAGAATGCCTTTAGAGGAGCTCACTGTGACCTTTTGTCCATGTGAAGCCCTAAAATTGGAGGGCTGGAATGTAAAGAATGGATCTGCTGTGTAAGCAATCCCCTCTAATCCAGCTGTTCCTTCCATTTGGAAATGCAGATCTTGGAACTACAATATGCCATGTTGACAGCAAGTGTGTCTTCAGTTTTTCACATGCTCAATAGAAAGGCTTGGATGAAATATTCAAATGACCCAGAACAGTCATGTCACCTGGTATTAGTCTCTCCAAAAAATGAAATAAATAAATTAACAGCTACTTCTGAGCCCAAAGCAGCATCAATTCAAATTTCTGTAATGAAAAGAAAAGAAAAAGTTGGGAAAAAAGCTAACGGTTTTTGAATATATCTTATGTGCCAAGAACTGGGACTGATTTATAATTGTTATTTAATTTTACCTCCACAATAACTTTAAATAAAACATTCAGAGTTGTTGCTTAAAGCTATGGCCTCTTGGCTGTGACAGCAAAAACAGTTTCAGTTCAACTTGCATGCTTGGCTTAGTAATTTCTCTGGAGTTACAAAATCTCAGAGATATAACCCAATCATCCAGTGTTTCCAATGGTTCAGTCTCTCGCAACAACAACTGTGCGAGGTTTCTCTGACAAGCTCCGATTCAGGGAATGCGTGAGGTAGGTTTCCTTCAAGAGGCACGGACAGCTCATAGCCTCTGAGGACAGCTTTCAGGTATTCAGATTGTTGCCCTATATACCCCATGCTCTCTTGATCCGTGTCAGTCTTCCTGAGGTGTTTGGGTGGAAACCCTTGGATTTCCTGGAGCCCAGGTCTCAGGAAGAAAACTTCAGCTTCTTCTGTCATCAGTCATCCTGTCTTCTTCCAAAGACACAGAGAAGTCTGCACTAGATGCTCCCCCAGGCCTTCCTGACATAGATTTCTTCATTACCAACTATTCTTTTCATTTTAAATGTGTTTTTGCTTTGAGAAATGCTGTCACGCTGATACAGAAATAATAAAAGGGAAAAATAAATTGTAAAGCTTTTTTTTTTTTTTTTCTAGATGGTGTTTTAAATGCTGCAGTCTTTCCTGGAAGAAATCTTGTTTAATAAAATGTATAAGAAGTAGAAGTGAAATGTAAACCCATCATTTTCTGCAGACGATGTGATGATACTGTACATTAAAAATCCAGAAACATCTATGGATAAATTGTTATAAGTAAGAAGATAACAGAGTTGTGGGATAAAATGCCAATATACAAAAATATATCAACTGTATTGACTATCAATTAGAAATAAAATATTTGCAAATCAAATACTAAATGATACCATTTTAATAGCTTCAAAAATTATCAAATGCAAACCCACAATAAAATACTACTACATATTAGAATTTAAAACAAGTCAAGGCTTTAAATATTGGCAAGGATGGAAAGAACTAGAACTGTCAAACACTGCCAGTTGATAGATATATCAAGATATATAGATATAGATATATTCTCATAGGAAAATTATTTTAAATTTGAAATCACCAATGAATAAATAAGCAAATTTTCTTAAAAGTTCAGAGATATCCATAGTATCATTGACTTTTTATTCCTAAGAAACACAACATGTATAAAATAACAAAAATAAAACAAGCTTAATTGTCATTTGTAACAAGTACTATTTAAAAAGTCTACTATGTTATTAAAATAGAATAATATTGAGGCAAATTGCTTTTTCAATTTTTTCATATCCGTGTACATTAAAAATGAATTGAAACACTATTTTCTGTAAAGTGTCGAATAAGAGAACATGCCTGCACATAAAATAATTACACTCTAATGGATTTTAGTAGATAGGTTTATTCAAGTATTAAGTATAAAAAATGTGTTTGTGGTGACAAATTTAATATGTTTTTCCTACATTCATATCCATTTGATAGACAAATGCACTTTCCACATATATCAGCCACTCAGTTTCCTTGAAACCTATTTTTCCCCCACAGTTTCTTTGTTTTTCAGAAAAATATCTACAAGATTGTTAAGAAGCTTAATAGCTGGTAGCTACCTGATCTCTCTCTAAAATTTGGTCCATGAATCTAATTAGAATCCTTTTTTAAAAATCAATCATATTGCTTTATCATCTTTTAGTGTAAAACTTAATTTTGTAGTTACATTCATTACTGAATATAATATTAAAGAATAATCAATTATTCCTATAATAGTACCAATAAGAATTTGCTAAATGAGAAAACGTTACTAAGGGAACTATGAAATTACGTTAAATAATAATAAATTAGAATCACTCAGGAAATGAATGCACATTTTTTCATTTACTTTACTACATATTTTTGTGTTCAGAGAGATACTTTGTCTTTCAGTATCACAATCTCTGCTTTGATACAAGCCCAGAAAATGTGTATGATAAGTAGAAGCTTTTACAAAAATATGAAACTCAGTTCACATGGCTTAGGTCTTTTTCCATATGCTGTTCCCCAAGATAAATTCAGTCCTTGGCCCCTTATTTCATAGAACTATCTCCTTTTACAGGCCTTCAGTAATATGAAGCTGTATCTATGTCCTATTAATAAAATTAGGGACATCACAAGATCCTATTTATGTCATACTTCCCTTTATCTGCCTTTACCCTTCCTTTGCCCTCTGTCTTTTAGTTCTGTTTGGCTTAGTTTAGTTGTGTGTGTGTGTGTGTGTGTGTGTGTGTGTGTGTGTGTGTGTATACTACAAATCCCAACATACTAGATGGCTGCCCCCCCTGTGGTCAAATACAGCTGCCTCCATGTGGACACAAGATGGCTGCTACAAGATATCCATCATGGGAGGGCAGTTAGGGGTGACCAGGCCTGCAGGGGAGGGCATTTAGGAGCAATCAAGCTGGCAGGGGAGTTGTTAGGGGGTGACCAGACTGGAAGGAAGAAGCGGTTAGGGGCAATCAGGAAGGCAGGCAGATGAGCAGTTGGGAACCAGCAGATTGTGAGAGGGATGTCCAACTGCCCGTTTAGGTCCAATCCTTAACGGGCAGTCAGACATCCCTCAAGGGGACCCAGATTGGAGAGGGTGCAGGCTGGGCTGAGGGACACCCTTCTTCCCATGCATAAATTTCATGCACAGGGCCTCTAGTTTTCTTATAATTCTATTTATAGTTTTTCAATGTGACACAAATTTATGTAATCATCTAAAACTGTAGCATTCTTCTGAAGTTATAATTTCTTGAGTGAAAAGTTATAATAGTATTTCTTTACAGACCATCATAAGGAATCTTTGTTCTTTGTCTGAGAGTACTTGCATGAAGGATTAAACTTGGCTTGCCACAGGGCATAAAGAAAGAACATTAACTATGAGGTCACATTCACAAGCATCCATGACCTCTTTCAGTAGACCCCAGAAGATGATAGGAATCCTAAAATTTTGCACTTTAATAGAATCTTCCACAAAACCTCTTTTGGTTTGAGTGAGAATTCTGGGTCTCAGCATGGTTAAATTTTGATTAAAAAAAAAAAAGAGAAAACAGTCATCATATTTATTGAAACAATTCTTTCCGGCCTTGGTTTACAAAATATTTCTCTAATATCTCTTCCAAATTTTTGGAAGTTTTATGACTAAATGGAAATATCACCAAGCTAATGAATAAGATTTGTATCCATAGCTGGTAAAATTAATAGCAAAAATATCAGTGAACTTGAATTCAGAAAAGTCATGTACCTATGTTGCCTTTATAGATTAGAATTATTGTGACCCTTTGATGGTAATTTCATCTCATGTACTTTATCACGTCATGTGTAAAATAAAAGCATTTCCCCGGAAGCACTTTGCAACTGTATGTTTTTAATGTATTCTTGTGATACAGTTGCCAATTAATAGAGATCAATGAAGAAGAAATAACATTTATAGTAATCGAGTAAACACAAACTGTATTGTAATCATTCTTTGTTCAAGTAACATTTCTGGCTAATCAAAGAAAAGTAAATTTTCCTCATGATTGCCCTTCTTCCAATGCATTCACTCAGATGTTAATCTAGAAAAGTAATTATGAGTCTCCTTTTCATTTTCCTTTCAGATATCTGACCCCTGATATGTTTCCCTTTTTGGTTTTCCTACAGAGAAATCCACTGAAGTCATAAATTAACAGGAGGACATGTACAATTGAACATGCTCCTCCATTTTCAGTGAACTTTTCCTGGCAGATGCGTGGAAGTGCACTGTCTATGACACTAGGAGCTGCTTAGGAGAGTCAGTGTGTCCACAAACTTTGGAAAGGGCATAGGTTTTATTGTTACACACTTGACATTTATTACTTTGAATCTTCTCTATAAAACTCGTTGTTAGTAGATGCTTAGTCTTAGATTCATTTATACATCTTGTTCTTCAGATGCAATTATTTTTATTGTAATTAAAATAATTTTGGAAAATTATATTTCATGTCAAGAATAATAATTCTCATAAGGGGAGGCATGTCCAGAGGATGACAAAAACTTGAAAGAAATCATCTATACTCTAAGTAGACCTTATCATTTTTCTGTTTTTCTTAATATAATTCCAAAGTACTAATTTGACTGTACTTTTTTTTTTTTTTTTTACTTAAGTCAGCTGCTTAATTTGGTTATCCATAATTTAAAAAATATATACTGTTCTAAGTAAATAAAAATGTATCAAGATAAACTTTTTCTAGATTATAAAACAAATTCACATTTATTTTTCAACCTGGAAAATAATCTATCTTAACTTTCTGCATACTCTCTTCTGGGTTTCTTGAAATTGGTTGGATGTTTTAAAGGTTTATTATACTTTCAAGTCTCAACACACTTTTTTACAATTTAAAAATAAAAAGATAAAATAATTGCATCATTAATTGTGATGAAAGGTCAATAAACCACCCTTAAATTTATGGCCATAAAGATATTTCATTATTGAGTCAGCATTAAAAGTTTAAAATTATATTTCATTTTATATGACGATAGCTACATTTAGTAAGTGCCTTCATTAACAGTGCCTAATTTGTTATTTTATTTTTTGCATTGGTTATCTTTATGTACAAGTAGTATGACATTGAGATTCTATAGAACAACAATGAGATGGAAGTACACTGGGTGAACTTTGGGCATCTGAGCAAAAAGTTTAGGATTATTTTTTAAAAATCTTTATTGTTGAAAGTATTAAACATGTACCCTTTTGTTCACAATTGGCCCCTTCTAGCCCATTCCTCCCTCTCACCTCAGGCCTTCACCACATTATTGTCAGTGTCCATAGGTTATGCTTATATGAATATAACTTCTTTGATTGATCTCTTCCCACCCACGAACCCTGTCTTCCCCCTGAGAGTGGAAATATCAGCGCCCACTTTAAAACTTTAAATCTTTATTATTGGTTCTATTAGAGACTGAAGTCCTTAGCAACATTGATAGAAAGCCTGCAGGAATGTTATTTCAGTAAGATTTTTTTCTTTGCTGACCTGTTCCTACAATTTTTAAAAATCCACAGATAAATTATTATTTCTTTAAAACAGTTACTGAATTTAGATTCAACTCTCTGTTAAAATTTTGAGTTTTAAAAGACAATAGATTTTAATGATTAATTTGTTAAGAAAATGTCTACTAAAAGAACATCTTTATTTTTACCCACATCAGTATTATTAGTACTAAAATAGTTCAAGCTAATAACATGTTTAGTATGTTCTTGGTTTGTACATACATATATATTTGTATGCTTATATAAACATAATAAAATTCTTAAATGTATATAACTTTATAACTTATTTGATCTAAGATACCATTGCACCATGGATTGTAATACCTAAGATATACCAGATGTGCCTTGAAGAAAGAAAACAAAGCTGATAAACTATTACGTTAATTTTAATATACAACAGATATTAGAAAGTGAAAAATGTATATTTCACAATCAATTAGTGATGGTATTTATCATTTCTATTTTACCCATAAAATAACTGTAAGAGGAAAAGCAGAGTTATATAACTTGCCTAATATCACTGCTAACAAGGGGCACAGCTGAGTCTAACTTCAAGGTCCTCAGATACTAACCAGTACCCTTCACTGACTGATATAAAAAAAGAACTTAATTCATATTAGGAGTCCAAAATGTCTGGAGGCGAACTATGAGGCCAAGTCTGGTTGTGCTGAGATAGAAATAATTCTAATATCTGACATTTTAAAATTATAAGCAAAATCTTTCTCAGGAGGAGTTTAAAAATTCTCACACTGCATATGGTTTTTAGGTCAAATCAGCTAAAAAAAGACAATATATATATATATATATATATATATATATATATATATATATATCCCTCTTTATTCCTCTCTGATATCAATAAAAATATATTTAAAAACAAACAGAAGACAGTCTATGCTAAGCACCATTTTACTAAACTGATATTTCTTCCTAAATCTCTGCAGTATGAGAATAAAAGAACATGTTTTTGGTTGTTTAGTACTTAATGTAAAAAGACTTCTATTTTTATAGCTTTTTGCCAAATTAAAGGCAGAATTCAGAGACTAAGTATATTGTTTGTTTCTATTATGTATGGACTTGTGCATATATTTATGTCTTCTCATCATAAATATGGAAATGAATTATATGTATTTAAAGACATAAAATCTCAAAAAAGCATGCTTCAGGAACTTTGAAGCTTCAGATTCTCTCACGATTGAGTGTATTTATTTTCAAGAAAAAGATTTTATATATGTAATCTAGAAAAAAAATGGAAATATATGCAAATTATGCAACCTAAACAATGCTTTTGAAAGAAAAAAGAACAATAAATATTTAATAAAATGGAAATATGAATCCAGGCAAAGTGCAATTTCAACCATAATTTAAAACTATACAGTTCACCTCAAGAATTAGCCCATTAGCAATTCATCCTCCTATCAGAAATGGTGCTGGCAGTGGAGGGGGTTTTAGGAGTGGGGAGAGGAAAAATACATAAAAATGAATTATTATTTTGGAAAAGTGGGTTACTTTTTGTGTATTTCACCCCTCCAAGATGATCTTGTTTATAGACAATGCCTGACATTTTTCATAGTACATGAAATACAATGTTACAATGAACTCCACATTATTTAAACAATTACTCCTGTCACAGACACAGAATGCTAATTATTTCTTCTGAAGAGCTTTTTATTATTACTTTATACATTTTCAGAGCTTTTGAATTGAAAGTAATGCTAGTTTAGCTCAGAGTGAATTGGGTGAGGGGAGAGATTCTGAATTTCATTTTAAGACAATGGTACAATGACCAAATAAGACATAGGGGGTGAGTTTTATTTGTGTTCATTTTTTATTTAATACAGTTAAACCATTAAATTGTTATCCTAAACTCATGAATGTGCTATATGTAAATTAAATGTTTACACATGAGTAAGATCTATGTCTAAATATGTAAAATATCTGGTCCTGTAGATAATGTCAAATTTTCTATTTCAATAAATTTAAAATATGAATTTTAAGTTGGTATTCTCTTGCAAGTTTTCATATTCTGGGCTTCACAGATAAGTGTGCTTTAGAACTGCTCTGGGTCAAGGTGCAAACTTGCAAATTTGGCTTCTGAAGGTTCTGCTTTCCCATTCATCGCTGGTACTTTCTCTTCATACGTTGCTTTCTCTCTTCATATATATATATATATATATATATATATATATATATATATACACACATACATACACACTAGAAGTTCGATGCACAAAGATTCATGCTAGAATGGGTTTTCCTCTCTGTGGCTGCCAGCACTGCCTTTCCACTCCCGCCCAGCCCCTTTCTGCTCAGGCCCCGAGTCGCCTCTTTCAGTTCCAGTCCTGCCTTCCCACGCTGCCCAGAGGGCCTGAGAGACAGGAGGTGGGGCAGAACGCCAAGCATCCTGCACCTGTCACTCTGAGCATTTGTATTCAAATTAACCGCCATCTTTGGTGGGTTAATTTACATATCACTCCTGATTGGCTGGTGGCATAGCAACGGTATGGTCAATTTACTTGTTTGTCTATTATTAGGTAAGATTAGTACTAATTAAGTATATATTAATTAGAATTAATTAACTGCTGCAGGAAATTTGAGCACACATTAATATTTAATAGTAATAGAACCAAGAACCACCCCCATAGGGTCAATTTCAACACCTATTGGCTTAGAGAAGGTAAAGTCCGTGTACAAAGAATGCAGCATATCTCCTGCCCTTTGTCTCTCCTCTTTTCTACTACTCTGACCTTAGAGAGACCTGAAGCTGAGTGGGCAGGGATTTGGAAAGAGGGAAGAAGATACACAAGGCAGAAGTACCCTAAAGAATTAAATTGTGAATCATTATTCCCTGCAGTCACCAGCCTAAGAGAGAAGATCTAATAGGAAATCAAGTTTGAAATTAGAGTACTACCATACTACCTAGAACTAAGTATTATTTTTATTTAAATATATATTTTATTGATTTTTTACAGAAAGGAAAGGAGACAGATAGAGAGTTAGAAACATCTATGAGAGAGAAACATCAATCAGCTTCCTTCTACACACCCCCTACTGGGGATGTGTCTGCAACCAAGGTACATGCCCTTGACCCGAATTGAACCTTTCAGTCCACAGGCTGATGCTCTATCCACTGAGCCAAACCGATTTTGGCTAGAACTCAGAATTCTAATTTAAAAAACTGAGATTGTTTTGTGTTTGTCTATTTTGTGAATTAAAAGAACCATGGTGTCTTTTGGGCTGCTATAACAAGTTACTAAGTGGCTTACAAACAGCAGACATTTACCGTATTTTCCGGCGTATAAGCCGACCCCCTAATTTTACAGTTAAAACATAGGTGTAGGACTATATTCACTGTATAAGACTACCCCCCACTTCCGAGGCAACACCAGTTCTTTTTTTAATAGACCGCCTCTCTGACTCTGGCCAATCTGAGCACACTTTTTACTAGAACACAGTGTAGCTTCGGGTACAGAACATGTATAATTTGCATGCATAAAAAGCCTGCTTGGATTGGCTGAGTTAGAGAGGCGGTCTATTCAAAAAAGAACTGGTGTTGCCTCCTTGAAGTGGGGGGTAGTCTTATACAGCGAATATAGGCCTAAACCTATGTTTTAACTGTAAAATTAGGGGGTCGTCTTATACGCCGGAAAATATGGTATTTAGCACAGTTTCTGGAGGCTTGGAGGAGAATGAGTGTCAGCATGGCTGACTTCTTTTGGCAGAAAGAGAGGGAGCTAGTACTCTGGCCTCTTAAAGACAACCATCCTATTCTTTAGGACACAGTCTTCGCAAAGGCCCCACCTCCAAATACCAGACATAATAGTAATGGGGATTGTATTTCAGCATCCACTTTTGAATTTCTCTTTCTCCAAGGTAGGGTGAAATAAAATAAAAAATCAGAACTTTAAGAAATCACCTATTCAGTCTGATACAGCATCAAAACCCTCATGGGAATTTTGTGTTGAAGGACTCAATTTTCTTCTTTCTTAATCCCATTTTGTCATTTTCCTTGTCACTTCCTTTGTGTACTCTATGATCACTTTGCCAAATGCCAACATTTACATGAATGTCAGACTTTCAAGTGATGAGAGCCAAGTTAATAAACTTCTGTGCTCTCCAGAAAGCCCATCTATTGTATATATCCATGTTGAAAGAAATAGCTAAAAGACAAAATTACTAACAAACAAATATAAGAATTTCCTAAAATATAAGGCTTCCTAGAGTTATATTGGGAAAAGATGTGCACTATTATTACTTTTGAAAAATGAACTATACTTTGCTGATGCAAAATTAAATATTTTTGGAATTATAATTTTATCTCAAAATACTTATGGCAATGATGGCTTACATTGACACTGGGTCTACCACCACTAGGTAGAAAACAAGGGTCAGATAGCAGAGGTGATTATAAGGCCCTAGAGGTAGTTTATCCCTGACCCTTTGAGGTCTAAGGAAACATTAATGATGCAGTTCAAATCTCTAGGCTAAATACATCTTCAGTTATATAACATGCAATGTTGGTAGAGGAAAACCAGCTAGACAGTTCGAAAGGTATTTAGCTCCTTTTATATGACTACATTCAGTCAAGACAACACTTAGAACAAGTTTTTAAAATAAATTTCCTAAATTTCCACACTCCACAAATCTATTCTGCCTCTTCAGTGCGGTACAGTAAATCCTCACTTACCACTTTTAATAGTTTTTGTGTCTTTCAGCATAATGATGTATAAAAAAAACAATTTTAGCCCAGCCAGTGTGGTTCAATGTGACCCATGAAACAAAGGTCACAGTTCCATTCCCTGTTAGGGCACATGCCCTGGTTTGGGGTTGGGTTCCCAGTAGGGGATGTGCAGGAGGCAGCTGATCCATGATTCTTTCTTCTCATTGATGTTTCTACCCCTCTCTCTGAAATCAATAAAAACATATTTTATTGATTTCAGATAAACATATTTATCTGAAATCAATAAAAACAAACTTTAGGTGAGAAAGGTCTGCCTTTGATTATTTCAATTTAATCTCAAATATTCTAAAAATGAAAAATGTTCTTTAACATAAATGCTATTTTTTGTTTGATATTTAAAAGACTTAAGAGTTTTTGTGTGGAAACATTCTCTATCTTCTTTGATTAAAAAGTTTTGGCTGTCAAATTATTATTTCTATGCAGCAAATACTACTTATATATCTTTTTCATAAAGAATGTCAATTTTCTATATTAAAACTCATGAAAATTTGATGTGACATATTTAAGTCTTTTAAACGAAGATATCAAATGAACATTTGGACTTAACTATAAAAATACGTTTTTTTTTTTAATCTTTCTGATGTGGAAAGTAATATCTGTATTTACTTTTTAATGAGCAGGCTAGACTGTGTTTATAATTTTATCATCTACTGAAAACTTCAAGTAACATTATTCAGTGCAGTGCAGTTGCAGTACCTGGTGTATGTGGATTTAGATGGTTTATCCTAAATTTAAACCTATAAGGATGAAAAGTTCTGCAGTTGGTACCAGGTTTGACATTCTCAAGTTTCTAACTTATTGATAAGGAATTAAATCCAATTTCACAGTTTGGTAAGAAAAATCTGACTTTCCCAGAGCAGTGGTCCACAAACTGTGGCTCACGAGCCACATGCGGCTCCTGAGCCGTGGTTTGCTGCTCTGTTGACTAATGAGTTTGCCAACCACTGACCTAGACTCTCGATTGCAATAATTATAGGCTATTGTTGTTCCTTATGATTAGAGGGAAAAAACAAATAAACACTTTATGTAACCTGAATCGTATTGCATGCTTGGTTCCCCATGGGGCTCAACATGACCAGGTATCGTCCCTTCTCCATGCTCCCCATTTAGCTTGTAGGAATAAAGAGTGGGGAGAGCACTACTCAGAGAGTCAGGAGATACCTTTTTGGTATTATCACCAACTGAAATTTTCTGACTTTGAAGCCTACCTGGTTCCTATGGAAAGTAACTTAATAGTTCCAGGCAACACAAACCCAATTGTTCTGAATAGTACTAACTAGTTTCATACTGAACATAGAATATTACAAACCAACAGACTTTGACCTCTTTTTTTTTCTGTCATTGAAAGAAAAGTGACGATGGGAAGGAATCTAAATAATGTCAGTGTCACTTATTATTTCAAATTAGTAGCAGGTTACATGTAAATTATTTAAAATCTATATTATCTGTTTTAATTCTGTGCTAAGTTTTCCTGATGATTTCTGAAGATAGCTCTGAGGATTATACAGTAGGTCCTCGGGTTACATGGTGGATCCGTTCCCACTGCGCCACATAAGGTGATTTTCGCTGTAAGTCAGAACCCATCTACGTCCCTCACATGGAGCACATACACAGCAGTAATGAAGTGAAACAGAAAAAAAAAAATTAAAAGAACTATTATGATCCCTTACTTTTACTTGTGGTAAATAAATAATAAAAAAAATAAAGCATATCAAACATGTACAGACGTCAAAATGACAGAATTTTTTTCTAATAAACAAATGGGAGATGGAGATATAACCACGAAAAGATGTATGTCAAGTCCAACGAAACCTGAGGACTGCCTATATTCTTAAGCTGCTAAATTGTTGTATAACAGAAATTTTGTTAAACCCAGGAAAGTATGAGTGAGCGAGGTAGGCACTGTCTAGAACTACTGTAGATGAAAAATAAATAAATAAATAAAAAAGGAAGCTCCTCCCAGATGACTTACTGAGTGCTCTGTAAGTAAATTAATCATTGTTGCCGCCTCTGACATGATAAAGTTGTTTGGCACAAATGAGGGCATATATAAAATTGATGAGCAATTTCTTTGGAATTACAATTGAGATGGGATGAGCTGCCAAGATTCTTTTTATGAAGCAATCTCACAAGTGTTCTCTTGGGTTGAAATTCTTGTCAGAAGATGTTAAACTCAGGCTCTGCTACTTGTTTAAAATATTCTAGAGTATACACACACCTAGTTGAAATCAGCCAAGAAATGTCAGATTTCTATTCCTAATTATCCAAAATATTATAGAATGAAGTCACATAATTTAGAAGGAGCCCTGGAGTGGGATTTAGGAGTTATCATATCAGGTAAACCTTCATCACTTACCGAGTAATCTTTGCTAGGAACCCAAATCTGTCTGGGCTCCACTATCTCACTTAGAAAAGACAGAGGCTAGTTTAAGTCAATGGTTTTTCACCCCACAGTCTGTTATACGTTAAGTTTACATATTGAAGTCCTAACTCTGAATGCAATCTTATTATTTGGAAATAGGATAGTATAATTAAATTATGATGAGATCACACTGGAATAGGGTGGAACTCTTAATCCAATATAACTAAGTATCAATTTGGAATAGCACAGAAGTATGGGACAACCAGTTCCTTAAGAAGTCAGAAGAAACATTTCAATAAAATGCCAATTCCCCTTTGAGAGGTTAAGATCATGTTTTGTGAAAAGCATGACTTAATTACTCTTTCATCCTAGACCAGAGGCCCGGTGCATGAATTCATACACGTGTGGGGTCCCTCGGCCTGGCCGGTGATAGGAGCTAACGGGGGAAGTCTCACCCAGTCCTGTTTGGGGCTAACTGGGGATGGCTGGCTAGGGGGAGGGACAGCGGGAGGTTGACAGTGGGAGCACACTAACCACCAGGGGGAAGCTCCTGCTTTAGCACCTGCCCCCTGGAGGTCAGTGCACATCATAGCGACCAGTTGACTGGCAGTTCAGTTGACCCATCATAATGGTTGCTTAGGCTTTTATATATATAGATAGCACAAATATAAAAAGTATTTTTTGGCATCATGCTTATTTTAATTAGTAAATAATAGTAAGTCATATACTGTATTTTCTGGCGTATAAGACGACCCCCTAATTTTACAGTTAAAACATAGGTTTAGGCCTATATTCACTGTATAAGACTACCCCCCACTTCAAAGAAAAGACTTACTTTGCCATCAAGATCTGCAGGTAAATTTTTGTGCAATTTTGGTCTTTTGCCCCCGATTTTCGGTTGACTTTTTTTCCGTTTCAAAAGTCGTCTTATACACCGGAAAATACGGTATATAGTATAAAGATTGTTTTGTTGACAGAAAAATCCCAGAATATTTTGACAAAGTGGATACATAGCCAAATAATTGCCTCTGAAAACATCCAAGTTATAAACCTTTGAACTTGTGACTGTTATCTTAAAAGGCAAAAGGGATTCTGCAGATATGATTAAATTAAAAATATTGAGATGAGAAGATCATCATGGACTCTCTGTTGTCCTATAAACAGAACCACAGTGTCTTTGTAAAAGGAATGAAGAGAGAGATTTGATGATAGAGGAAGTGGAAGAGATGTAATAACTGAGCAAGAGATTGGCTTAACAGGAGGAAGAAATAGCAAACACAGGACTCTCCAGAAGCTAGAAAAAGCAGAGAAGCCATTTCTCCTCTTAGAACCACCATAAGAAACCAGCCGGTGGACTGAGTTTAGACTTCTGACCTCCAAAACTCTAAGAGTATAAATTCATGTTGTTTGACGCCACTAAAAGTTACAATAGCAGGAGGAAAATAACACATGTAACAGTTCTCACACTCTTCCCTATAAACAGGGATTCTCTTTCCTGCCTATGTCATTCCTTCTTCTCTAGTGCAATTTAGACAACCTTGATTCCAATTCTCTCTAGCCCATTGGATGACTTAAGAATGAAGGATTCATTAACAGATAGGGCAGCTTTTCCTCTTTCCTCTGCTGTGAAGGAAGTAATTTTTCACCTATTTAGCCCAAAGGAAAGCAGGTAGATACATAGCATGTGTGTCATGAATTATCAGGGGCACCATAAAAAAGATATATGGTGTCACTGAAATAATATATAGTGACAAGCCACTACTATTAAAACTGTCATTTAGGAGGAAGGGTTTTATGAGGTTTTTCAAACCATTCTACTTATAAGGTGTACAAGCAGATATTTCAAATTCTCTCAGCCATTTAAAATATATCTATTGAAACAATACGGTTTATTCTCTTTTCCAACCTAAAAGTAAAAATATCATACATTTTAAATAATCTCAACAAATTTGAAATCAATGAAAAACACAGATTATCCACCTGGTGATTGACATTAATCTGAATTGACATAGTTAAAGAAAAATACTTCCAAAAAATAATAGGCATTTTCTAGCTAGGCTCTCTCATTGTTTTGTGGAAATGGCCATGGTAACAGATAATTGTTCTCTGGAATGGTAATAGGAGATCAATTTTCTCTGAGGAATTCAAGGTCATGCTATATAATATTGTGAAGTATTTTTAAATGGCAGGAACACTGCTATTCAGTTATAATAATTAGAGGCCTGGTGCACGAAATTCATGCAAGGGGCTCTGCCCTCGCAACCTCAGCTTCATCCGGAAGGTTGTTTGGACCATCATTGTGCTGTTTGGTCTAATTAGTATATTACCTCTTTATTACATAGGATATCAACATATTTTATCAGTGAAATGGCAAAATATGAAGAAAGAACAGATCAAAACAATAATAAAGAAAACACTTAAAACACAGGCAAAGGAAAAAAAGACACATGACTTATATGGAAAAACGTATAATGAAAGAAAACTATTGCTGGAAACAAAACAAGCCAATGAAACTATATTTTTAAAGTGATAAAAATATCAACAGAAATTCAGCAAACCTTCTCAAAAGAGTCCAGTAATCTTTTGAAAGTCTTTTAAAGCAAAATAGAAGACCTGTACTACAAGAAATGTTGAGAAGTTCTTCAAATGGAAAGCAAATGATAGCAGATAGAAACAACTGTATACAAGAAGTGACGAGTTCCAGAAATGGTCTGTACACAAGAAACAGAAAACAATTTTCTCTTTACCTGATTTTCTTAAAAGATTAATTGTTTAAAGCAAAACTAACAACAGCATGTGTTTGTAACAAATGTAGTGGTAGACAGTTTGATGATAGTAGTACAAAATAATGAGGGTACAAAAATAGAGGATACTGAAGGAATGTTGCTAATTTTTTTGCAGTGTCTTCTAAATAATTTTATTCTACTAAATCTTTGTATTCTACTAAATGTAGAATATTACTACTAATAATATTTTAAATAATATTACTGTGATAATTCAAAGGTATTTATTGTAAGCATTAGAAAAATCACTAAACGCACACCTTAAATTTATATTAGGTCAAATAATTTCAATATAAAATGAAAAAAATCACTAAAATTAAAACAAAAATAATACTGTTACTCCAATGGTGAAGACAAAAATTGAATAACAAATATAATACTCCAAAGAAGGTATATAATACACATTTCTAACACATAAGTGATAATTTTTTTTACATGTAATGACATTGAAACTTCTAAGATTTTAATATAATTTTCAATATTTAAATAATGGAAACTTTGATCAATGTCAATGTCTCATATATTACTTTTCCCTTCTCTCTGCTTCTCTGGCAAAGGGAATGAAGAACGATGTTTAATCAAAATGCCTTTTGCAGTGGCTCCAGGGATTACTGCCCCACTCATGTATGGCTGAGGAGGAGCCCTTAAAATCTTTCACTGGATGAAAAACCACAAATAAATTTTGCATAAGGAAGTTTTACTCAGTGGATAAAATGGGATATGGAAAGTGTTTCATATGTCAATACTATTGTCTTTAAGAAAAATTAGGTACAAAGACCTCTAAAATCCCCCCCGCCCCAAAACCTCTGCCTTGCCCAGCATTGTTTTGAGCCATATAAACTGAGCTCTTTTAAGCTGTTTTCATTGACATGTTCTTCCCTGCCTTTAGGTTATTGAGTGACGGCCTACTGAAACTGGATGACAGTCACCACCTCCTGACAACTGCAAGGCAGCAAGATAGAAGGGGGTGGCAATGTAATAGGGTGATGGCAGCCAGGCACTCATTTGTCAAGAATGCATTTGAGATACGTTTTTATAAGATTTCAGTTTGCTGGAAGACACCAAGACATCTTTGTTCAATTGCTAGATTTCGTTTTTAGAAAGTACTCTAACATTGAATAAATACATCAGAGACTTGGAGAATAGAGAGAGGGGAAAAATAGTGCGGAAAGTCAATAGTGTGCTTGTTTGGGGGAATTGTGAAAATGGTTGATTTTTTGACATTATGATTATAAATTTAGATATTTAACATCTACACAAGAGGAACTAAACAACCAAACAAATAAGCATAGTAACAAAGGACAAAAATTAGATTGGTCTTGCATCTGGGAAAATGTGGGTATTCTAAACTCACCCCTGACTTAAATCCCTTCACCCCCTATTCTGCTTCCCTAAGTTTCAGACCAATTTCTTCCTCACTAGAGGTCCCTAACCTCCCTTTTCTTAGAATCTCATCCATAACATCCTCTAGCATTTTTCTGGTAGCTCATTCCAGGGCTTAATAATCTCTTCCCTATAACGTTTCGGATGAATTGAGTTCAATCGCTCCTCTATTTCAATAGACTTGAACAAAGTCTTCCTTAGCTGTTTAACTTTGTCCAGTGAAATTTCTTTTACAAAGATAAATGTGCAAAAGGAAGTAGTCAAATGCCTTTTTCCAGATACTGTGAATTGCTATTAGACATGTAAAATGATATAGTTTCATTAGGAAAATGCAAATCAAAATGACAGTGGCATATATTTTAACAACCATGAGATTAATAAAATTTTACAATATATACAGTTGATTTTAGGGTATTTAATACAATTACTTTATAAGTAATTTTACAATATTACACTAAAGTAATATTGAAGGCCCAGAAACTCCACTAGTTGGTATGGCCACTAGAGAAATTCTCTCACATGTGAAATGTGAATACCAAGAAATATGCAAGATTTATTGAAGCATTGTTAATAACAGACAAAAAATTGGGGAAAATAAAAACTCCCATTATTTGAATAATGGATTTCATATATTGATAGGTTTGAATATTATACTTTAGTTAAAATAAACTATATTTAATAATATGAAGAGTCTGTAAAGCAATAACAATTTTAAAAATTAGATAATAAGTATATTAATTTTAAAAACCTGCTAAGCAATACTAAATAATATTCACAAATATACATTATGATGTAAAACTTTAAAAAGCATTTATGAAAATTACAACCAATGAATTTATATGAGTAGTTATTTAATTTGGGGGGAGGCAAAGTGGGAAGTAATAGATTTCAATGAGTTTATACAAATAAAGATAATCTGTGTTTTAACTATTCTCTTTATCATCGTTTTGATCTGTTCTTTCTTCATATTTTGCCATTTTACTGGCAAATTGTGTTGATATTATTATAATAACTGAATGAAAATGTTCCTAGCATTTAAAAAATACTTCACTACATTATGTAGCATGACCTTGAATTCCTCAAAGAAAACTGAACTCCTTTCACCCTTATTGAGAACAATTACTAGTATCTGTTTCAATTGCCATTTCCACAAGAATGAGAGCCTACCCAGGAAAATATCTTTCATTTTTTGAAAGTACTAATATATTCCTTTATGTCAATTCAGAGACTCAAAGGAAGACAGAGGGATGGGAATGCTTATAGTAGAAAAATAGATAAGGCATGGAGGAGTTGGAGGCAGGCTTACTAAAATCAGGACATGTATGTAATTGGCTAGGGGAGCACATTTGGCCTTTGCTAGTTAGTCTAAGTTGGATGTGGAGGCAAAAATTAAGGAAGCTGTCATTTTTTGATCAAGTCCTGGCCATTTAGTCCTGGCTTGTCACAGTGACTTCCTGGATTGGTCATTGCAGGTAGTTATTTGGCTTTTTGTGGACTGGTTGCTGAAAGTTGTGGGTCAGAGTTCTATTTTTATATGATCTGACCACTGTCCATTTGTCTAGTCAAGTCTACCAATTTGTAAAGTTTTACTTATTAAGGAAGACTCATACTATTCATATAAGATAAAACGTAATTCAATGAAAATACTTAAAGTAACAAGAAGTTTATTTTTATATTAATAAAATAAAATCTAAAATTAAGGTATTAAAGCCATCATATTTTGGTAAGGTTTTTTTTTTTTTTTTTTTTTTTTTTTGCATTTGTTATCACTTACATGCTCACACATAAGCACAATTCTTTAACTAGCTGCATCTATGTTTCCAAAAAGTTGATTCTTAAAACAAACAGCTCAAAATGTTTTTTACACTATTATATGGTTAAAAATAAAATTTTATTAAATATTTTTTCATAACTGAATATTGTAACTAGAGCTAGGCAAAGCACATCATGTATTATATTTCTATTTTAAATGTTTAAATTTAGAAGCAGAATTAGATAGTATGAGTAGCTATAAACAAATTATCATTTGCCCGTAAGCTAGTATAAAATGGGTGTTGATATATGGTACTAGCTTGTAAACGAAACAGAAAAATTTGGTGTAAAAAATGCTACTTTTAGGGTTCAAATCCATCTATTTTTAAAATGGGTGTTTCCTTGAAGAAATCATATTATTAAGCTGAAACACAAGCATAACCTCATATACGGAACAATACTATAGTTTATTTTGAATTCTTACTTGAATTAATTTTTATGTGGCAAACTTTTCTTAGGAAAGAAATGGAAGGGGTTGTTACTGAGAAAATCATTCTGCTTTATAGAGGAGCTGACTTATTTGAGAAGGGGGCGTGGAGATTGACTATGAGGAATTCTCTGACTTTTTTCTTAGACTCTGTAAGATGCTTGGTATAATTTTTTTTTTAAAAAAAGCATAACTATGGATGATTGCAATTAGGCTCTTGTGAAAGTTTTGTTGGTTTCATTTTTATTGTTGTTGTGATTAGCTTCGTTTTTAGAGGAGCAGTGCCCTCCTCATTCAAATGATATTAACAGGGATTTAAAATTGTGTCCCTTCCACTCATTCAGCTTCAAAATCAGGTCAGGTTGTTCTGTAAATGAAATCCCAACTGAAGCTGTTCCTCTTATCCTCTTCTTCAGCTAAATCAGTTTTAGACTTCAAAGCTAAAAACAGCCTTTTTCAGGAGACAAAAGGGAAACTCACAGATCAGCCTCTTCAAACTTTGAAACTAAGATGAAAAGGACCATTTTAAATTCCATAGACAGTGAAATGTCATAATAACCATGACAATTTGACCTGTAGGTACAATGTTCTTTTACATATTTGCTTTAAGTGCAATGGGCTTAGTCATGCAGTCATTAAACTGAGATAACTTGAATGAACTTTGCTTTAATAAAAGCTATAGATAGTTTCTACAGGTCCATTCAAAAGTTGTAGCACATCTTCATGAATACAGGGAGTAAAAATCTTTTTTTAAAAATATATTTTATTGATATTTTACAGAGAGGAAGGGAGAGAGCTAGAGAGCTAAAAACATCGATGAGAGAAACATCAACCAACTGCCTCTTGCACACCCCGTACCGGGGATGTGCCCGCAACCAAGGTACATGCCCTTGACTGGAATCGAACCCGGGACCTTTCAGTCCGCAGACCGATGCTCTACCACTGAGTCAAACCGGTTTTGGCGGGAGTAAAAAATCTTTTAGAGAAGAATTTATATCCCATTCCTGTACACCTGTCTTATAAATCTAATAACTTACTATATATCAATTTTAACCTGTATAGAAAAAAGAGATATTTTAATTAACATGTTGAGTATCTTTCTTTAAATCTCAGAGAAATATGAAATATAATACCTTAAAAATATCCATTTCCTCATAGATATCAAGTTCACTATGGATGACAGTCATAAAATCATAGTTAATAAACTATGTTCTATATACAATAGCATTGTAGGTGGTATTCTAAAGTTTATGTTACATAGATAGGAAAAAAAACAACTTTCTAGGAGAATTAAGGCATTGCAGAAAAAATAACTTTTAAGATGAATTTGGAATTATGAAGAATAATATAACAAACAAACAAAAAATAGAAACCTTTATGTGGAAGAAAGAGAATGGACCAAAAACATGAAAGGACTCAATGTGATTGATGAAGCTCAATTTGGCTGAGGCATGGAACCTATGACTGAAAATATGTTATTGTGTTTATGACACAGCCATGAATCTGAACACTGGCTTCTGGCAATGAGCAGCCAATCAGCATGACTATATTGCCCATATTTTGAATTTACTTTTTAAAATTTTCTTAGAGAGAGAGATGTGAGAGAGAAACACTGTTTAGTTGTCTCCCGCATGGGCTGACCAGGCTAGGGATCAAACCTACAACCTAGGAATATGTCCTTGGCCAGGAATCAAACTGGTGATACTTTGATCTAACAATTTATCTATACCCACAAACACTTTATTTTTAAATCCTCACTCACGGATATGCTTTTATTAATTTTTAGGGAATGAGGGAGAGAGAAAGAGAAACATTGATGTGAAAGGGAAATATCCATCTTGTATACCCTGCTTGGAATAGAACTCGCAGACTTTTGGTGTACAGGATGACAGCCAACCAACTGAGCATCCAGCCAGGGCTCACCTTAGTTATATTTGAAAATATAACTAACAGTGGTGCCATGAATCATGATTGAAGAATGAGCTCTGAGGAGAAATAGGTGTCAGAAAGTTGGTAATGAGGCTGCTTCAGTAATGAATAATCAAATTCAAAAGTCTATTATATAGGGAGGAAGTAAAGAACTCAGTTTCCAATTACTGGTTAATTAGTCATAAATGGGAGAGAAAAAGTTAAAGAGTAGCAATTACTGACTAATTAGTCAAAAATGGGAGAGAAAAAGTTAAAGGTTAAGATTCTGATTTGGTAAGGACAAGGGGAGATTATAGAAGGGGATATTATAGAAGAATAATCAACAAGGGGATGTTATAGAAGAATAAGTTTGAATAGGATGGGACAGAGAATTAAAGTAGCAATAAATGAGATCTTTGTACCTAGGCTAATTTTGAAATTCCTAAAGGACACTCATTAGCAAGTTAGACATCTTGTCCCATAAACCCCCAAATTCCGTAGTTGATATTCTGTCAGCAGAAGAGTTCATCCTTTGAACAGTATACTAAATGAGGAAAGGTCAGCAATAAAGCTCTAAGAAGACATAGCATTTGAAGGCATGTAGAGAAAAAGGATTCAAATAGAAAAACTAAGAAAAAGTCACATATTAGAAGTTGTCACTGGTAATGATATTATTCTAAAAGCCAAAGAGAGCATTTCTTAAAATTCACACTCAACTCTGTCAAATGACAGCCCATGTATCAGAATGGTGCTATATTACTACTTTCAGGGATGTTTTGCTAATTTTCAGTTCTTATTTTGTCAAACCATCGGGTGATAATTATGAACTAAATCAAAAATTCATTACAGTCATGCTTTTATTCTTCTTTTATTTTGCACATATA
This sequence comes from Pipistrellus hanaki, assembly GCF_964339955.1. Lineage (NCBI taxonomy): Eukaryota > Metazoa > Chordata > Mammalia > Chiroptera > Vespertilionidae > Pipistrellus > Pipistrellus hanaki. The sequence continues at coordinate 28,629,028 of NC_140514.1, forward strand.
CACAATAAAAGAATGTTGCATGTAACAACATTTTTTGAGTTTATGTTTGGGGTTTATGTTTTCAATTTAGCTGTGTCAATTATAAATTGCATTTGACTGAGAGTAACAGAAACCCAAAATATTGTGCTTTAAACACTCTAGGATTTAATTTCTCATGTTAAAAAAATAAATGTAACCCTCTCTGGTCTATTATATTAGTTTTATAGTATTCTAGATCTGGCTCTTCCACATGACATTCTATATCACCCTCTTACCATGTGATGCCCATTCTCAAGGTCAACATGACTGCTGAAGCTCTGGTAGTCACATCTGAGTTGCCAATCTAATGAAAAAGAAAGAACAGGGAATAAAAATTATGTCCCTCTCCATTTAGTCATATCCTTAGAAATAATCTTCCCAGAATTCCCTCCCACACTCATGTTTACTTGACCACATCTAGTTTCAACAGAGATGGGAAATGTAACATTTGTTTCTTGTAACAATGAACCAGGATAAAATTTGGAGTCTGGTAAAGAGGATGGATAGTTGGTAGGTTACTAGCTGTCTTTGCCATGAGCTCCTAATATATAGAAGGATATGGCTAGTTTGAAAAAATATAAAAATACATTTAAATATTTTATCTTTTCCTTTCTTCAAGTAACCAATAGTCAACTAGAATATCTTATGGAAACCCAAACTATAAAAATAGCATTTTTGCCATGAAGAAGGCATTACAAAGTGTACAAAGGTCTGTATGTGTTTTCATGGAAAACATGATACCTGATGGAATGCACTTTCCAAGTGGCTAAGGCTGAAAGAACACGAGAGGATGAAAGACTTTTATGGGCATAGAAAATGATATGTGATAAAGCACCAAAAATAGCCTGGTGAGCATAACACTGAGCCTCAGAATTAGAAACAGAAAATTCACATCCACATTGAAAACTTAAAAAAAAATTTTACTTATAAAGAGAAAATTGAACACATGTGTGCATGCATACTTCTAGGCCCCGAGTATCAGCTACTGAGAGAATTTACATGAAAGTCACCCCCAAAAACTTCCAGACAAGTTTAATAAAGCTGTGAGTGTTGCTTGTACTCAATTTTTCAATTTTCTAGATTATTTTTTAATATTCTATGATTCTCAGTTAATACCCCTAGCACCTAATGGGGAACCTATCTATAATAATAAAAGGGTGATATGCAAATCGTTCTGATGGCTGAACAGCAGAACAACCTCCAATGACCTTTCAGATGACCTTCCGGATGACCTTCCAGACGAAGCCGGCTGCAAAGGCCTACTCTTGCACAAATTTCATGCATCAGGCCTCTAGTGTACATAATAAAAATCCACCAGTGTGAACAATACACTATGTAAAAGGAGAATATCCACAATTCTACTAGTAAAGAGCACATCCACATCGAGGGGAGACTTAATCTGTGTCAAAGATGGCTGCACAAAAGGATTGGTACTTGAGTTACATCCTTAAAGAATTAACAGGAGTTTTTAGATGAAAAACAGGACAGAGAATATGACACAGATTATATTGTGTACATTTAAGAAGGTATGAAAAACAAAACAAAATACAGTGTATCTCATGAAGAGTATATCCACTTGACTATTTGTAATAACATGATTGGGAGTATGGAAAACCTAGTCTAGGAAAATATGTCCAAATTCTGAAGGATCTCACATGCTGCATTGCTGAGTTAACACTTTATAGTATGTGGAGTCATTAAAGTTTCTGAAGCAGGGGTACAGCACAATCATATTTCTATGTTGGAATGGTACTGCTAAAATCAGGCAGTGTTAGTAATGAAAACTCTAAAAGACCTCAGTTTATGTCTGCAGGAGGCAGAATAACTGATCTCCAAAGATGCTCCAAAGAACCTGTGAATATATTAGATTACATAACAAGAGGTAATTAAGGCTGCTAATTAGCTGACCTTACAACAAAGAGATTATTCTGTATTACACAGGTGGGCCCAGTGTAATTACTAAGGTTCTTTAAATGCAGAAGAGGGATTCAGAAGAGTTTATATCAGAATAAGTGCAATATAAGACTTGATTGGCTATAGCTGATGTGAAGATCAAAGGAGGCCATGAACCAAGGGATGAGAGCTGTTTCTACAGGTTTGAAAAGGCTATAAAACAAATCCTCCTTCAGAGCTTCCAGAAAAGCACAGCCAACATCTTGACTTCAGCCCACTGAGACCCATTTTGGACTTCTAACATCCAAACCTCTAAGATAATTATCTGTGGTACGGTTTTAATTCAGGGAGTTCATGCTAATTTGTTACATTGGCACTAAGAAGCTAATAGACTATGTGATCCCATGTATTAGATATGTGTGATCTTTGGTAAGACACTCAGCTTACTATTTCTGCAACTATAATGCAAAATAAAAACATGATTCAAAGTGTATTCCAGGAAACTTGAAGAAATGTACATAAAGTACTTTGCCTATTGTTACTGTTAAATAGGTAGCAGTAAGCAGTAAATGTAGAAGGAACTGTAGTATATCAACTTCTCTGCCACCATTGAAAGTTCTCTGGATTAAATAATTGTAAGAGACAAATTCTGACTTTTTTAAAAAAACAAATCAGATGAGATATGAATAGGTTCTAAACAAAGGTAGAGATGGTGGGGTTGGTGAGGAGAGAATGATCTGAAAAGTACTTATGGGAAGAATCCAACTTTTGGCTGATTGAAAAGGGTTATAAAATGTAGAAGGGTTTCACCTTCTATCTTGAATGATTAAATATATTTCACAAATATCAATATGGTGTCAGAAACCATGCCATTCTCTGACACATGAATTCCTGTATAACTTGGGGTGAGAGCCATATGAGAGGTGGTTTCAAATGCATAGCCTTCTCCTGCTTTCTTAAAGTATTACAGACATTGAGTATCTCTGTGCTAAGCTGCAAGAAAAACACCCAGAATTATATAAGCCCTGCTGTCTATTGCACCCGCTCTGAGATCATCAATAGCATCTTCAAATCCACCTAACAACCTCATTAACACCTTTTCCTCCCTGTCATCCTGACTCCCCACCTCTTTAATAAAATGCTTGCCCACAGGGTGATCACACTGCCTGTGCTGGCTGAAAGTGCCTGAATGTTCCAGCCTAATAATTATCTTCCCCAAATAACTCCCTTTTAAACTTGGGCTCCCAGCAGCTGTGTTTCTTAGTTGCTATGCATTCTGGGATATATACCATTTTGTCAACTCTTGAACCTAATCCTCTACTTCCCACCAACAGTTACTCAAGTGGATATTTTCCTTTACATCACTTCCTTGTTTAATGGACAAGCGTATATTGAGAATCTACTTATGGGGGACCCTGCTGAAATTAGTACTTGGGCTTCTGCTGATTTTAATTTTCATAAACAGTCTAGAGAAAGGAAGTGACTGTGAACTAGCTGGAATTACTAATCAGCCAAAATTGCAGGGGAGGCTAGCAGTAGAGGAAGCTACAACCAAACACAGAAGGGGTTCAATATGCCCTGTAGCTAAGTGGGTATGTGGTAAACGGAACATAATAGGAAACTGTGAAGAGCTCTACACATTGTGCCTAAATGATTAAGAAATAAGTAATGCCATTCAATTGAAATACATGAAGTTTGGGGCATAATTATGGATCAGTCACTCCAAAAGGGTCTGAACACTGTGAAACTTCAATTAGACCAGAAAAAGGATAAGATCCACTAATATGGTACACTTGGAAACAGATCTGCATCTCAATTTATTTTAGCTTTCATAAAAAAATTACTGCTGAGAGAGGAAATAGAAATAAGGTATCAGGATTTCTCAGAGACACATCCAATAAACTGGGAGGGTGTGTGTGTGTTTGGAGTTAAGTGTATAATTTGATAAGTTTTGATATGTGTATACATCCATGTAATTACCACCTCAATCAATATATACATAATTTCCATAAATATGTTCTTGAGTCTCCTTAAAAGCAATCTCCCTTTACCCATAGTTCTTAATTCTATCCCCTTAGATTAGTACAACATATTCCAGAATCTTATATATATGGAATCATACAGTATGCACTGTGTTTGCCCATTTTCATTCAGCATTAGGCTTCTGAGATTCATGCATACTGTCAGGTTTATTAGTATTTCAAATCACAATTTGTTTATACATTCTCTGATTTATGAATAGTTTCCAGTTTGTGGCTATTGTTGAAAACAAAATAAAAAGCTTCTGTGAAATTTCCTGCAAAAATCTTTAAGTTTTTTTCCCCAGACATATATTTTAATTTCTCTGAGAATTGGGTCATAGAGTAGGCATATATTTAACACTATAAAAAATAGCCAAAATGGTTGGCAAAGTAGTTGTAATAATTTATATTCCTACCGGTATATACTGAGAGTTCCATTTAATCATGCCTTTGCCAGCATTTTATGATGGAGGTTTTTACATTTTTAACTAATCTTCCTCATGTGAAATAAGTTCTCATTTTAAAATTTAATTTGTATGAATACTGAAGACTAAAAATGTTAAGTACCTTTTGTTTATTTTAACATATCTTTTATTGATTACAGAGTGGAAGGGAGAGGAAGAAACATCAATGATGAGAATCATTGATTGGCTGCCTCCTGCACATCCCCTACTAGGGATGGAGCCTGCAACCCAGCATGTGCCCTGATCCACATAACTGGGAATTAAACCATGATTTCCTGGTTCAAAGGTTGACGCTCAACCACTAATCCATGCCAACTGGGTTTAAGCACTTTTCACATGGTTTGGGGCCACAAGTCTTTTACTCATTATAATTGGCATGTGTGTGTGTTCTTTATTAAAAGGGAGAAATATATATATATATATATATATATATATATATATATATATATATATATATATATAAAACAAGCATCATAATTACGTTAAGAGAGATAGAAAAATATTGACAGAACGAAACACACAAAAAAGGCCAAGTAAAAATATTCAAATAAAATTTTAAGAGTAAAACAGGGGGACACATGCAAACTAAATGAATAGTAATCTATTAGATTGAAGAACTGTTCCAGAAGGAAAAAAGGAAGAAAAAGAATGTTGAAAACTGAAAAGAAAAGATAACAATATTCTTAGAAAGTGAAAAACTGTTGTGTTTTTTAATGTACAGGCAGAAATGTTTTAAGCAATGCATGGTAAACTTCCCAGAGTTAAAAAATAAAATGAAAGTCTTCAACATGAAAGGGGTTGTAGAATTTCAAGAGAGAGAGATAAGGACATTGTAAAAGACAGCCAGATAGAAAAGGCAGAACTAAAATGTACATTACCTTAAATAAAGTTAACAAAATGAAAAAGACAAAAGGTCAGTGAACTTAAAGGCAGATGATAAAAATGCACTATCTGCAAATTATTTAAAGAGGAGGAAGATAAAGAGCCTCTGTAACTCATGGGACAACATCAATGAGTAAACATATCTATAAATGGAATCTATGAAAAAAGAGGAGAAAAAGTGAGTCCATAGAAATATTTAAAGAAACAAAATGTCTGAAACTTTCTAGAATTTGGTAACAAATATGAAAACATAAACATAAAAATCCAAGGTATTCAGCAAAACCTACGCAGTATGAATACAGAGAACATAACACCTAAACATATCATAGGCAAATTGCTGAAGGAGGGGAGAGAGAGGGAGAGATGTCCCTTGAAAAAACTAGAGTAAAAAGTCAAATCACATACAAAGGAAAGGGGTAAAAATGATAGCTGTCTTCTCATCACTGACAATGGAGGCTGGAAGACAATGGAATGGTATCTTTAAAAGGGATGAAAGGGATAAAAACCTGTCAAAAATAATTTATATGTAGTGAAAATATTTTTCAAAAGTGAAGCCCAATAAAGACATTTTCAGATAAATGAAAGGTAAAACCCTGCTACTGGTAGACTTGCACTCTAGGAAATGATATATGAAGATTTTCAGGAAGAAGAAAAATGACATCAAATGAGAAATATGATTTTGAGGATTGACAGAAAAGCATCAAAAATGGTAAATATGTGGGTAAGCATAAAAAGTGTCATCTAAAAAATTTTAAACGACAATTAGCTTTCTGATGGAAAATATGTATAAAAATAGCACAAAAAATGGAGAATAAATTATATTGGTTTAATATTTATATATTCTATATAATCCTAGATAATAAAAGCCTAGTATGCTAAGTGCCTGGACATTTGTTCAACCATTAGACCAGTCGCTATGATGTGCACTAACCACTGCTAGGTTAGCTTGCTGCTGGGGTCTGGCCAATCAAGGACTGGGCAAGATGGGCCAAAACGTCCTGGCTCCCTCCTGCATTCCCTCCCTGGTCCCGATTATGCACCAGTGTGAGGGACTCCACTGGTGCATGAATCCATGCACCGGGCCTCTAGTTTTATATTGTACAATGTTAACTCTAAGAAGTCTGTTATAAGTTAAGAATGAATATTGTAGCTCTAGCTGGTTTGGCTAAGTGGATAGAGCTTCGGCCTGTAGACTGAAGGATCCCAGGTACAATTCCAGTTCAAGGGCACATGCCCAAGTTGTGGGCTCAATCCTCAGTAGAGGGCATGCAGGAGGAGGCCAATCAATGATTCTCTCATCTTTGATGTTTCTAGCTCTCTTTCTCTCTGAAATCAATAAAAAAAATATATTTTTATAAAAATTAATATTGAAACACATAGGTTAACTACTAAGAAATAATGTAATGAATTATAATAGCTAAAAATAAATTGATGAATTAAGGTGAAATGCTATTACAAATATTCCTCCATATGCCTTCTATACAAACACATTTTTCACCCCTGGGAGAACTCCTGGTCATAAGCTACCTGCATGTTCTACTGTATTAGAAAGTGCCAACACTGAAACAATTCTTTCATGACTAGAGACCCAGTGAACGAAATTCCTGCACAGGGAAGGGGAGGCAGTGTCCCTCAGTCTAGCCTGCACCCTCTCCAATCTGGGTCCCCTTGAGGGATGTCTGAATGCCTGTTTAGGCCTGATCCCACCAGCAGTTGGACATCCCTCTCACAATCCAGAACTGCTGGCTCCCAACCCCTCGCCTGCTTGCCTGCCTGATTGCCTGTAACCACTTCTGCCAGCCAGCCTGATCAACCCCTAACCATGAACCTACCAGCCAGATTAACTCCTAATTGCTCCCCTTTCAGCCCAATTGCCCCTAACTGCCCTCCCTGCCAGCCTGGTCACCCCCACTACCCTCCCTGCCAGCCTGGTCACCCCCACTACCCTCCCTTGCCAGCCTGGTTGTCCCTAACTGCCTTCACCTGCTAACCTGGTCTCTCCCAACTGTCCTCCCCTGCAGGCCTGGTCACCCCTAAATGCCCTCACCTGCTTGCCTGATCGCCCACAACTGCCCTCCCCAGCTGGCTATCTTGTGGCAGCCATCTTGTGTCCACATGGGGGCAGCCATCTTTGACCACATGGGGGCGGCCATCTTGTGTGTTGGAGTGATGGTCAATTTACATATTACCTCTTTATTATATAGGATTTTCTGTATTCACTTTTAATTTCCCAAGGCACTTCATTTTATTCCTAGTTTACAATGGCCCAAGTAAAACTGACATCACTCTTTATTACTTACAGTATCTCTAAATCAAAGTACTATCAGAAAAAGTGCTGCACAATTAGATATGATTCTAAAAATCAGTGTCTGGCTAATTTGATTATTTTGGCATTCTTTATAACAAATTTTTTAAAATTATTTTTCTAACTGGTTTGACTCAGTGGATAGAGCATTGGCCTGCCAACTGAAGGATCCCAGGTTTGATGCCAGTCAAGGGCACATACCTGGGTTGAAGGCTTGATTCCTAGTAGGGAGTGTACAGAAGGCAGCTGATCAATGATTCTTTCTCATCAATGTTTCTTTCTCTCCCTCTCCCTTCCTTTCTGAAATCAATAAAAATATACTTAAAAAATTAATTATATACATCTATATATGAACTGCCCTTCTTAAAGTTAGTGAGATTTTGCCTGATAAAGTTTAAAAAGCTGATTAATAAATTGTTTTATACTTATAGTATTCATTTCAGCTATTCACCAAATATTCTGATTCTTTCTCCTCTTACACATGGTAGAATTCCCCTTCTCCACTGAACTTGAAATAAGGTATAGCAATGTAAGTTTGGTTAGCCAAGAAAATTTAAACACAAAGAAGGCTTATTTTTCTGAGCAAAAATGCAATATCCATAGGTTTACTTTTTCCCACCTTTGGGAGCACTCAAATGGCTATGAAGATCAGAGCCCCCTTGCTGATATGTAAAGAAAAGGAGAAATAAACTTGCTTGTTTAAACCACTGAGATTTGGGGGCAATTCATTCCCAGAAACATTGCAGACCCTATCTTGATTGATACATAAAATGGATCTAGAGGTGGAGTGTTTTCATGACAATGAGTGGCAGGTGGTGAAACAACAGTTTTTAGACAATGGGAAGATGATAATCAGTGATGGGCAGTTACAATAGTCTTGGTAAAATTCCTACCTATAATTACTTGAGAGGCACATAACATAACAATGAGCTTCTAACTTTAGATAAAGAGATTTAAAAACAGCATGTTAACATTATAAATTGGTGACTGTAGGATTCCTTTGACAAGATAATAACAGATACACATACATTTGGAAAATAAATGGTTAGTTTTCAAATGGTATTAGAAGGGAATAGAAGAAAATCCCCAGATGTAGTCATTTACAACTAGAAGAGAAAAGGCCCTTAAGCAATAGGTCAAATAACATGCAAATAATAGTAAAATAAGTATAATAAAAATTCAGCCTTGTAGCAGAAGTAGATAAAAATTTTAAATGTTACATCTAGTCAACCATTATAAGTAAAATCCTCTCAATGGATGAAGATGTTTCCAAGTTAGTCTTTTGAGTCTGACAAAATTGTTTAGGAAAGAAAGACTAAGTGAGCAACTGTGACATGTAATCTTCACCTTTGGAAGAAGAATTAGGAGTCAGTGCACATTTCACAGAGTCCTATTTTACTGACCTTAGGAACCATAAAAACATGTGTCAAAAATGAGTCTCCATCATCCCATGTCTCTAAATGACTATCCTGAATAAAAGCCCTTGCTGATTCAGAGTACAAAGAGGATGAGAATGGTAAACTTTATGAAGCTACTGAAATTTGGGATTTTCTTTGTTATTTCAGCCTATCTTGACTCCAAACACTATTAGTTTTAGAAATTTTATCTAATCTACTTGATTCTAATTGTTTATTTAAACACACACACACACACACACACACACACAAAATGATAGGTGGTCAATGAATATTATAATTTTATATGAATATTACATCATAATGAAAGTAATTTTATTTTTATTTTTTTAAATATGTTTATTGATTTTTTACAGAGAGGAAGAGAGAGGGATAGAGAGTTAGAAACATCGATAAGAGAGAATCATCATCAGGTGCCTCTTGCACACCCCCTGCTGGGGATGTGCCCGCAACCAAGGTCCATGCCCTTGACTGAAATCAAACATGGGACCCTTCACTCCATAGGCCTACGCTCTATCCACTGAACCAAACCAGTTTTGGCAAAAGTAATTTTAGAGACAGGACAGGCAGTTTTAGGAAAAAGCGTGTGTGGGGGGGAGGGGGAGAGGGGAGTCTATGGGAAAGGAATGCACATGTGAAGGGAAGAAGATAGCTCCAAGACTCCAGAATGCTTATCTTACTTACACCGAGGATAGATAAATGTTATAAGAGGAAAGCACATATTCACAGAGGGCAGAGGAGTGTTGCAAGCTAACGAAGAGAAATGGGGCGTCATGTGGGCTTTGGACTTTGAAACTGATGGAAAGCACAGGGTCTTAGGTTAAGGAAGGGTCCAGTTAGAAAGGGTCATGTTCAGACAAAGAGCTGAAGCCTTTATAAGTTTGAAGACAAAGAGACTCCGAAGATATTTTTAGATTGACTCTTTTCTTCCCATTAGAGAGAGCAGGCTTTCCCATTTGGGAACTATTCCCTAAGGGGACCCCTTTAAGACCCCCACCCAGGGAGAGTTTGCATAGGCTTATAACTTCCACATTTTTATTTAAAATCGTTTAGTCCATGAGTTTATTCTTCAAACTTTGTGAGGCCATAACCCACAAGGGGGAGAATGCGCTCCCTGGACCCCATGTGATGATATAGAAAGACATTTCAAATAACAATTGTCACAGTGCTTTAGACTAGGGGTGTCGAACTCAATCAGAGAAGGGGCCAAAATCTAAAATCCAGCCTAAATCGCGGGCCGAATGGTTTACTGAACAGTCATAAACTGACAATGTCATAAACTGACAGCGGAGTGCAGTGATGCCAGCGTGGTGCGGGCCACATTGCAAGGCCTGGCGGGCTGGATTTGGCCCGCGGGCCTTGTGTTTGACACATGTGCTTTAGACAAACAGCATCAGGCACATACATACAGTTATGCAAGTTTTTTACTCAATACAGGGAGTTAGAATGTATGCAGGTAACTGTGGTGTCCCAGTAAGAAGGTGTTAAAAAAGTAATGATTATAGAATTTAGGCTTTGATTTGTGATTTGTGGAAGGGTCTAGAGAAGGAGGATTGGCTCTAGATTAGATGCTCTCAGAGAGCAGAGGAATTCTATGATGAGTTATTTCAATAATTCTTATCTTTAGGGAGAGCAGATTAGAAAGAGGATAAAGTTGTAATCGGAAATAAGTAGAAGTTACTCAGTTTGGCCAAGATGAAAGCGTTTGCTGTTTTGTGAGAGGCACAGTGATTTTGTTCCTGCCTGCACTTGAACAAAATTATAAAGTGGTCTTGCTTGGTCTCATTTATCTTAGTCTCAGAGTAACTTTAATGTTAGAATTCTATGAAATTACTTATATCTAACAGAATAGCATGAATTATTCTAACTGTGAGAGCAAGAACAGTTTTTAAATATCACAGAATGCCCTTTTTCTTTTTCAGCTTAAAAATACAAATTCAAATTTGAGCTGCCATTTTGTGAAGTATCATCAAGAAAATAACTCAGCCATAGCCAGTTTGGCTCAGTGGATGGAGCATCTACCTGCAGACTGAAGGATCCCAGGTTCAATTCCGGTCAAGGGTATGTGCCTTGGTTGCAGGCACATACCCAATAGGGGATGTGCAGGATGCAGCTGATTTATGTTTCTCTCTCATTGATGTTTCTAACTCTCTCTCCCTCTCCCTTCTTCTCCAAAAAAAAAAAATCAATAAAATAAATTTTTTAAAAATGAAAATAACCCAACTGTGGTTCTATAGGATAAAAATACTTTACACATGGCTTATGTGTGCATATACACAAATAAAGATAACTGTATTGCAATATAGTTTTTTCATGGAAGAGGCAATTTTTCCCTGTTGATATTAATAATGAGATGTCTAAATTCCAGACAAACTATCACGTTTATATCATAAAATAAATATCTGTTTTTATAGACAATCCAGATCTGCATGTTGACATAATCATGAAGTTGATTTTGTTAATTCATTGGGAATATCACTGCTGATACTCTCCGGAAGAATTACTGTTTGCTATTGGAAATATACATGGGACCTGGCCTGCTTGGACTCTGCCCTTATGGTCTCACTATTATGATGAAAACCATATAAGCTTTCTATCTAAATAAGTATTAAAAACACTAAAACAAAATGGAATCTATACTTTTAAATAAATTAAATAGTTGTTTTAGATGTTGGATACATAATGATGTCCAAATCACAAGACAATTATTAAAAAATACAAAATTTTTAAACATTTAAAAACCATTTGTAGTGTGTATAGTCACTCTGTATTCTTGGGGTTTGTTTGACAGTATTTCTATTTCAACATTAAAGGCAGTCCATGCACATTTATTTTCTTTACCCCTGAAAATTCATTTAAAAGATAACAAAGAATAAAATTAAAACAGAAACCTACAAAAATACAATAAAGTGAATCTGAAAAGAACTTTCAGTGGTCAATATTTCAATAAATTTCTTGAAGGTAGAAAATAAATTGAAGAAAGGAAACGGAAATATCTCAGGAGTCAGAAGGATAGCTAAATAGAATACAAGATGCCCTGTTAAATTAATTTCAAATAAACAACAAGGTTTTTTAATATAAGTATTTTCTATATAATATTGATTATTCTGTATTGTCTAAATAGTTTTCATTTATTTAACTTTATTTTTTGTTAACCAGATATTCCTAACCACAGAATAGCTATTTATTATTTGAAAGATTTGTGAAGATAGGTAATTCGTAAATCCCAAACAAGATGGCATTAAAAACATACACAGAGTAAGAAAATAATCTTGGAAATGTAATTTCAATGGGAATTACAAAGTTGAATAAAGGACAAATAAATACAAAAATTTCTTCCAGAACCTAACAAACAAATTGTAACTACCAGGAAGAAAATGAAAGTTTAATGCATGGGTTGGCAAACTATGGCCTACTGGCCTTCTTCTGTTCGCCTATGAACATTCCTCAAGAACGTTAGCACTGTGAGCTGCAGAAACCAAGCCAGGGAATCTCCCTCTGCTCCTATGCCTTTTTCACTCCCAGCTCCTGCCTGTCTCCCCAACTGGCAGGCACACAGCTGCTCAAGCTATGGACTGGTCACCCCTTATGTAGTACAGGTATGCTTTGTACCCAGCTGGTAGTTACCTGAGATGCTTTTTGGATGAAGAACAAAGAGCTACCATCCAGAGACAGAGACAGTGTTATATTCAATAGATGGGGCAAGTGAAGAGTGGGTGGGAATCTACTCTAGTCAGTTTCATTTACTGCCTACAGTTAGCAATTACCAGGCACCAAACAGTGGAATCTCAGGGACTCAGAGACTCAGCAAATTTCATCATCTCTCCTGCCAGCTGCCCGAGTTGAGAGAGCTGAGGGATCAGGTGTCACTGAAGCAGTGAATTGGAGTTAGATGTTTTTCTAATTCTATTTAGTAGTCTGATCTACAGTCAAGTAGCTTATGGTTTAAAAAAGATCTTGATTTTTAACATATTGAAAATTTTTAACTAATTTCTAATTTAATAGGGCCAAACATATATGTATATATGTTTTACAATTCAGACATCAAAATAAAGTGGCTCTCTTTATGAAACATACACACAGAACAACAACAACATCGGAATTTCATTCAAATTTCTCAAAGAAAGAAGTGATTTTTTTCCCATTCCTAACATCTGAATGGTTCAGAGAAAAGGTAGGGAAAGGTTTGGGGAGAGGGTGGTGGTGGTGGCATGGTTAAGACCGGATTGTCACTATCCAGAGATTTTGTTAATGCTTCAGGGATAATGACCTCTTGATTTCACACACAGCAACTTTAGAAGGAGAATATTATTAAATCCACTCAAATAAACTTTCAAAATGAACTTTTAAAAGGACAGTTTAGCATTATGTCAACAACAAAAGCTGTTATTAACTCATTAGTATGTTTGAAAATGTATTGATTCCTTTTCAACTTTCATTTTGCCCTTACAATGACCCTCCAAACTATTATTTTCATCTTATGGGTGATGAAACTAAAGCTCAAAGAAAAATACCTTGCCCATGATTACACAGTTTAAATAAATTTAAAAAAGTCAAGATGCAAATCTAGGTTTGTATGATTCCTGAGACACTGATTACACAAACAAAAATGGCTAGACAATATACGCTGAGAGAAGTCAAACCCACAGCCCCTGAAGCCATTGTTTCTGAATGATTAGGACCTGGTCACTGACTGCCAGTTTCCTTATCCTCCACGTTCCCATCTGTATCTAACTGAGGACCAATCAGATAAAGCCAAATGTGCTCCTCGAGCCAATTTCATAGGATAGCCCACTTCTAGTTGGCCCACATCCAGCTTCCCAACCCAACAGCCTCCAATGAGAGCATACATGAATGTTTCCTCTTTTTACTATAAAGTTTTCCCACTTCTCTGCCTGACTTTGATTCCCTGCCACACACAAGTAACGGAAACTGAGTCCCTTGCTAGAGCAACCTCTGAATAAGTAGTCTCTATTTGTTCTCATTTGGGTGGTTTTTGTTTATTTTCACAAACCAAATGCAGTAATTTCATCCACTATATGGTGAGGTTTAGACTTCCAATGCAACAACCAATTGCTAATTTTCTTAAAACTTTCTTGTGGAAAGCAAAATTGTCTAGGCAAAAATAAAAAGGAAATATTCAGAAAAGTTCCCTCACCTTAGATAAGTTATATATATATATACATATATATATATGTGTGTGTGTGTGTGTAAGCAACAATTATGGCCAAATGACCAAAATGACTGGAGTGACCAGATGACCAGCCAATAGCTATGATGCACACTGACCAAGACCTTGCTACTGAGACCCTGACAGCACTTAATCTGGTTCACCCACACCCTGGACCTAGACAGGAGGGAGGAGGGAGCCCAATTCCTTGTGAAATCGGCCATTGGTTAGCTTGCAGCTGGGGCTAACCTCTTGAGATCCCTCCTTGGCAGGCCCCCTTTCCCCCCACCTCCCAATCAGCCTCAATTGCTGGCCAGGCCAAGGGACCCACGTATGTACGGATTCATGCACTAGGCTCCTAGTGATAAAATAAAACTGCAAATTCTTATTCAAACCCTTCAATCAACTCATTTTCTGCATTGAGAGTTGCAAAAAAAGATCCAGGGCCAAATGACCTTTTATATTGTATTTCTTGGTTCCATTCCATGCCATAGCCGGTATTGTTACAGATCAAAGGAACACAAATGTCCAGATGTAGCTACAGATGGTATGTTAAAGCAAGATTTTCTCTGGCTCTCTAATGGCTTTCTCTCTGCAGACAGAATAAAATTCAGCAAGGACTAAAAAGCAAGCATGTGAACATTTCCAATAAAAGCAAGGTGTATGGGCAAATACAATAGTTAAGGGAAAATATTTAACATGGTATCAATGCTTGGGGTATGACTCAGACAAACTGGAAAAAAATTCTTTCCTGGTACTTTGCAGAGGAGGCTATGGTAAGCCACTGAGTATTTGATCTATTTCCAGAGGCCAGTATTTATTTCTCAACTAATGTTTCTAGGAAAATCAGTTTCTCCAGAGCTTATAAGGTATTCTCCAAGGAAAGGGGAGTAGTTTCTTTTCAAAGGAAATGTGAGCACCTGGGCTTCAGAGTGTTGTATAAGTTTCTTTCTTATACTGCTTCCATGAGCTTTAATATATAGGAAGATATGACCCAAAAATGTTCCTAAATATGTTTATAGTTCATCCTATGAAATTAAGTGTTAACAATAATTGAGCTGACATGCTTGCTCTTCATTAGGAACTATCTTTAGCCTTAAATGCATGTCTATATTCCTCTGCAATGAAGATATACAGAATGCCCAGTCTGAGAAAGTTCCAAAGAGTTATATATTTTTAATTTCTGAACTAGAGTAAGGTGAAAGATAAAAGGTTCTTACATGACACTGTAGAACAGTGACTAAAAGTTAGGGACATGGAACCAGACTGCAAGGTTTGAATTGCTGGATTAGCTGCTTTTTTGGCTTTAAGCATGTTATTAATCACTCCATGCCTTAGTGTCTTCTTCTTCTGAAAGTAGATAGAGAAGACGTGGTACATATACATAATGGAATACTACTCAACCATATGAAATAACCGCCATTTGAAACAACATGGATGGAACTTGATAATATCATGCTAAGAGGAATAAGTCAGACAGAAAAATTAAAGAACCATATGATTTCACTCGTAAATGGGCTATAAAACTTAAAGCAACAAATGAACAAACAAGAAAAACAAATAAAACTCATAGACACAGACAATAGTATGGTGGTTACCAGAGGGAAGGGGGTTAAGTGGTAGTAAAAGGTAAAGGGAGTCAAATAGATGATGACTGAAGGAGCCTTGACTTTGGGTGGTAAACACAGAATGCAATATATAGATTATGTACTGAAAAATGTAATCTTACTTACCAATTTCAACCCAATAAATTTAACAAATAAATACATAAAATAAGAAAAAAGAAAAACTTACTGAGAGGATGAAATAAATTAGTATATGTAAAGTATAAAAATGTTACCTAGCTCATAATTCTAATTGTTATTGGTATAATTATTAATTACCTTTTTCTTAGAAATTTAAGTGGTAGACCTAGGACCATTCTGACCTCACTCTTTCCTCTGTGTCCATTGTACACAAGTTTATTTTTTGATGATGATAAAAACTGGGATCAGAAAGTGAAAAAAAACTATCATCAATGTTTGCTATTTGGGGAAGGCTTTGAAAAGAGTTGGGGGAGGCTATGATGTGAGTCATACATTTCAGCCCCTTAGAAACTTTACCCCAATGAGGTGATAGGTTAAATCCTTTCCTAATAAATGTCTACTGCATCATACCATCCTCTTCATATTGTCTGCCACTTCTATGGGACGATTCCAAAAACTGGAGCAAGGTGCAAGTTTTTTGAAGGTTACCTACCTGGGGTAGCTCTGAAACCATTTGAAGCACAGATGCCCGTTAGTAAGTATAGAGGGTTCATTTTCCTACCGATGTGTTTGCAATTAGTTTTCTTCCTCAATTTAAGTCACTTATTTTTCTATTTAAAGAGTGTCTTGATTTATAGATATCTAAAAATTATTAAAATTTAAACCAGAAAATAACATTTTAAATGTCATATTCTAATCCTCTCTTTCCTACCCCAAAGTTCTTCCTTCACATTGGTACTGCATCAGGATAAACACTATTTCCAAAAATTGAGAATTCTTTGGTCTGGCATTCTATTTAAATCAGCATTAACTTCATAATCTGAGTTATTCGGTTCCAAATTTAGCTATAGGGTTAAAACTAATGAGCAACATTTGGATTACATTTTTTGAGATATTGTACTCTAAAAAAAATTCTTATTCTTAACATAGTATAAGCTATTTTTGTAGCTGTCTGGCCTTTAACTACCCTCCTCACTGGAAGGTAATCCATTATAGCTATTAACTGGTTGCTCTGCCAGGAGAGAGAGACAAATAAACCTCAAAGGACTGGGAATGCTACAGATTCTGAAGTTCTTTCATCAAGTTTACTTGGCAGGTTAAATTACTTATTTTTATTAATATAACAGAGTAGTCCAGCCCAATATCATAAGGTCGCCTTATGTGTCTGTAAATAATTATACGATTCAAAAATCTTGCAGTTGAAATGCTTGTTTTAATTATTTTGTTCACACTAAGAACATATCAGGACAATAGAATAATTTCAAAGGTGATATTTTTATAGCTTCTCCAGCTTAATCATTGCTTGTGTAGGAAGAAGGTCAGTAACCATATTTAAAACCATTTTTAAGGCAGTAGCTAAATTTACTTAACAATGATCCTTTTTATCATATTTCCTCATAAATTTTGTTTTCTAAGGAAAATGTAATGAAATTTATAAAAATATTTCATAAATGCATATGTGCAAAATGTGCTTTTGTACTTATTGGTAAATATTAACAAACAATGAAATTAGCCTTCAATGAAGAGCTAATTACTAAGTATATCCAGCTTCCTTACTTTGGTCTGTGTGTATTATATTTTCTTTTTCATAAACTTAAGTATTTAAGAATTATTTATACTTCTTTATATCAGAACCATCTGATATTAGCAAGTTTATAACTTAATCCTTAACTATAATTTTGCTTTTGTTTCTGTTTATTTGGTTTAGGTCCTAAAATTAAAAATAAAATAGAAATAGAAATATAAGCATATAGCATATTCCAGAAGTGTAAGAATTTAGAAAATAACATGGGTTTGCATGTAGCCATATGATGGTAAAGAAGATGTAAATAATACAAATGAAGATCAGTATATATATATATATACTGATCTTCATGACTAGAGAAACATAAGAATTTTCTGCATTATAAAAACTAGAATGCATATTCCACTGAGAACCACAAGAAATATGATTCTTGCCTTCACCTTAAACAATCAACTTAATTCGATTTGTCTTCTTATGTATCTTTTTGATTTGTCCACTTTTATTCTTCTTCTTCTAGCTCCCACTTGATATGGCTAATTTCTCCAGATATTCACATTCATATGTTTATTTTTCCTAGCACCCCATAGGTATTCTCATCATATGCTAATATGTTTATCTAAAGTTATACCACATTGCATTTTTCTTCATTGTAAAAGTGTCTGAGTTCATATCAAAATTTTTTAAAAGGACATAAGATTAATGATTATAACATTAAATTAAGTTCAGAAATTCAAGCTTTATGATAGGCATTTGTCCTCAGGCCTGCAAAAGTTTGAAAAATTACCTCCAGAAGGATAGGTTATGTAATTTATAGTTAACAAATAATTTTACATTATAACTTTGGAAAATGAGAAAAAGATACAAAACAGCTCATAGGGCAATGGAAACTAAAGAGAAAATCAACAAATGGGACTACATCAAAATAAAAAGCTTCTGCACAGCAAAAGAAACCATCAACAAAACAAGAAAGCCCACTGCATTGTGGGAACATATTTGCCAAAGTTATCTCTGATAAGGGTTTAATCTCCAACATTTACAGGGAACTCATACAACTTAACAAAAGGAAGATTAACAATCCAATCAAAAAATGGGCAATGGCGCCAAGTAGATACTTTTTGAAAGAGGATGTATAGAAGGTCAAGAGATATATGAAAACATATTAAAGTCATTAATCATCTGACAGATGCAAATCAAAATGACAACTAGGTACCATCACACACCTGTCAGAATTGCTATCCTCAACAAACCAACAAATGACAAGTGCTGGAGTAACAACTGTTATTAATGTTTTATATGTGTTTACAGAAATGTTCCACATATTTATAAACAATGAATGGGAGTGCTTGATTCTGGAGGTGTATGAATCATACTGAATAATCAGTATTGTACAGACAATAACCAATCAGGATGGATTTTGGCCTTAGCACTCCTGGTGAGGGAACTGGAGTCCCCTAGTTAGACACTTGCCCAAAGTCAGTAAGTTCATAAGTGGGTGATATCAGGATAGGGTCCAGGCAGTCATCACCCAAACTCTGTGCTAGGTATGTGGAGGTTAAAAGAGATCGTTAAAAGGGTAAACAGTGGTCTTGGATGAGAAGTAATAAGTATGGTGTTTATTCACAGCTTTTTCTGAACAATTTTTTTTGTATCACAGATGCCAAACTTAAGGTCCTATCTACTATCTATCTATCTATCTATCTATCTATCATCTATAATCTAGTTTTATTAGTAAGAATTTTGGTAACATATTTTCACTTAAAAATAAAAGATCTGCCAGAATAATGTAGAATTTCCTTTATATGCCTTTCCTCTAACCTTCAAAATATTATTTCTAATATAATACATTCATATTCCCACTGTGTAGATAAAGAAACTGATTTTGTGATAAGGAGCTTCCCAGAACCATGAGCTAGGATTTATCCCATATCTATATGATTGCGACTACAAAGCCCAAAGGTTTTAATTTGACTAATCAGCTTTATTAATGCTGAGTTCCTGAGTAAAGATTTGATTTATTCTTTTACTTAAAATTAATATTTTTAAGCTCTAAGAATTTTTACTTTGATTTTCTTTGTTCCCCATGTCCATCTTCCTTCCCTTGTGCTCCCTAGACCTCCTAAGAATTATTATTTTCTAGTATCTCAAGAGAAGACTCTCTGTATAATCACATTTTTCACTTTTTCTAACTTTAGAAATGTGGCAATGGATGATTATTTTGGGCAGTTTTTGTTTGGGTTCAATTTAGATCATATACATGACCCATTCAGCCTTCTCAGGCCCTTTCATGAACAGGATCAGAAGTAAGACACTTTAGATTTGATGGATTTCTAGTCTCATATAACGCAGTATTCATTTTCAATTGTGTAATTTAAAGCCATTCTCTTTCTGTACCTTAAAGTTCAGAGAGATAATTTGATGAAAGAATTTCCCAGGCCCGGCATTGATGGAATTTCCTCAGTGGTTGAGCATGGACCTATGAACCAGAAGGCCAACGTTAGGATTACCAGTAAAGGAACATACCAGGGTTATGGGTTAGATCCCCAGAATGGGGCATGCAGGAGGCAGCCAATCAATGTTTCCTCTCATCATTGATGTTTCTATCTCTCTCTCCCTCTCTCAAATCAATAAAAATATATTTAAAAAAAAAGAATTTCCCAACTTACCACTGTTAACTTCATGTGATTACTGTGAAGAGTTAATATAGAAAATGACCAAAGGAAATACCATTTGCACAGGCTAAAAATAAAATGTTGTCATATTTGTCTCCATCTGCTACTTTCAGCCACTTGTTATTAAGCACAGACATTGTAAAAGACCTAAGAGTTAATAATGTAGTTCCAGAAATTACTGTCTTCCCAATAACTTATGCCAATAGAATGTCTGTAAGACAGTATTATGGAGTACAACAGAGAGTAGCTGGATGTGCTCCAACTCTCATTGACTAATGGATAATCCAATGTTCCTGATTTTCAGATCCAACTTTCATAAAATCATCATCATATCTGTTTCTTAGTTCTGTTTAGATAATACATGTAAATGTTTTATACATTACAAAACATATACAATGGAGGTTATATGTACTATTTCTGACAAACATGGTTTTGATAAGAAAGTTTGGCTACTGAACCTCATTCCTTGTTCACTGCACTTAAGAAGCCATATAAATATTTAAAACTGGTTTCAAAGTTGGCATATGGTTTACATCCATGGCGGAGAAGATGGAAAGGTAACACCATCATTGAGGGAGACTCACATAAGGTCCAGGCACGGTGGTTCTGTGAAGTTCAGCAGTACCTCCCCTAGGGGCAGAATGATAAAAGTTCTGAAAAAACTTTCCCAGAACGAAATTGAGAATAGGGGGTATTAAGCACCATATCTAAGACAACAGAAATAATTATTGGTGGAATACCCTACAACCCGGACCTAAGGACCTCAGGTAAGCTTTCTTCCTCTCATGATATTTATGTATTATCTCCAAAACACTAATGCTGAAGATCAGGTAAGGGGCAATTAAGCAGTGGCAATATGTGGAAGCAGACACATCTCCCCAGCCTAACTAATCCAACATATAATTAACCCTTAGGAGTAGTTCTGGTGCTAACAACCTTCTAAGAGTTGGAAACAGATGCCCAACAACTTGAGTCTATAAATACTGGTAAGAATCCATGTGAAAACTTATTACAATATTTTCTCTTATTTCTGCTATTAATACTGTTTTTATATTTAAAAATATGTTTTTATTGATTTCAGAGAAGAAGGGAGAGGGATAGAGAGTTAGAAACATCAATGATGAGAGATGGAGCCTACAACCCAGGCATGTGCCCTGACTGGAAATCAAATGATGATCAACTGGTTCATAGGTTGATGCTCAACCACTGAGCAACACTGGCCGGGCAACATGGTTTTTATATTTTAATGTATTTTCTTAACTTCTACTTTCATGGCACATGTGAAAAACAATACCCTTCAATAGAGCACTTTCAGAAAATCTTTTTCAGGCCTAAACATACTGTTCATTCACTAAGTGCTAAAACTAGACAGTTAATGAATAAGGGTTAAGACAGTTTCATAGGTTAAATAGTTCTTGCCTCCATTTGTAAAACAAATGAAAGTTTTTTAAAGTCATAATTGATGTCTTAGAATCAAATAAAAATTCAAATATGGAAATCTGCCATTAATTCAAAGAGCCATGATCCATGAATATACTTTTGACACTGAGATGTAATTTTTTCTTCTACTGGCGTAAAAATATATAACAACCATCATTTTAACTTCATCAACTAGGATTTTAGTGTTAGGAACTCAGGTGTTAAAAACATTAGGTACTAGCATCATATTCACAATTATATCAAGTTCTCTTGTTTTCTCACTGAAAAGATTAGAAGCTTAAACTTTTAGTAGCCAATGGAGTCCCTTACTTTAACTCAGCAACCTTATTAGTTCATTAATTCCTAATGTAAGAATTAGCCCTCCTTTTGGTCTTACCTCATCTCTTATCCTCTGATAGGTCAAAAGTTCAGTGAATATTGCTTTTCCTTCTACAAATGAAGTTAAATAATTCCCATAACAATTTCTACCACATTTTTCAGTGTAATGTTTGTTTTGCTGCTGCAAATTTCTCACCTTCAGCCACATTCACACACTCAGTGTTTCTGCAACTATTCTGAGATTTAAATTCTGAAAAGTATTATTCTAAAGATATATCAAGTACCATATGTCTCTAACTTGAACTCTCAGCAATAAAATCTCTAAAAGGGTTGCTTAGCCCAAATCTTAGCTTCTCAAAACTATTCTCCAATAAAATGAACGAGGTCTCTCTGGGAAATGGCTGCTCTCTGAGCTGGGGCTTAGAAATGAACAACATAATCCTGAAACATCTTGAGTTGCTAATAAGAACATATGGAAAAAATGAGGGCATAGCGAAAGAATACAAATTCCAACTCAAAGGAGCTTGCAAGTGCTAAAGCTGGCACTAGTTTAGCAATAAAATAAGAAATGACAATGTCGGATTATAAAAAACTGAATAAAATAGATAAATCCATACCAGTACACAAATGAATGAATAAATAGTTACATAAATGCAGGAGAAGAAACGGCTCTTCATTTACAGCAAAAATGCAATTAACAAATGTAGGAGGAAAAAAAAACAAAACAGAAATTTATCATTACTAGTCGTGACAGGCAAGAACGATCTATGGATGCTAAAATTAGTGGGTAAGACTTAGATGAGAAACAGGACATTTGGACAGTTTTAAAGTATCTTCTCACAAGAGAATTGTGAATTACCAGAAGAAAAATGATAACTAAACTGGATGACATCACATTAGCCATGTGATCATAATTAATATTACCAGCAATAGACATACTGACCTCCATCATGCACTTCTTTGCATGACACACTGAGTAGGCATATAATTGCTGGGGTATTCCTGCCAAAAAAAATGCATAATCTCTATCTAGCAATGAGAAAACATTGCACAAATCCTCCAGATTGGGGGGCATTCTGCAAATAGCTGGCCTGGAGCCTTCAACAGTGTCAAGGTCATGAGAGACAGACTGAGGAAATGAGGAACCATCCCATGTTAGAGGCACATAAGAGAGCATGACAACCAAGTGGAGTGTCAGATCCAGGATTGGGTCCTGAATCAGAAAAAGGGCAACAGTGGGAACTCTGGCAAAATGCAGGTAAGGTCAGTAGATTATTGCATAATATTATATCAAGGTTAATTTTCTCCCGATAGTTTTGCATTGATTTTTAAGATCTTAACATGAGGAAGAGCTGGGTGAAGAACATATGGGGATTCTCTTCATTATGTTGACAACTTTTCTGTTAAGTACTATGAGGGAAACCCTTTAATAGAGGAAGAAAATTGGAAATTTCATTAATGTTTTCTTGTGCTCTGTTTCTGAATGCTGTGCTAAGACTGTTCAATAGTCTTTGGAAACCAACCATTGAATTATTATCCTCTGTAGCTCCCTGATACAGACTGCACTTCCTGTGGGTCTCCTAAGACTCCGGGGACATTCTCCTACCGCCCCGCAGAGCCCTGGCAGCACATCTATGTCTCCCCTGGTCAGTGTCTACATGAAGTCCGGGGAACATCTTTGGATGTAAAATGTCTCCCAAAAGAGAAATGCAAGCAAAACTATATTTGTGTCTCCGTGTTGCATTAGCCTTGGGCTTCATTTTATCGTTTCCCAAACACATTTGGATATCTTTTTCACATATGCAGTTTTCTAAGTAAAATATATTTGAAAACCCTTTTAAAAGCTAGGGTCACAAATATCTCAAAGAATCTGGTATATAAATAAATAGCATTTGTTTGCTCTTTCTTGTCAGGAATTCCAATAGAATGCATGGGTAGTAATAATATATTCTTATCTCTGCTTTATATCCTTATCTCTTCCTAACAACCAACTACTTCGAAAAGCACTGCTAGAACAGAGTAGTTGATACTTGTAGTGCGTGGCTTGGCTCCTACAAACATGTCTGAAATAGAGTTATGTTGCAGCATTTTCTCCAGGAAAAAAACTGTTGATGTTTCCTGATGTCTATACCCTTTTTTTTTATTTGAGGGTAACATTTTATAAAATATATTTGTATTAAAGGATATACTGCATAATTTCTGTATTAAGGCAAATATACAGAATAGTCACCTCTTACTATAAAACCCTTTTAAAGAATCCTCTTGTCTGTTCAGGATAAAATTCAAACTAATTAGAAGCTTTACAACCTGGCTTTAACCTTTCTCTTTAACCTTATATACCTAGTAAGTATCTATGTAAAATGTTTATACTAGCTTTCCCCATTCATAGTTTATATAGTTCCAAATGCTTCTTTATTTTTAACTTTTATAGACATCTTTCTCCTAACTTCCTTCCTTCTCTCTATTTACTTTTCTTTTCAGAATGTGAATATATAAACAAGTTATGCATATAACTGCTCATCTAGGAATTGGTTTACATACAGAATTCCTTGATGGATACAAACATTTGACTATAAGAAAATATAAGGACAATGTGCTCTAATATGACTTAAGGTACATTTATGACTCCAAATAGAGAATGACTAAATGTTAAAGTTGTTTACTAATTTTTAATTCATAACTATTTAAGTTACATCCTCTAACAAGTCATTAAATTATTTCTTTCTACTTGGTAGAATGTTAATCCACCTTCTGTACCATGCTACTTGATTTTATTAATCCACCAGAGGCCAAATGAATGAAATTAGGGTGAGAGTAGGCCTTCGCAGCTGTGTCAGCTTCCTCAATCCCGCGGCTGCAGCCCCGGCTTCATCCGGACTTCTGGAAGAACATCTGGTCTAATTAGCATATTATGCTTTTATTATTATAGATATACGCCTTTTTTGGACTTTATACTTAACCTCTCTTTAATATCCAGCTAATATTCCACTTTTTCCACAAAGCTTTTTCCAGATACAATGACATCTTTCTCTGACATCTTTTGTTTCTTATGAATACTATCTGTTGCTGTTCTCAGACGTTTTTGTGTATATGTGTTATTGTTTCGGATAGAAAGGTTTTGGTTATCTAGTTTTAAGAAACAGATCACAAATTACTAGAAAAAAAGCAGCAGCAAATTTTTATTGTTCTTATTTCTCATTCTTCTGGATTTACTGACTTTAGTTAGGCAACTGTCTTCTAGGACCTTTCATGCAGATGCAATCTGATAGCACCTGGGCTGAAGTCATCTCAAAGATCACCCCTGTTAAGTATCTGGAAGCTATGAGCTAGGATCTCACTTGGAGTTCTCAGCCGGAACAATGCCTGTGATTTCTTCACGTGACTTAGACTTCCTCATAGCATGGCAGCTGGACTTCGAGAGTGAATGTCTCATGAGGCAGAAAAGCAGATGGAAGTCTTGTTACATATATATAAATTAGTCTCAGAAGTAGCATACCTAAATCTCATTTTAGAATGACATTTTAGCATCATCTTTCTGCCCTAGACTCCTCATACCCACTTCATATCTCATTATCAAAAGGATTTGTGCAAAAAAATAATAATGTTGTTTTAAGAGATAATGAAGCCAATGTTTTGATTCCTGTTAATAACAGTCGCCGAAGGCTTATGTTATTCTGTCAATGTCTATAACTTCCTACAGTTAACTTTTTAATTAACAAAGATGTATTATAAAATTAAATTTAATTGGGTAGTATACTCTACTTAGCTTTAATAATTGAAAAAGAAAGGTTGAAAAATCAGAGTTGAATACTATTATGAAGTGCAGAGAAGCACACAATTAACAAGGTCATCTACAATTTGTCAGAATATAACAGAAAGCTGTACTCTGAATTGTACCTGGGGATGAAATTTAATATTCAGAATCAAATTCTCTGAAAAACTAAAGGCTTATTTTTGTGTTATTGCAGTTCAACTTATTAATTTCAAATATCAAGTAGAGATTTTAATCTAGACCACTTGTTGAAATGATGTATTTTCCATAATGTCCAAGGTCCTCACATTTGTTCACAGCTCTAGAGTCCTGGTTGAGAGTCAGTGGAGACTCAAGTTCAGCCTTTGCTATTTGCCAAAATATACACCAGACTTCCCAGAATACATTCATGAGGTTCTGTCTTGAATTTGCATAAAAGTGATGCCATATGGGTTAGTAGAGTCCCTGGTTATGAGGCATGATGTTATAGGAATTTTCTTCCAAGGAAATGATGTAATAGAAAGGATACTACAATTTTTTGGCATAAAAAACATAAGCAGTATGAATCTTGACTCTGCCACATATACTGATAGATTGTGACTTTGAGAAAGTAATGCCATCTCTCTGAACCTGACTCCTTACATATAAAATGAAAATACCAATTCTTATCTTTCAGAGTTGATATGAGTAAAAAAGCTAACGCATGAGAAGTATAAAACACCGTACCTAATAAAGTAGAAATTACTTAAATAGCATTCATAAAATTTATAAGAGAAATTGTCATAGTTTTAATCCCTTGTTCTAGAAGTATTTGTTTTTGATAGATATAGAGCTCTGCAATTCTATTTTAGGAATGTAATTATGTAACTCTCCTATCAAAGCCACTGTAGGAAGAGAAAAAAAGAAAAAAAGTAGTATGATTCAGTTCAGAAAAAAAAAAAAAATCACTCCTGAACTAAGTATTTATGTAAGAGTTGGTCAGCTTGGATTTTCAAAATTTGTTTTCCTAATTTCCGATACAGTTCTCAAAATCTAGCTTCCTGCCACAAAAGAAATTGTCTTTACACCTTGTGATAACTTCCTTTAGGCAAGAGCCGTCACTCAGTAGAAGGATCCAGTTAGGTTCTGGCTCAACTCCAACACTTGATTAGCCATCTTCTTCTGCCTACAAGTTAAAAAAAATCCCAAATGTGTGTTTAGAACATAATCTGACTAAATCATAGACTCAATGGTGCACCTCTAATTTTCCCTGTTGGCTTTACATCTTAAAAAATCAAATAAAATTATTTCGCAATGGAAAACGATATGGTTATTGTTTTTTTGAGATAAACAAGAGGTGATTTTAACTATTTCTCAGGCAAATTACAAATATGTTCCAGAGATGACTACAATATTAATAGCTGCATAATGCACACACCCCTCCCCCAAATTCAAAGTCCTTACCAAAGACTTACTAGTAAACTCTGCCTTATCTCTCCTAGCTCATCATGTATGACTGTTTCCCTTGCCCATTATGCTCTAGCTAGGGCAACCTTTCAGATCTTCAAACATATGTAGCCTTAGGATCTTTGTACAAGCTGTTAATCTTTCACTAATGCTCTTCCTCCTCACTCTGAATATATCATGTATCAACTTCAATCTCCATTCACAAAAACACCTTCCCTGCCTATTCCCAGGATTAACTGTCTCTGCACTGTGGGTTTTGTCATAACTCATGTTGCAAATAGAACTCATTTATGTATTCTTCTAATTACTTGTGCTTTTCTATGGCTCTTCCCAGTGTAAGGCCATATTTGTTACCTTGATTTGTCTTACTGCCAAAAGAAAATAGGAGGTGGCATAAACATTCCATGAATAAACAATTAAATAAGAAGATTCTAAATTTTAAAGAGTTTGAGTATTTACAAATTAATACAAATGAGGGTCCAGAGAAAATATTTACAAATAAATGTAGCATTCGTATGAAAGAAAATATGAAAATACAGTTAAAAATAATAAAGTTTGGTCTCATTAAAGAAAATAAGGTAATAAATTGTGGACAAAAAAGGGGTTGTGTAACAAAGGTGACAAGTTCAGTGACAGAAAGTAACCTCACGGGGTAATCTGAACATAAATTATGAATTGGCTAGGTGGTGGCATGCCCATTTTTTAGTTAAAGGTTTGTTTTTGCCTTCAGCAATCCCTGTCCGTTGTTCTTGTGCATCAAGGTTAATCTTTTTTGGAACCTTCAGAGGTGTAGCCTTGGAATGGGGGTTAGGGTGGGACCAAGAGCTTTGATGGAACAGTCTGGTGTTCTTATCACAATCACAGACTTCTGGTTGCTCTGGCTCTGTGGATGGCAGCCAAGGGCACATCACGTGCCAGCTGCTGCTGGTGGTACACATGTAGGAGGTGGCCGACTTTGCTGATCAGATCATCTACTTCATGACCACCCAGACACCTTGCCATGGGCTGCCTGCTCCATGCCCATAGTCTTGCAGTGAATCAGCCTGTTGCAGCAGGTCTTGTGGCTGACTGTAATTTGCAAAACAGGGATACTATTCCTAGGAAACTTTTGGTCAGTTAGAACACAATTTGGGTTTCCAGATAAAATACAGGATGCCCAGTGACATCTGAATTTCAGATAAGTGCTGAATCAATGTTGCATTAATAGCATATTCTAAGTATTTCATGGACATACCTATACTAAGTAATTATTTGTGATTTAACTGAAAATCATGTTTAACAGGTTATTCTGTACTTTAAGTGCTAAATCTGGCGAGTCCCACCCATTATCTCTGTCAAGGAAATTAAAACTGGACAATACAAGGGCTTTGGCAAGAGAGTTGCCTGACTCACTCCACCTCCTAACCTCCCCTGCCCTCCAAAATAAGAGCATTACCCTGCTTCTACCCCTTATGCTCAGGAGCTGGCTGGCAGAAGGCTGGAACCAAGATAATCTATCCTAACCTGTGTTACTGCCGTGGCAGTTACAGCAGAGTTTTACAGTGTAAACAACCTGGTGACTGATCCCAGAAGGACAAAGGACAAGGGTACTGCTGAATGAAGACTTCATTGAAAATGAAAGCGAAACATGCTCTATTTCTTTTTAGTGTGATTACAGTTCTTTAGATACTCTTTCATTCCAAAAGAAAAGGGCAAAAGTCCCCTCAAGTCACTTAGCAGTTTAATATCAAGATATTATTTAATCTTCCAAAATGTAATATTACCTGCAGGGCATGTGATAGCCACAAAGCCTTACACCACATCAATTTTAGAAAACTGAATGCGTTCAGATGCCCTTAAAATGACTGCTCCATCAATGAACCCACCAGCACCCACCTCTCCCAACACACAAGGTGCCTCCTTTTGTTCTTAGGCCTTTTTATACTAAATGGTGTTTGAAATCTGAAACAATTCTTATACCTAGTACATGAAATGCCAGTATTCTCACAGAACTTAGACCAAGTTTTTTTTTAATTAAAAATATTTTCTTAGGCTAAGCAAAGGACACCAGTGTCATCTCCTATTTCTCTCTCCTTCCACCAGCTCGCAATTCTTGGGAAAGGAAACTGGCTTTCCTTGTTTAATTCTCCTAAGTCATGATTTCCTTCTACAAGAGAGATGATCTTGCTATCATAGGCAAATGGGTATATTGGCTACACTGTGGTTCCAACTATGAGATAGGCTTTATTTACTTGATCTTAGATATCCTAAAAAGAAAAGGGGAAAAAAGAAAAGAATTTGGAAATTTTATCCAAGGATCAATTTTTATGCATTACTTATATTTTCAACACCACTATATTTTTCTATACATTCTTTTCATAATAAGTCACATTTCTGTTTTTATAAGCCTTCATTTTATCCAAACGGAATGGATGTTTCTGGCAGAAAAGGCCCAATGTTATGAGTTCACAAAGGCAAAGAAAAAATCACATCAATGGTGATTTTTAAATGTCGCTGCTGTTACATCATAAAGGGGGAAAAAAAGGAACATTTTAAACATTAAAATGACAACAGACTTCCTTCAATAGTATATATCCCTGAACTGCAAGTTTCATATACACCTCACCCCCATCTTCCCTGTCTTGATCAATCTGTGAACTTAGAAATAAATGTATTTACAGACTGCCTTTTAGAGCATAACTGCTTTGTTAATAGATGAACTTCTATTCAATAATGTAAACAAATTTTAAAGCAAACACAACATATATTATATACCAAGATTAAGGCTACCATGAGAACTTTTGAACTTATTCTGATGAAGAGTCAAAGTTACAATCTACCCAAAAGAAAGTAAAGCACTCAGAGAGGAAAAAGATTGAGGGAAAAGTTTAATAGTGTTTCACTGAACAGCTGTACTGATTCCGAAACTTTTCTCAGTGTAATCTGGCAGAATCTCATTAACAAGGCAAAGAATTCTGGGAAAATAAGTGGATCTTAAAACAATTTCAAGAAACAATACACAATTAAGCTACCATATGTGTTTGCTCCATATGAGTGATACACAATACATAATGAGGTAAGGGTTGCAAACATTTCACAAACTTTTATTTTTACCATGAAAGTCTTCCAGACATTTTAAGACATGTTAAAATTAGTTTGGGGGAAAAAATATCGACTTCTCTTAAAAGTTTTAGCTGTTGCCTTTGAAAAAGATATTCCTTCATTGGTAGGCATTGAAGCATATGCCATCAGTCATGATGATTTACTAGCACATCTGCTGTCCCTTTATAGGTTCAAGCAAAGGGAAAGAGTGACAGACTCTAATTGGACAACTAGGGGATCAGATTTAACCCAAGTGCTTTAAATGTGTCCCTAGATAACTTTTGACTACAAATTAAAGTATGCTTTTAGAAATAGGGAGAGTCTCACTGTGTTTTTATCCGTTCTACAAGTATTTCCAGGCATTCACTTGTACCACAGATATTTATTAAGTGCTTACTGTGACCCAGGGATGTTTACAGAGACATAGAATGCAGGAGTAACACTTTAATATTATAGAAGAATCTACCCAACGATATCAGAACACACCTTCTTTTTAAATGCATATGGGAAAAACAGCACTCATCCCCTGCTATCCTGGAGTTCACAATGCACTAAGGGGAATGGACAGCTGAGGAGTACATACATTCTCCTGGAAAATTAAAGAAGTAAGGGAGACAGTGTTGGTGGGTGGCAGGGTGGATGCTCTGAAGGAAATTTTAAATATGATGGAAAGGAAGGCTGCGCTGAGAAAACCACTTTTGAAAAAGACCTAAAATATGTGAATGAAGAATCAACATAGATATCCGAGGGAAGAGTGTACCTGACAGAGGGTACCCTAAGTGCAAAATCCTTGAAAGGGTGTGAAATGTGGCATTCATATACATCGTGGGAACATGGTGTTATAATCACTTTGGCCAAAATCTTTTATCTTATATAATAAAACCCTAATATGCAAATCAACCGAATGGCAGAATGACCGGTCACTATGACACACACTGACCACCAGGGTGCATGCACTCAATGCAGGAGCTGCCCCTTGGTGGTCAGTGTGCTCCTACAGGGGTGCACCACTTAGCCAGAAGCCAGGCTCATGACTGGCAAGCACACTGGTAGTAGCAGAAGCCTCTCCCATCTCTGCTGCAGTGCTAAGGACCCTGAGGGGATGTTCACCTCTGGCTTAGGCCAGCTCCCCACGAGCAGGCAGACATCCCCTGAGAGGTCCCAGACTTCGAGAGGGTGCGGGCCAGGCTGAGGGACTCCTCCCCAGTGCACGAATGTTGTACATTGGACCTCTAGTTTCCTTATAAAACTAAAACTAAGACCTAAAATATGTGAATGAAGAATCAACATAGATATCTGAGGGAAGAGTGTACCTGACAGAGGGTCCCAGACTTCGAGAGGGTGCAGGCCAGGCTGAGGGACTCCTCCCCAGTGCACGAATGTTGTACATTGGACCTCTAGTTTCCTTATAAAACTAAAACTAAGACCTAAAATATGTGAATGAAGAATCAACATAGATATCTGAGGGATATCTTCTTCTAATTTTAGATGTTGACCAAGAGAACAAAAATATACGTGTAGCAAAAAAATTGTATAAAAACATTTAAAGTAGCTTTATTTACAATAGCACAAAACTGGAGGAAACATATATTTCCATCAACTGGGGAATAAGTAAAAAATAATGTGCCATAGTTATAAAATGAAATAGCAATAAAAGTAAACAATAATTAATATAGGCAAAAATATGAATGAAATTCAAAACTTATGCTTAGTAAAAGAAGCCTTGTTCAAATTATTCCATTTATTTGAAATTCTTGAACAATGTATTCTTCTCAAGTAATTCATCCATTCATACATCCCTTCTAAACCTTGCATGATAAATTCTTCTTCTACATTTGATCAGTTCCAATATGCTCTTGGATCTATCATCATGAAAGGATGCATGCACACCCTACGTTTCACTTTATCCTCAAAAGACTTCCGCTTTTTCTATTGTTCTTTGATAACTAAATATCTTGAAAGAGTTGTCTATACACAATGGCTCAGTTTCTTCTCTACCTATTCCCACTATAGTGTATTCTTATCTGGTTTTATCAGCACCCTGAGAAGAAGGTACTCTCCCTAAGTTCACCAAAATCTGAAAATTGCCAAATTCAATGAGCTCTTTTCCATCTTTGTCTTAGTCTCTTAACTGCCTACAACACTATCTTTCCTATTTGTTAAATTGAGGCATAAGTTACATAGAATCAAATGTAAAAAAATCTTATATTTACAGCCTCATGAGTTTTAACTAATATAAACAACCACGTAATTAAAAAACAAAACAAAAACAGCACAGAACTATTTCCACATACCACTGAAACAACCACTGTACTAATTTCTATCATTATAAATCTGATTTGCTTGTCCTTGAAATTTATATAAATGAGATTATGTAATAGGTAATCTATTGTGCCTAATTTAAGGCCTGTGCCTAATTTATTTTACTAATGTTGAGATTTATCTATGTTGGTTTTACATATTTTTTATTGCCAAGCGGATTCTTTTTCTATTGTTGCATAACAAATTACCACAAATGCAATGGCATAAGACAACAATACATTTATTATCTCACAGTTTCCATGGGTAAGGAGTTGGGGCTTGGCTTAACTGAGATTTCTCCTCTGAGTTTCACAAGGCTGAAAGCTGCATGTCAGCTGGGCTACTTTCCTTGCCTATGCTAGGGGTCCCTTCCAAGCTCAGGGAAGCTGAATTCTGCTCTTTTATTGTTGTGGGAAATGAGGTCCCTATATTCTTGTTGACTGTAATCCAGTCTTCCAATCAGGTCTTAGAGCACCTTGCAGTTACTTTCCACATGGCCCTTTAACAAACCTCACAATATGAAAGCTTACTTCTTCAAAGCCAGCAGGAGAATGTCTTTCTAGTATTAGGAAAAGCCCAGTCCTACTTTTAAGTGCTTTCATCTTATTACATTAGTGCTGCCAAGGATATTCTCCCATTTAACTCAAAATCAATTGATTTGGAAGTTCAATTACATCTACAAAAATTCCTTCGCCAAGCCACATAATACAACATAATCACAGGAGTGACAGACATCCCATCATATTCACAGGTTCCGCCTACACCCGAGGGGAAGAGATTATTCAGGGCATTTATATCTGCAGGTGGGAATCTTGGAGATCATCTTAGAACTTCACTGTATACAATTTATTTTTCCATTGTCTTGTTAGTGGACGGCTCAACTTCAATTCTGGGGCCATTACGAGTACCTCCAATGGACATCTGAGAATAAGTTTGTGTGCACATATGTTTCATTTCTCTCGGGTAAATATTGAGGAGTACAACTGCTGTGTAATAGATAAGCATATGTTTAACTTTAAAATAAACTTTCTAATAATTCTCCAAAGGAGCAGAATGACTTTATAGTTCCTCTAGCAATGTAGGAGAGTTCTGGTTGTTCCATATTTTCATCAGGACTTGGTATTGTCAATCGCAAATATTTGCCTTTCTAATGAGTACAAATTGGTTTCTTATGGCAGTTTTAATATGTTTTCCCTAATAAGTAGTGATGTTGAACATCTTCTTTTATGCTTGTTGGCCATTTACGTTTTTTGTCAAGTATCTTTCAAGCCTTTTGTCAATATTTTAAATAGTTTTATTGATTAACTGGTTGATTTTTAGAGAAATAGAGGGAGGGAGAGAAAGAGCGAGAAGGAGGAAAAGAGAGAGAGATTTTTGAGAGAGCTTTGTGTATGTATGCATTTGTTGGTTGATTCTGATTCTTGTATGTGCCCTGACCAGGGATTGAACCCACAACCTTGCAGTGTTAGGATGACACTCTAACCAACTGAGCTTCCTGGCCAGGGCTTCTTTTGCTAATATTTAATTTTTTTTCCCTTTTTATTATTGAGTTGTACAGATTCTTTTTATATTTATCAAGTATACAAATTATGTAGATTTTTTACCAGTCCGTGATTTACTTGTTCAGTTCTTCATTTGGATCTTGTGAAGAAGAAATGCTATTAATTTTGATCAAGTCTAATTTATTGGTTTCTTTTCTTTTCTTTTTAAGTGTACTATCTTTTTATCTTGGCTAAAAACATTTATCTAACTCAAAGCTAGAAAGATATACTCTTGTGTCTTATTCTATGTTGTTTAGAGATTTATCTTTTTTCTTTCATCTAAGCTTAAATTAATTTTTATATGGTGAGAGGTATAGATCAAAGTTGTTTTTATTTATTTTTTGCAACATGGCGATACAGATATTTCATGGAGTAAAGGTGAGGGAATGAGGGATATCCTTAATAGTGTCAACAATAAATTAAAAAAAGAATATTTTCTACTCTTTTTTGAAACTTCTTATTTCTAAATATGTATATTCTTTGGTAATAAGCCATAGCTCTCTTTTATTACACTCTGCTCTTACATGCCTTTGACTTTCCTATGACTTTCAATAAAATTTAAATACTGATAATACTTAAATGTATATCTGCATTTACATACTCTCCAATGGATCTCCAGATAAATCAATTCAATTGTCAATTTGATATTGCCCATTGAATACTTTAGGCATCTTAAATTTAACACAGCTAATCTCAAATAAATTCCCCCACTTATAGAAATGTCCATCCTTTTGAGTTTTCCTCATCTTCATAAATACTATTAATATGCTTCCAGAAACCTAGGACTTATGCTTACATCGTTTCTTTCTTTCACCTTCCTCAGCCAATATCAATAAACCTTGCAAATTCTTTATGCAAAATTACCTGAAACCAAAACACTTTTTAAGGTTTGCTCTGCTATCACTTCAATACCCATCTGCAATGGCCTCTCACCTGGACTACTACAGCAGACTCTTAACTACGCTCTCTTTTTCCCTTTTGCCCCTCTCTAGTCCACTACTCTCAAAATAGCAAAGGTGAACACTTAAAAATACACATTGTGTTATGTCACTCCCCTGCCTAAAACTCTTCAGTAACTTATACTCAATGTATTAAATATGTATTAAGCATCTATTATATGTCAAACATTGTTTAAAGCACCAGAAATCCTATATAATAAAAGACCAGTGACTGAAATGTCGGAATGACCAGAGACCAGAATGACCCTGCCACCCTGTAAGTGATTAGGGGCAATAAGGCAGGCAGGCAAGTGTTTAGAGGAGATTTGGCAGGCAGACAGAGGTAGTTAGGCAGTAAGGCAAATGGTTAGGGGCAATCCGCCAGGCAGGAAAGCATTTAGGAGCCACCAGTTCTGGATAGCAAGAGGGATGTTCAACTACCAGTATAGGCCTGATCTGCCTGGGTGGGCCTAAACCCGCAGTCGGACATCCCCCGAAAGGTCCCAGATTGTGAGGGGATGCAGGCAGGGCTTAGGGACCACCCCCTCATGCACAAATTTCATGCACCAAGCCTCTAGTATAATGATAATTACAAGAAGACTTGGTTCCTAACTTCATTAAATTTATACTCATTCAATATTGACACACACACACACACACATTCACACACACAAACACACACACACATGCACACCTGTACAAAATGTTAACTTTAGCAAATATACAGAGAAGTAATGAACAGTGCTATAAATATCTTCATGGGAATTTCATATGGTTAGGAAACAAAACAAAGATACTTCAGATACTAATTCTTTAGCACAAATTATCTGAAAAAGAGGCAGAAAACCATGCATTTAAATGTGCAGATTTCAGGTATGATAAGTCCTGAAAAGCATTCACAGATGCAAGGACAGATGACTAGGACAGAAAGCAAAAGAAAACAAGATGAGTTCTGAGGAAAAGGCATGAGCCAGATTTGTAAGCCATATTAAGTAGTCATGTTTCTCTTCCTTAAAATAACAGGACAATTTGGGAAAGATCACTGTGGCTACAGTGCAGAGAATATACGGAGAAGCAAACATAGTAAAAAATGTGGACAGAGCATTGAAGGTTTTAGCAATGATCTAGACAACATGAGATGGTAGCTCCTACTTCAGAACCCTCCCACATGCTGCCTGGAACTCTCTCCATCCATCTTCCTTACTGGTCAGGTCTCACATTAAATGCTCCCTTTTAAATGGGAGTCTTCTCTGACCACTAATAAAATCAAACGTGAAAAATCACACCCGTGATTGTCTATCATCGTCTTCCTTCCTTTTCAGCATGTTCACACATTGTAACCATCACTTCTTGTTTATTTATTTCTATCTCCCACATTAGAATGTCTGTATTAGGACTGCAGGGACCATGCCTGTAAATCATCAGCGCATGCCACAGTGGCTGCTTCGTGGTTGTACTCAATAAATGTCAATTAAATAAAGTTACTGTCTTCAAGATGATATTAGCATTTCTTTCTCCATAGTACATATGCTTCCTTTGCTCAAGTATGCTCAGACCTTTGAACAACTCTTCCATGTCTACATGCCAGGTGTCAGGCAGAGATCAATGACTTTCCAGACCATGTGCTGCCCATCAACGGTTTGCTTTGTAGGGGTGTCGAACTCAATCAGAGAAGGGGCCAAAATCTAAAATCCAGCCTAAATCGCGGGCCGAATGGTTTACTGAACAGTCATAAACTGACAATGTCATAAACTGACAGCGGAGTGCAGTGATGCCAGCGTGGTGCGGGCCACATTGCAAGGCCTGGCGGGCTGGATTTGGCCCGCGGGCCTTGTGTTTGACACATGTGCTAGAGCAACGGCTCTGGGGTCAGGCTCTGGGGTCAGGCTGCTTGCATTTGACCTTCAGCTCTTCTACATCCCAGCGGGGTGGTGGCGGGAAATTTACTTAGCATCCCTGACAGTTTCTTCATCCGTCAAATGGTGATATTAATAGTTCTTCATAGCATTGTGTGAATATGAAAGGCTGTCATGCTATTCATCCTACTGTGAAAGCATAACATTATATAAAATTAATAATGTATCACAAATGTGATATGTGTCAAGAAGGAGAATTACAGGATATTTGAGAATATACAACAGATTGGCATGTTCATTATTATGTAACAAGCACTCTTGCTATTTAGAAGAAAGTAAGAGAAAACTTGAGTTCATTTCAGATTCAGGTTTATCCTGCCAAAGCACATTAAGTAACTGAGTTAAAGAAACATCTGAGATCTCAAATAATTACCCTCCTATCATGAAAACATAGTAGTTGCCGAGTGCGTGCATATATGTGTATAGTCATCTCATGTATTGATTTCACATATATCTCCTGTATAATTTATCTACTGGCAAACACTTCTGTATAACAAGCCACTCCAAAGCTGAGTGGCTTGAAATAGCACTCATTAATTCTCAGTAATCTTGGGTCTGCTGGGTGTTGGTTGATCTAAGCTGGACTTGGCTCGTGTACCTCTATAACTCATATTTCTCTTTCTCCTCCTGGAACCAACAGTGCAGCGAGTTTTTCTCATGGCAAGGGCAGAAGTGAAATCACACAAACAGAAGTCCACATGGATTACTGAGACCTAAGCTCAGAAGGGACACACTGCCACCTCTACCTCATTTTATTGAAAATTAAGTTTTAGGGCTGGATTCAAAACGAACGGAGAAGGGAAATAAGCACCTCTTTTATGGGGAGAGCTGCAAAGTATAGGGCAAAGAATTTGGATATAGAAGGGATGAAGAATTGGGGCTTGGACACAGAGAATCATGAAGAATAATTCCATTTACCAAATCTACTCAGTTTATTCTTTATTTTTCCTGTATGAAGTCAGGGATGCTGAATGTTGATTTGACAAAGTAACAGAGGACAACATATACCACTCAACCATCTGAAAGTTTACACATAATCATAAGCACACTTTTCCCTAAAATAGACAGGAGGAATGGAAAAGAATGATAAGGCAATTTTTTTTTCTTTGAGACTGTAAGATAAACACCAATACTTACAGCAATGAAGCATCTTACGTAACTTATGATTCTGTTGTTCCTTTTACAAAACGTTCCCTTATGCACAGGGTATTTTTAGTAAAATAATGGCATTTTTCTTTTCTTTTTTAAAATCCCAATTCAAGTTCTATTTCGCATAGGATTATGCTATGCAACCAAGTATTTTATAGTTTGAGATGCCCCTTTAGGACCTTTTCTTACATAAAAGACACTTTTTAAAAAAATCATTTTATTCTGTAGTCTATAATTGCCTAGATTTCAAGCTCCTTCTCCCTTGCTGTGTAGGAAATCTAATCAAGCTTAGAAACTGAATTGTGTGCGCTGGCTTCAATCCTAAAATAGCAATTTTCATGTACTTTTCACTAAAGAAATGTTCTTTTCTTTTTTTGTTGTTAATTTTTCCCAGTTTCTATATTTCCTTTAACTTTTGCAAGAACACTATTTAGTACAGTGTCTTAAAAATGTGAATTTTCATATAAAATTTTACCAAAGGAGCATTCTTCTAATATCCTCCTTCACCTAAGAACAACTGCTTTATGTAACTTATCAAAAGGAGAAGGAAAACTTCAAAGGGTGATTTTAATTCTGTTGCAATGCCCAGCTGCCTCCAAAATGAAAGAGAAACATCTATTCTGAAAAATCATTTAGAAAGTAGTAGTGAATGTTAAATGTTTAAAATTTTCTCATCTATTCCTCCATTGTTTCACAAAATCCCTTATTCTAAGGCTTTCAGAGAACTTGAACAACCAAATTCTATGGATAGAAATCATAGAAGTACAGTGAAAAAAAAAAAAAAAAGAGAGAGAGAGATACTTAAGTGTTCATTTGGTCTAGTCCTTTGTTTAATTAAGAGGGAATTGAGTTTAGGGGAGAGGAGACCAAGTCTGTCAAGAAAAGACCCGGGGCTATGGCCTTAGGCAGTCATAGGTAAAAATACCATCACTGCCACTCAGAGATGATGTGACTTGGAACAAAGAACCTAGCTCACCTGAGCCTCAATTTCCTTATCTGTAAAATGAGGATAATAACATCTCCTTTGAAATATAGTTGTGAGGATTAAATATATAAACATATACTCAAAAAGCCTGTTATAATAGGTGCTTCTTAAGGCCATAGAGCTGATTAGTTTCAGATGTGAGAAAGCAAATTCCTCACTTCCAGTTCAGTATCCTCTCCTCATGTTGTTTATGTTCACCCTGTTTGAGGAATGTACAATTTATCGGTAAACAGAGATACACGTAGAGCTATTAAATTATCATTTACACAGACTGCACAGGATAATAAATTAAAGGGAGATTTTTTTTCAGTGCCTATAAAAATAAGCTGAGACACTGGTGCCAATGCTAATGCCATAGACATTCCTTTTGTCTGAAGAAGACTCTGAGTATACTCATCTCTCTCTCTCTCTCTCTCTCTCTCTCTCTCTCTCTCTCTCTCTCTCTCTCTCTCTCTCTCTCTCCTTCTCCATATCATAAGATATATTACCACAGAGTGTCATTTTTCAACATATCAGGAATGAGTGATAAGAAAATAAATGAAAGCCAAAAAGAAAAAGGAACAAATCTAAGAGTTCCTTTTCTTTTTCTTAAATTCACTTATTCCAGATGAGTAAGTATTCTGACCTAATAATAACTGTGATATCCTGTTAGAGCAAACACCTCTCAGACGTGATTCTGTTGGAGACCTAAAATATGGTGTTCCTTGGTGATAAGAGAATGTCTATTGAGGGACATTTGAAAGGGAGGTTCAAAGCTCTCTTTCACTATTTTCTATGCAACAAAAGCCATACCCTGAAACTCATTCCTCTATAGCAAGTGTCATCTTCCTCTGGCTTGCTACATTTCATCAGACACTGGAAAGTATTTTCACCGGTATAACACTATCACCACTCTACAGTGCAAGGCCCTATCAGTGGTAGCATTTATAACACTTACGCTATGGCAAGCTGTCTGCTAGGAATATCATGTGTTATGCATGTTATCACAATGGGCAGAAGAGTTAAGCATAATGATACTCATTTTACAAAGAAATGGCAGTTTTTAAGAGGCTAAATTAGGATGTGAATTGATCTATATCAGGTGCCAAGGACCATGCTCAGAGATTTGGTTCCTGAGTAAGTGTTATTTAGTTCCTACAAACTGTCGGGCACTGGCATAGCAATTTAAAAGACTAGCTCATTCATATATGAGCTTCACTCATTGGGGGCCTACACTTACCACAATCTGCAAACTGAAACACCCTCAGTGATTATACAAATTATGGTCCTCATATCCTTCCAATATATGTTTCATTATACTCCATTCATGGAGAGAATTTAATTGCAAAGCAATGTAATTTAGCTATTTTCTAATCTGTAATCACTTTAAGAATTTATTTTAAAAATATTTATACAAATACACATATTTTATAAATGCAAAGAAATAAGATATATATTTGATATTTTATATTTCATCACACTTTACTTTTCATTTTCTACTTGGCTACACTTTTTCTCTTCTTTCCTCATCCTATATCAGCTCATGACCCCACCTCAACCCCCAATAACACTAACTCATACATCCTATTTTTTTCCATAATCCTATATAATAAAAGCCTAATACACAAATCAACTGAATGGCGAAATGACCAGTCACTATGACATGCACTGACCACAAGGGGGCATACACTCAGTGCAGGAGCTGCCCCCAACCCGCAGGTTCCAGGCCAGCTAAGGTGGGTGCAAGCGGGGAGGGGGGGTGGGGGTGGGGTGGCAATCATCCCATCGGTCACCCCACAGATCGTCCCTGATCACCGGCCAGGCCTAGGGACCCTACCTGTGCACTAATTTTGTGCATCAGACCTCGTGTGTGTGTGTGTGTGTGTGTGTGTGTGTGTGTGTATGTGTGTGTATCAACCTTGGATCAGAAAACATTATGTTTTTGCTAACAGGAACCATGTAGTTAGGCCTATGTACTGAACATGTACAGATACTTTTCTTGTCATCACTCCCTAACCAGTACAGTATAGCTGATTTATATAGTCCTTGTTGTGTGTTAAGTATTGTAAATAATCTGGAGATGACTTAAATTACATGGGAAATGTACCTAGGTGATATACAAACTAGAGGCCCGATGCAGGAAATTCCTGCAAGAGTATGCCTTCCTTCCCCTGAATGCCAGCACCAGTTTCCCTCTGGCACTCAGGACCCAGGCTTCCCTCGCAGCCCTGGCTTCATCTCAAAGGTCGTCCGGAAGGACATCTGCAAGGACATCTGGTCCAATTAGCATTTATGCTTTTATTATTATATCAATAGATACTACACCATTTCATATGAAATTTGAGCACCATGGATTCTGGTATTGGGGGTGGGGGGGGGGGGGTGCTGGAATCAATCTCCCAAGGATACCAAAGGGATGACTATATACATTCTCCAAAAATACTTTTCTCACACCCTCAAACACAAAATATACAATCAACCATATACACACAGGCAGTATACATTACAAGCTTTAAAGTTATTCTTTGTTTATAAAAAATGGTATTTTTCTGTATCTTAATTTTTACACATAAATATTTTTAGAAAATTCCTCCAGTAAATAACCATAGATGCAACTTATTTCTTATCCTTTCATGAGGATATAACATTATACATTCAAGACTTTCTGTATCTGATGAAATTTGAGCACCATGATGCTAGAATGATGGACAACATTTTATTTTCACTACTTGTTATTGGAAACAATGTTGAAAAAGTCATCTTTGAGCCTATGGCCTTAAATATCACTAGTTTTCTTTTCATGGCACTCAAGAGAATTATTAATGGATTAAAATGTATAGGTATTTTTAATCTGAAAACATCTTTCCTGGTAACACCTCCAAAATGTTGTACATTTTGCAATTCAGTTAAATCTAAAAACAAACATTTCTCCACATACTCCCAAGAGGGCTTACTACCAATAGTACCAATAGTGGTTTTTCTTTACTTTTACCAATATGATTGTTAATTGATACAAGATGGTGCATAATGATACACTCATTTGCATTGTATAGACAACTGGCTAGAGAGAGAATCTTTTCTCTTTTGGTCACTCATTTCTTTCCATATTGTCTTCCCTTCCCTTCCCCCATTTTTCTACTGGGTTATTTATAAATAATTTTAGTACATTACATTATATAATGATATCGAGATTAGTTTTTGAATACAGGTTTCCTCCACTGTCCTAAAGTAGAGCACATTGGAAACCTTTCAAAAGCTAAAATGACATAATGCAAAGCATGCCCTCCTCTTTCAGAAAGTTCAGGTTAAGTTTTTTTGCTTTTAGAAAAGACTTGCATTAGTACCTGATGACTAACTGGAAAAAAAAAAGGAGGATTTTCACTTTTACAGAAACAAAACATAACAAAACAAAAAACTATATTAGTATGGTAAGGATACTTTCTTCCCACAAAATGCACCCTCCCCCAAGTTAATATATTTTATTAAACAAACCATAAATCCTTCACTGGAAGAAAAATATCAAAATTGCAATAAATAAATTCTCACATATACACTGGGATCTATTTTTGAACAGTGAGTGATAGGTTCCAATGAATAATGTATCTACTGTGAATTTACATCAACGCTATATTAATTTTTAATGTTGCTTTATATTATACTAGTAGTCTGGTGCATGAAATTTGTGCATGGGGGGTGAGTGGTGTCCCTCAGCCCCGCCTGCATCCTCTCCAATCTGGAACCCCTCAAGGGATGCCCTACTGCCCATTTAGCCCAGATCCCTTGGGGTTGGGCCTAAACCTGCCCTCAGACATCCCTCTCACAATCTGGGACCGCTGGTTCCTAACCGCTCACCTGCCTGCCTCCCTGATCACCCCTAACCACTTTGCCTGCTGACCTGCTCACCCCCAACATCCCCCTCTGCCGGCCTGCCTGCCCTCATCTGCACCCCCTGTTGGCCTACTCACCCCAAGCTGGCCCCCCGCCAGCCTGATTGCCCCAATTGCCTCCTACTGCTGTCCTGCTCATCCCCAACTGTCCCCCTCACTGGCCTGATC
Source organism: Pipistrellus hanaki (assembly GCF_964339955.1). Classification (NCBI taxonomy): domain Eukaryota; kingdom Metazoa; phylum Chordata; class Mammalia; order Chiroptera; family Vespertilionidae; genus Pipistrellus; species Pipistrellus hanaki. The sequence continues at coordinate 28,672,035 of NC_140514.1, forward strand.
GCCCCCTACTGCCCTCCCCTCATGGCCTGATCACCCCTAACTGCCTCTGCCTCAGCGCCCCCACCATGGCTTTGTCTAGAAGGACGTCTGGAAGGTCTCCTGGAAGGTCTCCCAGTTTAATTAGCATATTATCCTTTTATTAGTATAGAGTCCAATATCTAGTTTCCTTTTTTTTATACATTGTAACCTTTTTCTTCCTATATGCTTCCTATCAAATATTGAGCATTTATTCTTTCTTACAAACTATTAAATAACTTTTCCAAGTAGAAAAATTATTTTATTTTTTATATTTATTTCAATCAGTGTCAAATAATTGTGAGTCTGATATCTTGGTTCAATTTCTAGTTTTCATAGAAGTGGAGCTAGAATTTTAAATTCGGAATAGTGTTTGCTGCTATTGTTGATAAACAATTTTTCTTAGAGTTAAGTTGGTCCCACTTTTCTCTTGTACTAATTTTAATAGAAATTTTTGTTGAATTTTTTTTTTCAAATGCCTTTTCCACATTAAAAATGTCTCTTCTATTTTTAATGCTGAGCTACTGCTTCACATTGCATGCATGTCTTTAGACATTTTACTTTTTTAATGAGTCACCTATTGGTCAAATAAATTATCCTTTAAGTAGGAATATAAATAACACTATTTTAAATCATTAAATGACTTTTCATAAAGCATTACCCTATTCCCTTGCACTAAAGAGATAGATTGCAAATAAGCACCTTTGTAACAGGACACTTTCATTTTGGGCAAATCTTACTGAAAAATATTAATCAGCCAGGCTTCTTTCTACTTCATTCCTGCTTTAACATAAATTAGTCACTCTTTTTATTTATTTTTTAATCCTCACCTGAGGATATTTTTTATTGATTTTACAGGGAGAAGGAGGGAGGGAGGAAGAGAGAGAGGGGGGGGAGAGACGGGGAGGTAGAGGGAGAGAGAGAGAGAGAGAGAGAGAGAGAGAGAGAGAGAGAGAGAGAGAGAGAGAGAAACATAGATGTGAGAAAGAAACATGACCCTTTAGTGCATAGGACAACACTCCAACCAAATGAATCACACTGGCCAGGGCAGGAATTAGTCACTGTTCCAAATTATTTTTTCCTATTTTTATCACATCTCATAGTACAATGTATTTTGAGTATACGTTAGTATATTTGCATCTCAAAGTAAAATACGTATCTTCAAGGGAAAAGTTCTCTCTTTTTCTGTATATAGTGCCTTAGTGAAGTGCCAAGCACATCATATCTATGAAATGAAAAGGAAATGTTAAAAACAAACAAACACAAACTTAGGTGCATCTTTTGATGACTGCCTTCTCAAAAGTTAAGTCTTTTCTAAGAGTTTAAAAGTTAACTCACCCTCTAAGGAATTCAGAATATTGTTCTGATGACAAGGAAAAATTTGCTGTAATTCTGGTGGAGCCATAATGAATTCTGTACCATCTGTTAAGGATTAAAAAGAAATAGAAAAGCAAGAGATGGTAAGTGTACTTAGATCAAGATCGAATCAATAGCATGTTCAATTTACTTAAAATGCTTATAAATGGGAAGTTTTAACTACTGCTTTATATTTAGTATTGTGGAAATTTAATCAAAACCTCAGCAACCTTTCTCATTAAGTAGCACTAAATGTCACTTCATCAAAGAAGTCAAAAGTTTAGGACAAAGACTTTTATCAGAAGTTAGACTGGATGAGCCAAGTCACAAAAGAGTCAGAGCATTTACTGGACCCCAACAGTCAGTCTGTTGGTTTGATGTCAATCAATGGAATCTTTTCATTGATTGGCAGCTTATATTTTGTATATAAATGGAATGAGGGCCTAAACAACTCAGATATCTCCACTAAAAATTTACCCCAATCATCCATTCTCTTTAAAAAACAGAATTCTGTAAGTTCAGTTGCTATAATTTGAAATATATTCATTTGAAATATACATCCAGAGTCATCTGTGGAGCTCACAAATTTAAATATTAATAAAATAATAACATTTCCTTCTATAACTCTAGGCTGAATATTTTATCTAATTGGCTCAGTGCACACATCCCAATTGCTGTGTCTTTCAGAAGCTTGAGATCCTTGGAGAAGCGCATGTGCACTTTTCTAAGGACAAAATTGTTTTCTTCTGTTCTTAATACCTCTTTGTGACAGAGTAAAGATTTGCTGTTTAATTGCCTGAGCTGATATTTACATTCCTAAGCTATATCCTTTCTCTAAACATCCACAGCACCACAACTATCTTCACTCCAAATTAGCAAAAGTCATTCAATCATTTATTTATAATTATTTTTGAGTATACATTACATATCAGGAACCATTTGAAAAGCTAGAGATTATATTGATGAGCAAAACCAGTCCCAACTTCAAATATTTGCATTCTAGACAAAAGCTCTTCAAATATTTAAAATTATGTATATTCTATACAATAAAAGAGTAATATGTAAATTGTCCCCATGGGTGGAAGTTTAACTGACCAGAAGTTAGATGTGCACTGACCACCAGGGGGTGTCGAGGAACATGGCAGACACCAATGATGCAGCACTGGCACCTGGATGAGAGCGGGACCACGGCGGGATGGTGGAGCAGGTGAGGGGACAATGCCAGGCCATGGCAGGTGTGAGCAGGGGCCCTGATCATCTCACCAGTGCCCCAAAGATGGCAACTAGCAGCAGTGGGGGGCAGAGTCAGCAAGTGGGCAGCACCAGGCCAAGGCGGGTGCCAGTGCGGGCCTCAATCGCCCTGACAGTCAGCCCTGATCGCCAGCCAGGCCTGGGAACCTTCGCATGCACGAATTATATAATATATTATATCAAAGTTAGAACTAAGATTAAAATTTATGTGCATACATATGTAATACCACAATCAATAAATTTTTTTAAAAATCATGTGCATAAAAGCACCTATTGCGGTGACCAGGACAGGGAAGACATCCATCCACTGCGGCACTACTGACAATAGTGGGCAAGGGGCCAAAATCACGTTGCAAAGGAAAATGAAAAAACAAAAAACTCATTTATTTTGAAGACTTCCTGAACTTTTATTGTGGTTGCTGTTCTGAGTGCCTAAACGTCCTATTTATGAGATTGAGGGAGTGGTGATTTCTTGAGAAGGTTGACATAATGTTGATGCTTGGTCTCAGAGAAAATTCAAAGACCTATTGATCGATGATACATTTCAAATCAAGGAAAGGTGAGAACTCTAATCCAGGCATTTCCTCCAACTAAACCTTTCTCAAGAGGTCTTGTCATTAAGACTGAGCAAATGTCCTGCCTTCTGAAAGTGTGATATTTATTATATTGTTTTTTATGTTAACAGGAGAGTTTGGTTGTATAATACTTGCTGTATGTGACCTCTCCGCTATACTGGATACTTCAGATACAAATGTCTCCCAGTACACTATAGCTAAAAGCATGATTTATTTTTCCCTAGAGAAAAGATCATTTGCTAACAGTATTAGGTTCAAAAACTAGATGTATAGTGACAGACCTACCATAAAGCAGGTGAGGAAAGTACAGCAAAGAAATCTATCAAAGGGGATAACTGCAACCTATTTTCACAATCTGACTTTAATGACTTTGTATTTTATCTTAAAACTCACCTGCTATGCAGGAAGTAAAAAATGAAACGTATTACAGATTCTGCATAATTAAATCTTTCCATCAGTGATGCATTATAACTATGTCCTCAGTCTGCTGGGCTGCAGCCATAGCAGTTATTAAAATATCCCTCAAAATAAGTGTCCTGATTTTAGATATCAGCCTAAATCTTGAGCTTATCAATTCATGTGGTTCCTTTTTTCAAATATACTATTGCATTCCAAGGACGGAAGAGGGTCAATTTTACATAAGCCTTGGTATCAGATATAAGAATAATGAGATCGCTTGCCTTAAATAATGTCACAGAGCACAGTCCCATTTCTACCAAAAATTTAATGAATGTATAGCTATTGAGTCTATACTAGTTAAAAAACCAGATGCTGTGGGTGACACATATGTGAATCAGACAAAAGTCAACCTTGAAGTTGTATATGATCTAATGATGAAGACTTGACCTAAAAACATGAAAAGTTAAATTACAACTGAATAGACTCAATAGTACAGACAAAACCCTGATTAATTACTGAATAAATCAAACCATTTAGGAACTTGGGAGGTTTACAACAGCTTTATTGAAGTTTCTCAATATGTCTCCTTATAAGTACATGTTGGCAAAATTCCCAAAGGCAAGCATCGCTAATTCTGTGAGACGGCCTAAGAGAATGTCATTTGTGTGATGCTCTCAAAGCACTGAGCACAGATAGAAGATGACAGATTTCCATTACCAACAGCTGTTGAAGCTCTTGCTGTGGTCCCCGGTTGGGCATCTCCTCCCAATAGCAATTATATCTTCCTTTATGGTAGCAGGTGTCACAGCATGTGGAGCAGTTTGGTTTTGTTGACGAATCTGGTCCCATTTACTGGCAAGGTAAGTTTGTTTTCCCAATTCTTTAAGTCATCGGGGGCCTCCGATGAGCAGCTAAAGATGCAATGATCCTCTTAAAAGTGTCTGCTATGATGAATACTCATTGGAGACCTGAGATTTGCTTACCAAATGCTCTCTGTAAGCTGCCTTCCATATGGAGGAATGGGAAGTGGAAGAGAAGAGCACAACTATCAATCCCGTGTGCTAAAGTGTGCTATCTATACAGCAGGTGCTGGGCTCCCTGGCTTGTTCCTAGGTGAACTCTGGCTGAATATATGCTCTTTGCACTAAATCAGTTTATAATATAAGTCCTCATACAATATAGTAAGAGGCTTACTAGTAAATTATAGTTTTCTGAATTTTTCTGTGTGCTTTGGCATTCTCCACATTTTCATATCAGTCATGTCACAGTCATGAAAAGATTATTTTCAGCTTGAGTAGTGATGGGCTTGATGCTGCTTTCAATAGTTATTGCACTCCTGCCTTTGGATTCACACTTTGTCCACAGTTAACATTTTCTTTAAACTGTGAAACATCTCACCAGGAGAATGTCTCTGAGATACTGGCTAAAGTCATAAAACCCAAAATAGATAAACAGTAAGAGTGGTTTGTCTCTCTATCCATTCTTTCTCCATTTAACCATTTAGTAGATATTTTGTGTATACATTTACTATATTCCACAAGTCTATGTTTAGTGCTGAAGATATTAAGTACATCTGGCCTGGTACCTGCCTTCACAGAATTGAAGTTTTTGAAAGAAAATTTTAGACAGTGATGCCAAGCAAGTAATTACAGTAAAAGCAACTCAAACAGTGGGTGGCGGTGCAGTATAGAAAGCAACAGAAGCCTAGGGCATGGAGATTGTCTATAGATTAAAAACCAAATAGAGCCACATTGTTAGAGTTGCAGAGTTTGATTTACATTGAACAAATTTGAAAAATTCAGACTGACTACCAGAACAGTCAGTATGTGTGGGTCTCCTTGGGGCCTTGACAACGAACACGTATTTGATTATGAGGAACACTGCCATAGCATTTAGTGAATGAGTGATCTTACAGAAATATAAGGAAAGCATTAAGCATATTTTCAAAATGATCCTGAAAAAGTTCTCCCTAATACAAACACATTTCAAAAGATGGGACTGAAATTTTCTGGCAGGCAATACAAATCTGTCACAGTGGTTATGTATTATCATAAATAGCTTGCTTACCTGGTGTTTTTTTTAATTTCAGTTAAAACTTTTTAATTATGTGAAGATGTAAATAAACTTTTATAATATTTACCACTTTCTATTTTAAAAAGAATAGTAATTAAGAAATTAAATGTTTGCAATGTTACAAAGCGGTGACTTGAACCCATGACAATAATGAAAAAATGTCCCAAGTTTACATCAACCTAGAAAGCAGTATATCCAATTTGTAACAAAATGTTCTATGGAGAAAACACCTAAGGAAAGGCTTGTGCACAATAAATCACATTTTTAATATACTAGAATACCTTGGTGTCATGAAGAAGATAAATGCTGCATCTATAATAAACAGAAAAAGTGTGTAATTAGAAAATTGGGGTGTGGGGACAAAGCTATAAAAGAAATTCAGGTACAAATATAAGCAAACCAATATCTAACATGCTTTTCATTTAAGAAACATTTATTAAGCTTTGACTGTGCAGTTGTAATTCTAGATGGGACTATCCTATGTAGAAGATAGGTAAGTTTCCTACCCTATTGTAGTTTATAGTCTGGAATATCAAATACATAAAAATATGTAATACATTCAAATAGTAATAAATGCTATGAATACACTAAAAGTGCAATAAGATAGAGTGTTTAGAGGAATGAGCAATCTTATAAAAATATAAGGAAATCATTGAGCATATTTTCAAAGTGATCATGAAAAAGTTCTCCCTAAAACAAACACATTTCAAAAGATGGGACTGAAATTTTCTGACAGGCAATACAAATCTGTCACAGTGGTTATGTATTATCATAAATAGCTTGCTTACCTGTTCTTTTATTTTGTATTTAGTGTTTAGATCACACCTTAGATGAGGTGGTCAGAAGGCTTCTCTGGAAGATTGAATGGAAAGAAACCAGCCTTGCTCTGCTAAAGAAGGAGTAATATGGGAGGACAGAAAACCTGGAGTAAAGGCTTTAAGGCAGCGATGGGGTTGGTGTGTGTGTTAAGAATAGAAAGAACCAGCAGTGAAGCTGGAATGTGAGGAATAAAGGGAACATTGCATGAGTTTAGGTCCCAAAGGAGGACAGGTGCTGGATTAAGGAGCCTATGTCAGGCTATGGCCAGGAGTCGGTAGGTCTGTAGGTTGTTCCAAAGTGAATGTCAACTGGTGCAGCCACTGTGGGAAACAGAATGGAGCTTCCTCAAAAAATTAAAAATGGAACTCCCATTTGATCCAGTAATCTCACTTCTAGGAATACATTCCAAGAAAACAGAAACACCAATCAGAAAGGATATATGCACCCCTATGTTCACAGCAGCACAATTTACAATAGCTAAGATTTGGAAACAGCCTAACTGCCGCTCAGCAGATAAGTGGATTACAAAATGGTGGTACATCTACACAATGGAATACTATGCCGCTATAAAAAAGAAGGAACTCTTACAATTTTCAACAGCATGGGTTGACCTGGAGAGCATTATGCTAAGTGAAATAAGCCAGTTGAAAAAAAGATAATTATCACATGATCTCACTCATTTGTGGAATATAATGAACAATATAAACTGATGAACAGAAATAGAGCCAGATTCATAGAAGCTTCCAACAGATGCCCAACCTAAGAGGGAAGGTAGGGGGACGGGAGAGGTAAGTGGTAAACCAAAGGACTGGTATGCATGCATATGAGCATAAACAATGGACAAAAATAGTAGGGGGTGAGGACATGTGCTGGGGGTGGGAGTAGCTTGGGAGAGGCCAATAGGCAAAAAGGGAGACTTATGTAATACTTTGAACAATAAAGAATTTAAATTAAAAAAAAAAAAAGACTTCTCACAGTCAAAGAAAAGACAAAGTGAATGTCAAGAAATTGGAGGGTATTACATCTGGGAGTGGCATAATATGATAAGTAAATTCAAAGTATCACTCTCATTCTCATATGTATTATATAATAAATAGACTCAGGGGGCAAGCAAGGAAGCCTAAGACCGATTCAAAGTCTACTTCAATAGTCCATGTGATTGGTACCAGGAGGGCAAAGTGTAAGTGAACAATAATAGTCGTTTTAAGGATATAGTTTTGAAGTAACAGTGTCCTATTTTATCTGTTAAAATGTGACCCAGTGATTTGTTACAAAGGAATATATTTTTTTCTAAGCTAAATTAAGACAGATTCTCTTTAAAATATAAAATATCTCATTAAATATTACTTCCTTTTGGTATTTTCACATCTGTTGCCTCTTACTCTTCCCACATAACACTCTTTTCTAAATTTAAATACATATTCATTCATAACTCTGCTAATTAATGCCATTCAAGTTGCAAAAAATAGAGATGTACTCAGGTTACTTTAGATCACATAAAAATACACAAGGATATATATATTTTAGTCCCAACCTGGTCAAGCAGCTGAACAGAGTCCTTATAAAAAATCTGGAATAACAAGTACTTATTTCCTTGTTATAACCAAAATTCTCCTGACCCAAGTACAGATCTGAAGACATAGTTATCATGTTATCTAAAACCATGTGGCTATTTGATTTTTTTCTAAATTATTCATAATATTGCTCTTCTCTTCTCTTATTTCTTTTCCCCTTTGTCGTTCCCCCACCCACTGCCTTCTTCTAATAATTGCTATAGATTCAATTTTCTACTTCTGTGTGTTTGTGTGTGTGTGTGTGTGTGTGTGTGTGTGTGCGTGCGCACGCGCACACGCGCACATTTTTGTAAGTTTATCTTAAAATGTCCTAAAGAAAAAATTTCTGTTACTGGGAATTCTCAAATCAGATTACTTCTCCTGGGTGCCTGATTTAAGTGCATGATTCACTTTAGCTATTGGAATATCTCTGTGTTCAGAAAATTTGGTACATAGGACCCAACTATAGCTTCTCATCTGTGGCCACTTTCTGATAGAGGCATCTATCTTTGGCTGTACTTCAGTCAAAAACTGCAAACTGTAGAAGCATACCTCAGCAGTAAATCTAAGTCTGATGAAATATATAACATATTATACACACAGACATATATATATATATATATATATATATATATATATATATATATGTATACATAAATACAAATATACACAAGAAAGATAAAAATCTGCACAGATTTCTGATGTAAAACCAGGATTGATAGTCATTGACTTAGACCCCAATTGCCTTTTCTCAAGTGCAGTAGTAAAATTGAAATAAATCCTGCCAAAAATACCAACCCATTTGGTTTATGAGGTATTAATGTTCTTTGGGAATTGGATCCCTCTTCATGTATACAGCATTTATAGAATTTATCTTTATATGCTTTTTGTTTTCTTTTAAGGAATGGTCAAATTCTAATAAAATATAATTCAGGATAAATCATATGCCACTAAAATAAAATTTAATTCAGTAAAGTCATATTATAACATAATTCATTTGTGAGACTTTCCCCCAACTTCTGTGTTGTACAAAACACATCTGAAAATATTACTTATTATTACATATAAGCATATAATATTACTTATATTTCATTTAAAAGGGCTATGAAACTTACATTTGTCAGTTTTCCTAAAAACTGAGAGTAGCTATAAAAACATTGAAAGATAAATAGATCCATACTACATAATAAACAAAAAAAGCACCCGGCTGCCATGGCTCTGTGGTTGAGCACCCACATCATGGATTCGATTCCTGATCAGGGAACATGCTCAGATTTCAGGTTCCATCCCCAGTAAGGGGCATGCAGGGGCAGCCAATCAATGATTGTCTCTCATCATTGATCTTTCTATCTCCCTCTTCCTCTCCTTTCCTATCTGAAATCTATAAAAAAAAATATACTTAAAAAATTAGACTTCCAGGCCCACTACAAAGAAAAATAGAATACTGGTAAATAATCTGGGCTTTGAGTGTGACCCTGAGGCTTCCTTCTATCCTGTTTACCCGAAAATAAGGCAGTGTTTTATATTAATTTTTTCTCTCAAAGTTGCACTAGGTCTTATTTTCAGGGGATGTCTTATCTTTCCATGTACTAGGTCTTATTTTCGGAGGATGTCTTATTTTCGGGGAAACACGGGTATGTACAAGGAAGAACTAGAAACAGATTAGACCTTACAAAGCCTCAATTTGAATTGTCTTGATCTGTCCCAAGTTTAGTTGCCTTTCATAAGCAAAAGAGCAAAGTAAATCCTTAATGAATAAAGGTAAAACTTGAGGATTCAAATTATATTGACAGATTTTTATATGCCTATTTAGAATTCAATTTTTATTTTCACCAACATTGCTTAGAATTGTCTTTCTATAGTGATATTTTTTAAAGCTGACGTATAGCTGGCTATATTACTGGTTTTAAATACAAACAATGAACCCTTTCCTTGCTTGAACCAGGGATTGACCATTCTGCCATTTCCAATATCCATCCTTTTATTCCACTGAGAACCAGAATGGCCTTTGACTCAGCAGCAACACTGGAAAATTTTAGGAAGTGGAGAATATATTTATTTACTAAATAAAAAAATATGTACTTCAACTGTGTGCCAGGCATTGTTGTATGGGTTTGGAATGCATTTGAGAGAAACATGAAAAATCATAGGCTCATGGAGCTTATATTTTAACAAGGAGAAGACATACAACACACTAACATGTTGTTTATATTATATGTGAAAAAGAACAATAATGCAAATATAGAATATTATGTTCTAAAATTTTATAACAGTTTTGGATAGGGAATAGGAAGGGCATAAATGTGTGGTGGGGATAGCAATAGGAAAACTAAAAATATACAACTTCTTATATAAAGAGAGAGGTCAGCTAAAATGTTATAGGGCTAAAATCAAAATGCTACAATAAAAGCATTATTTAATAATCAAGATCAATACCAAAATAATCAATAGAGATGAAAGCAGTTGTCTCCAGATTAAGAGCTGGGCTTTGCTCTTTATGTCCATGTATAACTTTATCAGGAAAAAAAAAAAAGAAGTAGGAAAGAAGGTACACACAGAGGGAACAGCATGCTTGAAAGAAATGGCAGGTAGCCATTTACTGCTTTTACTGTAGCTAGAGGGTAGAATGTGTATAGTGATGATTTAAAAAAAAAAATAGATTTTCAGACAGAAAAGTAGATTTTCAAGCAAAGAAATTTTGACTTCATTCTAGAGAATATAAGGAGTCAATGAAAGTAATGAAGCAAGAAAATTATATAACCAGTTTTGTGCAAAGATTATTCTAACAGTATGGCTGTGTCTTGGAGGATATAATACTAGAACCAGGAAATAAGCCAGATTATTGATATGTCTCAGTAGAAACACAACAGAACCTGAGGCTGCCTATCTCCTTTCAGTGTATCTGCTCCAATTCTATCTTCCTCACCTTTGCTTATTTCTCTACCATCTGTTCTTTATCACATTTTTCTTATCCAGGGTCAAAAAAGAACTGAAGGAACAGAGAGAGAGAGAGAGAGAGAGAGAGAGAGAGAGAGAGAGAGAGAAAGAGAGAGAGAGAACTACAATTTGCATATGCATGACATGCATTTTTTATGAAAATGAATACATAGGTAGAATACCTAGTATATAGGTAGAAAATTCCATAATTTTATGGACAAATAACTAAATTGCATTTTACACTGTGGATATTTATATTTCTCTTTGGGTTATTCTTTGATATAAAATAATATATGTATATATCATTGAAAATGTTCCCTAGGTCCTACACTGTAGTTTAAGAAAAAAATAGGAAAATGTAACATTATGGCTTTACAGCATCCCTAATGCTATAAGCCAGGGGTAGGGAAATCTTTTTTCTGCCAAGGGCCATTTGGATATTTATAAAATCATTCACAGGCCATAGAAAATTATCAACTTAAAAATTAGCCTGCTATAATTGGTCAAACATTTAATTAACTCACCCCTAATGTTTTGGCAGGGTCAGACAAATGATTTTGTGGGCCTTATATGGCCTGAGGGCCAGATGTTCCCCACCCCCCCTGCTATAAGCCAATTGTAATACACTTACTTTAGTGAGGTCTCAAATGAGGACTACTCAGAGGAAACACTAGGAGGGTGGGTGAGAAGAGATCAATCAATGAACTTGTATGCTTATGTTAATAACCCATAGGCACAGACAATAGAGTGGTGAGTACCTGGTAGTAGGGGGTAGAGAGTAGGGGAGAGTAAGAGAGATGGAAGAGGTTAATAGGGGGAATAGGAGGACCTATGTAATACTTTCAACAATAAAGATTTAAAAATAATAATAAAATAATATGAGGGCTGATACCCAGCCCCTTGCCAGTGCTCAGACATAAATTGCCATCTGAGTCTGATCAACCATGGGTAGGACCCACTCTGATGCTATTTATCTTCCCTTGTATGATGTCCAGGCCTTCCCTTTGAAATTCTTTCATTAACTGTTCATTTTGGCTCTCTTTGTTTCTAACATGATCATTTTTCTTCCCCGTGATGCTGCTATTGTATTTCATAGTTTCTCTAGCGTGTTTTTTTTTTTTTTCCCCTTTGTAGAATGCATGTGAGTTTTGTATTTCTATAGCTCACTAATTTTCCTGTTGTCGACCAGATCATCTACCCTCTATGGATATGGGCCTGTGCAACTATTCACTTAGCCTCAATTTATCTTTTGTTCTGCATTTCTTTCCTTAAAAAATAAAATAAATTTAAATAGAAGCTCTTTTCAGTGCTTTCTTTTAGTAATCAGTAAAACAAATCAGGTTGAAGTACACAAAAATGAGAGGCTAAAAAAATAATGCAATTCTATTTCCAAAAATCATGTGTGTTAAGTTGAATATAAATAAAGGAAATATAAATATATTCATATTTAACAAGTATAAATATATTTATATTTAACAAATATAAATAAAGGAAAATAATTTCTATTTACCTTTCCTGGGAGACTTCCCTGTATAAAAATGTATAACTATTGATATAAATTACATTCTACCAATGCATAGAGGCCTAAGCTTTCCCCTGGAAGAAAATTCTGGCCTTGCTCCTTTGTGGTGTGTACAAATGTATTCATAACTAAAATGGTGGCCAGACATCCAAGAGTTTGCTTAAATATTTTCATTGACAATGCACATCTCTTTTAGATTTCTGCTTGAGACAAGTATGTGAGTAGGAACTTGATCAAGAGTATTTGGCTGAATGTGTGAATAAGCACAAGCTTTATCATTTCAACAAAGATCTGAAAATGTGTTTTGTACAGCATTTTTCTTTAGGGAAGAAAACAAAACAAAACAAAGCACCTTACTAGATTGAAGGAAAGTGAGTTAAAGTGAGTAGGTGGCTGGTAATGTGCCTGATTTCTCCAAAGCTACACAGCTTAGAAATCTGTTCCCCTCTGACCTTTGGGTCATTTTAGAGTTAAACAGAGGGGAAATCTATTGTACTGGAGGGGTGTGTTCATCAAGTTAATTAGGAAAAATATGTTAAATCGGCAAGTTTAGTAAATTGTTAATATTGGTGGGGTGGAGAGTGGAAAAGGAGAAAATGAAAGACCTGCCCCTGGGAGGCTGTTCATCACTTTGAAGAAATTCCTAATAAATGGGTTGTACCAGGTATATGGGGGAGGAGTAGAGTGTGAGAACAGTTTTGCACGCAGAGCTAGAGGCATGAGTGGCCACAGCTGGAGGCATGTCCCCACAGCCTGCACTGGAAGCCATCACAGTGTCCAGAACAAACCTTGCTAATCTGAAAGAAGCAACAACAAAAAAACCCAGCATGGAGTTTCCTCAAAAATTAAAAATGGAACTTCCCTTTGACCCAGTGATCCCACTTCTTGGGAACATATCCTAAAAACCCCTAAACCCCAGTCAGAAAGAATATATGCACCCCTATGTACATAGCGGCATTATTTACAATAACTAAGATCTGCAAACAGTCCAGTTGCCCATCAGTAGATGAGTGGATTAAAAAAAAAAAGTTGTGGAACATTTACACAATGGAATATTGTGTAGATATCAAAAGGGATCTCTTAACCTTTGGGACAGCATGGATGGACTAGGAAAATGCCATGCTAAGTAAAATAAGCCAATCTGAGAGAGACAAATATCACATGATCTGACTTATTTGTGGTACCTAATTAATAAAATGAACTGACCAACAAAATAGGACCCAGAGCATAGAAGCATGGAACACACTGATATACCTTGATGTGGGGTTTAGGGAATGAGAAGAGATAAACCAAAGAACTTCTATACTTATCAGAGGCCCGCCACACGAAATGCGTGCACAGGTGCGATCCCTGGGCCTAGCCTGCGATCAAGGCCATCTCCTCCAGCTGTCCACAGTTGCCCTGCCCCAGGCCACCACCCACCCCCACTTCTCCATTCACCATCCAGTGATCAGAGCCTGCAGGCTGGGGAGAGGAACCAAGAGATCAACCATTCTGCCTGCTTGCCGGCCCCACCTCCTTTGTGTATGGGGGTTAACTGTGGGGCAGGGAGCCTTAGCCTGGCACCACCAGCATGCCCTGCCATCCCCCAACCCCCCGGTTTCCCATTCGCTATTGGGTAATCAGAGCCTGCTGGCCAGGGAAATGGACTGAGTGGTGGCCACTGCACCTCATAGTGACTGGAGGGGTTGTTCTGCCATTAGGGTCAATTCACATATTACCCTTTTATTATATAGGCTATTCATAGCCCATGGACATGGGCAGTAGGATAGTAGAAGACCTGGTTGCGGGGGGAGGGGAGGGGAGAGGACTGGGAGGAGGGGAGTAAAGGGGGGATAAAGGAAGATATCTGTAATACTGTCAACAATAAAAATATATTAAGAAATTGAGCTTCCTTGTACAGACAATAGTATCAACAGCAAATCCCTCCCATCTTCCTCCATCTTCCATGGCCATATTATTCATTATAACGCACTTTATCATTGGTGAAATAAAATGTGAACTTAACCTACATATAAGTGTGTCTATTTTGTATGTGTGTGTGCACGCCTGTGTGTATCAGTCATATATATGTGATTTCTTCCCACTAGTTCATAATTCATCCAAAACCTTGCAGAAAATATTTTCAATGGGGAACAAAATCTTACGTCAGCTATCATACTACAGTGTCTCCTTCAAAAGAAACTGGGGTGCGCTGTGGGGGTATAGGAATCATGGGCCTGACCCCCTTGGCCATGCCTTCGCATCCACTGCTCCTTTCCACTCAGACTGGGCACCCCTTCTCCCTTTCTCCTTGACAGAGTGGCAAGTGAAAGCAATATCAGAAAGCATACATTTTAGGGAGCTGAAGAAAGTAAATTTTTAAGACCCCAAGTCTCAGAATGTAGCCCTCTGGCCTCTCTCTCAATTCAGGAAACATGGAATGGGCTGACAGACCTCTCTTACCCCAAAGGATCTCACTGGGAGGTGCAAGTTTATGTGACCCTGTCTCAATATCTCGAGAGTTGCTAAACTCCCATTTATTCATTCAGAAAACAAAGTGCATAAGGAATAAGAGAATTAATACAGCTGAAAACGAATTTGTATTCTCTATGTGGATAGAGTCACAGTACGCCTCCATCTGCCAAAGGCACACATTCCTGGCTTTTCATACTGTGTGACCTGTGAGTAATGATCTCCTTTTGGGGAAAACTTATTAAGATTCAAAGTATTAATTTGGCTTTCTATTTTAATATGCAGATGTGCAATGGCAGAATTACAATGTTAATTGTATTAAACACACAAAACCAATATTCCCCAGAGTGCCATCCAGTTGGATTCAGAAAGCTTTTACCTTTATCTGGAGAAACGGAACTTTTTGGAGTTGCTGTGCTGAGAAAATCTGGACTTGGGAAATAGTCACTCTCCAAGCAGATCTGCCCCAGTAGCCATAGGACTGGACTGAATTCGATGCATAGACCCAAGGGGTGTAAACTTCTGTGTGCCATTGTTTTTGGAAAATGCTTCGATAATATCTCATTTTTAAACGATAGTTCAGGGGCACACAAAACAGTGTAAGCAAAGAAATGTTTAACAAATATTTCAATTATGTGAGTGTGGCAGGTGAAATACCCCCCCCACACACACACACACACCACCACCACCACACACACACACACACACACACACACGCATAAACCCTAATGCCCAGAATCTGTCACCTTACATGCTCAAAGGACTTTGATCAGTGTTTGTCGATCTGATGACCTTGCTTAGCCTCTCCTGTGAGTAAATGCACGGTTGAAGGCAGGGAGAAAAGAAAAACAACCTACTTTTGGGTATTTGCTCCATTTTCCTTTTCCTTTAGCTTTGCATAAACTGAACATATTCCACTTAGAAGCTATACAAATAGTTGAAGGTGGCATGAAGGTTGGAGCAAGCACTTTTTCCAGGAGGTGTATATTTTTGCATTTGAAATCAGCTCTATCTTAGCAACGCCAGCCTCCAAAACATGTGTGCCAAGGGGAGCACTGTATCAGCAGTGGTGCTCCACGTACCGGAACTGCCCCAACAGTGCACGCAGCAGGGTGGCAACATTTCAAAACACACTTATCTTCTTGTTGTCACTGAGGTTTGAAATTGTTTTTAATTGAGAGTATCATGCCTTTAACATGAGTTCAGTATGGTGGGGAGGACAGGTTCTTTAGGTTGAACTT